>NC_083226.1:123970100-124280748 GCF_032191835.1 Heteronotia binoei | reverse complement strand
GTATCCTGCCGGGGCCCTTGCTCGCGAGCCCATCCCTCCAACATCTTGCGCAGCCTGAAATCATCAGACTTGTCTGATAAACCCTTGATCTTAGCAGTAAACGCAAGAGCTGCCAGCTTGGCCCTGATTGTCTTGACGACCAGCCCCTTACCTTTTAGATGAACACAAAACTGCATCAGGTGAGTAACTGGTACGGGCCACCGATTGGCCAACCCCACCTGCTCCCTAAAGCTCCGGAACTGGTCAACAGAATGCTCGTAGGCCTTCCGTGTAGAAGGCGCCAATGCCAACATCATTGCCCGGTCGGCTTCGCGTCTCCAAGCCGCCACATCTCTGGGGGCATCCGAACCGGCTGGAGATCGGCCTCTGGTGCAAGAAGGCGGAACCGCTCCATCTGCCGACGAGACAGGGCATCCGCGACTCCATTGCACGCACCGGGCACGTGCTTGGCAAGAAACAGAACATTTAACCGTAAGCAAGTCAGTACAAACGCCCTAACTAAACGCATGACCGGGGGCGACTTGGAGGACAACGTGTTGATTACGTGGACGACCGCCAAGTTGTCACACCAAAAGTGGACAACGTGGTTGGCCAGAGCTGGTCCCCACAACTGTAATGCCACGACTATTGGAAAAAATTCCAAAAAAGTTAAGTTGCGGCAAAGGTCGCTTGACAACCATTCCGCTGGCCACTCCTCGGCACACCAGTGCCCCCGAAAATAAACGCCAAAACCCATGGAACCAGCGGCGTCAGATGTAACCTGGAGCTCAGCCTCCAGCTTCAGCTCCTCCCGCCAGAAAGACACGCCATTAAAATTGGCCAGAAATTCCTCCCACACTTCGAGGTCCTGTCGCATACCCAAGGTGACCCTAACTCGGTGATGGGGCATGCGCAAGCCTGAAATGGCATCGCATAAGCGCCGCAAAAAGGCTCTCCCCGGTGCGACAACCTTACAGGCAAAATTCAGGTGCCCGACCAACTGTTGGAGTTCCAATAACGAAAGCTTGCGTCGGCCCCGGGCCGTCGTCAGCATTTGCCTCAACTTGGAAATTTTTTCCGCAGGCAACCTGGAAGCCTGCTGGACGGAATCCAACTCAATGCCTAAAAACGTCAACTTAGTAACTGGGCCCTCGGTCTTCTCATGGGCAAGCGGGACGCCCAGCTCCGCTGCCAGGTCCAGGAAGGACTGGAGCAAATGGGCACACCGTCCAGACCCATGGCGGCCAACGAACAAAAAATCATCTAAATAATGAACAGTCGTGACGGCACCAGACCGCACGCGAAGGGCCCACTCCAAAAAGGAACTAAAACGTTCAAACGCCGAACAAGATATAGCGCAACCCATAGGCAGGGCCCTGTCCAAATAGAACTTACCTTCAAAAGCGAAGCCCAGGAGCTCAAAATCGCGCGGGTGGACCGGTAACAGGCGAAATGCCGACTTAATGTCGCACTTCGCCATTTCGGCCCCCAAGCCACAACTCCGCACAATCTTGACCGCCTGGTCGAAGGAGGTGTATCTTACTGTGCACAGGGAGTCGGGGATGAAATCATTCACCGACCCCCCTTTTGGGTAAGACAGGTGATGGATCAATCGGAACTCCCCGGGGGCCTTCTTGGGAACCACCCCCAAAGGGGATACCCGTAAATTGGGTACCGGGGGGGCGTCAAACGGACCCAAGACTCTGCCCTCCCTGCACTCCTTCGAAATTTTCTCCCTGACTACATGTTCCAACCCACGAACGGACTGTAAGTTCCTAGACATATAAGGGCCCCTGGTCCCCTGAAACGGGATCCTAAAACCATAACTAAAACCTTCAAACAAGAACACCCGGTCACTCGCACGTGGGTAACCCGCTAGCCACTCCTTAAGAACCGTCACCTTGATGGGGCTGGGGCCCTTTACCAGTGGCATGTGCGCCTGTACCCCCCGCAGTCCGCTTGCCTCCCGCTCGGGGCTTTGTCTTATTACAGGCGGACAAGGAATGGGCCCCTCCACACAATGGGCACTCGTGCCTATATTTGCACGGTTTCCTGGTGCAACCACCTGGGGACGAGAAGTCCCAACAGACCAACCGGGGTTGAACCGGCTGCCCCGCCGTTGAGCGGGGACCAGACGCCATTGAGTGCCTGCTGACCAGATGACCACTGTCCGACCTATCGCCAACGTTGGGTTTGGCGGGGGACATCAGCTGTAACCACAGCTGCTGGTGAATGTGGTCCCACGGGATGCTGGGGTTGAGAGCCGCCCTCATGCGGAACTCCTCGTCGTACTGCAGCCATGCAGCACCCGAGAAGTCCGTATAAGCTTTGTAGATAATATCTACGTATTGAAACAGCGGCGCCGCACGCATAGGTTGCGAGCGTGCGATAACCCCTGCATATATGAGGAAGCCGGGCAACCAGTTGGCCCAGTTCCTCTCAACCTTGCGGCGTTTGATCTTCTCCTTATCCTTGTCGTCCAATTCATCTTTGTCCTTCTTCTCGAGCTCCCGATATAGAAGGCCAAAGACGTCGACATATTCGCCGCGCAAGATTTTTTCCCGGGTGGCAGTTGTCAGATGGTCACCCAGGGGCATAGCCGTGTCCCCAAAAGGGCGGCAGTGGAAGGGTACCGAGCCGAGATGCGGTGCGGGGCAATACCATCCCCCCCATTGCTGGACCGGTGCACCCATCGCCAAAGGGCCGGGAAATTGGTGACCCCAGGGGAGAGAACCACCCAAGGGTGGCTGGCCCTGAGGACCCACGGGAACTGAAGGGTTGGTTGAAGACCCAGCCCCGGAACCCGCACCCCACGGCAAGATCTGGCCCTGCCCAAACGAGCCACCATGGGTGACATTGGCAAATTGACCGGCAGGTCCGAATGAATGCCAGGGGCTCCAAGAGCCCCAAGGCCAGGCGCCAACATTGTCAAGAGGACTTGGCTTACCTACAAAATCCGGGCCAGCTGGAGCCCCGCCCGGGGTGAAAGCGCCTCCACCGCCCGGACCAGTCGGCCCCACCGGGGCGTTACCTTCTTCAACATCGGAGTTGTCATCTGACGGCTCCTGACCCGGTGCGTCAGAAGGCCCAGGAAGGGACGCCGACTCCTGTAATGAAGAAAGCCGAGCCAGGACTTCTTGTTCAAAGGCCCTAGTTGATGTGCGCGCTGCCTTGCGCCCCCGGGCGGGTCCCGTTGACCCCGGGACCAGACCGTAATGCCTTTCCAGGGCCTCGAGGCTGTTGACAATAGCCTGCCTGGTTTGGGCCTCCTCTTCAGTCCCTGGGGGAGCCCCAGGGTTGGGCCTCTTCTTAGCCTTCAAGGGCTGCTTGCCCTTGGATTTTCCCTGACCCTTGGGCATGATTAACCTTGTAACCCCTCCCAAAAAGAAATGCCCCCTGGCAGTGGAAGGGGAGGAGTGGGGAATCCCACCAGGCTCCCCCCAGACGGGAGTCCACACACTCAGCCACTACCCCAAGCAGGCTAGTAGGCCTGTCACAGGGCCCCAACAGGGGCTAATAAGGTCCAACCCTCCTAACAGGAGGGGGAGGGAGATAAGCTGAGCGCTACAGGGCCCAGAGGAAAGAAATGCCCCCTGCCAACAAAATCAAGCCCGGTGAGGGAGGGGAGGAGGGGCCGCGGGCCGCTCGCAATTAAGCGGCGCTACAAAGCGCCGTTCACAGAAGACTAAAGAGGCGCTCCCCTAAAGCGAGCGCAGCCGGCCGCCGTCCTTCCCCGCCGAAAGACAAGGCAGGGACCCGGGACTGGGGATCCGGCCGCGCGCGGCTTCCGGGCAAAGCGGCCGGGCTCCCAAACAACGCGCGCGACTGCTATCGCGCCGAAAAGCCCCCACCCCCGCCGGAACCTGAGGCGGCCGATGCCACAAGAGCTGGAAGCCCCGGAGCCGCCCAGACGACGCGCGCGACTGCTGTCGCGCCGAAAAAGCTCCCTCCAGGAAGCCTCGAAGCCGTCCGGCCTCAGAAGGTAAGAGGCCCTGCTGCCGCGCCGAGAAGAACGGGGAAGCAACGTCTTCGCCCAAAACGGCCAGCAGAACTGCGTGGCCGCGGGCGTGGTTGGGCTGATAAAGCCCCAGCAGACCACGCCCCCAAACTCCCCGTATGTGGCGACCATTGCCTCTCTCCTTCCGGGGAGGCAAAAACGGCCCCCGCCCTATAGCCGCCTGAAGTCGGCGCGGGCGGGAAGGGGCCGGATTCCCACATAAATATGCACAGGATTGCAGACTTTATATAATAATGATTGCTCATTGACCTTAGAATTTCAAATCTAAGTCTCTTCAGACTCCTAGCTCTTAACCATAAGGAGCCAGAAGTCCCTCATCACCTCACCTTTGGCAACCTCACAGTGGCAGCCAATTGCTGCCTGAAGACACTTACAGGCCCCTAGGCAACTATATGCAACTAATTAGAAGTAGCAGTATTCGTAGTATTGCATGTTATTGTTTTTCTTCATTACAATATTTTTCCCTTTCTATTTTTTATTGCCCAAAACTACTTCTCCTTCTTCTGCTATAATGAATGTTGCATTTCTTCCACTTCCTCTCGGCTTGACTTCGCAAACGAAGATTTAAGAAGGGTGCAGTAGTCCACGTCTGCTGCAGGCTCGCTGGTGGCTGACAAGACCAATGCGGGACAGGCAGATCCGGCCACAGTGGCTGCAGGGAAAAGTCTGATTTGGGGTTGGTGCTGTAGCAGTGCGACTCTTCCTAAATGTTCCAAGATTTGCCACAGGCCTTTCCTGAAAGCAAAGATCCCTCTGAGCATTGGAAGCACGTACCTTTGTTACCAGAATTGCTGGGGGAATTAGCAAGAGGTAGACTTAGGTAGAACTATTTTGGAGCAGGGTTCTCTCATCAGTAATGCAGAGGTTCAGTATCAGAAAGAAGACTTCAGATTTAAAATAACTGGAAATGTTTACTTAGAAAAATATGTAGGAATACAGACACACAAGTCCCTGTTTGAGTGTGTTAATACAGCTGAAAAAGAAATACATTGGAAAGTGATGTTTTTGTGCACTTAATTTACTTTTTAACATGCAAACATAATTCTAGTTTGCCATAGGAAAAAGGAATACAATCTCTCTCTCTCGGCTTGACTTCGCGAACGAAGATTTAAGAAAGGTGCAGTAGTCCACGTCTGCTGCAGGCTCGCTGGTGGCTGACAAGACCAATGCGGGACAGGCAGATCCGGCCACAGTGGCTGCAGGGAAAAGTCTGATTTGGGGTTGGTGCTGAGTATGTCAATAAAAATAATTATACTGATACACAATTCTAAAAGAGAAACACATTGGAATACTTTGGATGTATAGCTATATTCACTGAGAGTGGGTTTAGCATCTGTAATGAGATCAGAAAACAACATCCCTGTTCAGTCCTGGAGAGGTGTTTGTTCCAAATTTCATAATAATTTGTAATTCAGCAATTTCTCTCCATTCTGTTCTTGAAGTTCCTTTGCAGTAGAACAGCTACCTTGAGGTCACCCATTGAATGCTTTGGAAGGTTAAAGTGTTCTCCCACAGATTTCTCAGTTCTGTGATTCCTAATGTCAGATTTGTGTCCATTTATCCTTTGGCGTAGGGTTTGTCCTGTTTGCCCTATGTAAAGAACTGAAGGGCATTGTTGGCATTTAATGGCATATATAACGTTGGAAGATGAACAAGTGAATGAGCCTGAGATGGTATAGTTAATGTTGTTAGGCCCAGTGATTGTGTTTTCTGGGTGCATGTGGCAGCAAAGTTGGCACTTGGATTTATTGTAAGCTCAGATACAGGTGTCCATGCTCAGATGAGATGCGGTATTGTTGTGGGTGAGGAGTTGTTTGAGGTTGGGGGACTGTCTGTATGCAAGAAAAGGTTTACCCCCCCCCCCCCCGGTGCTTTTGAAAGAGAGCTGTCACTGTCCAAAAGAGGTTGTAAGTTGTTGATGATACGTTGAACTGTTTTAAGTTGAGAGTTGTGTGTGACCACTAGTGGCATTGTTATTTTCTCTTTTGGGTCTGTCTTGTAACAAGTTTTCTCTGGGTATCGTTCTGGCTTTGTTGATCTGTGTCCTGACTTCAAACTCGATATGGCAAGCAAAATGCATGCACTTGTGGTCCAACAAGTCCTTTACATGTCAAAAATCCTCAAGTTGTAGAGAAGATGAAGAGTGGAGCAATAAGGGTGAAGAGATGGTGCTTCACTGTCTCCTTGCAAAATTGTTCCCCACTCTAAATCTCATTTAGGCACACATGCAGGGCTGGCCCTGCCACTAGACAAACTAGGCAATTGCCCAGGGCACTGGCCTTCTAAGCTTGCTGAATTGTGCACTCCCATGTGACTCAGTGACATTATCCATGTGGGGGGACCCCAGAAGTTAGACTTGCCCAAGGTCCCAGACAGTCTAGGGCCAGCCCTGCACACATGGCTTTTAAATGCATGTTTCCTTACATGTTAAGTACTATATAGGAAGAAGCAATTGAAGGACAATTTAGAGTGGTAAGCTGGCAGGTGGAAAAGGAGCAAGTGCTTTGTCTCTTACATCCTACATCTGTCCACTCCTGACCAGTCCCACAGAAACAACATCTGATTGTTTTGTTGTACAACCTGGACAAGAGGCTGTTAGGACAGACATGAACAACCAGAATGGTTTACAATTGGTAAAAGTGTCAGACAAGGATGTATTTTATCCTATCTTTTCATTCTATATGCAGATCATATCCTAAAAAAAAACTTGATTAGATTTAGATGAAGGCAGAGTGAAACTTGGTGGAAGGAATGTCAATGATTTGAGATATGCAGATGGCACCACCTTACTGCCAGAAAATAGTGAAGTTTTGAAACACCTGCATATCTCAAGAAGACGAAAGTAGTGATTATTAGTTTGAAATTCACCATCAAGAGGAGAAACAAATTGTTAGAATTACTTTTAAAAACAAAATACAAATTCATTAGTATTTTTTCTTGGCTGGTTACAGTTCCTATAAAAAAAGAGATTCTCATCAGATCATATAACTGGACTTCCTTTTAAAATGGATGTTGTGAAACGGTTGTGCTGAAAAGAAACTCATTTACACGTGGTGTTACTCTTGGTGAAATTTCTAGCCCTCCCCCCTCCATTACTTACTGGTTTCAGAGTTAGAATGACTGACTGCAGCTCTTGAAACTGACTTGGGAAGTTGTGATCCAGATGGACTGAGAGAACACTGTCTACTGACAGCTGTACTGTACACTAACTAAGAGAGCGCAGAAAACATTGCTCCCCAGTAGGCTCGTGCAGCTTAACTGCATGAAGCATCAAAAGCAAAAGCCTAAAATGAACTGAACTGTACATGAAACTAAAACACCAAGCCGAGGGCAAAAAACAGGTTTTAAATTTTTTGAAACTTTTCCCCCTCTCAAGTGTCAGATTGCAATGAATAATGCATCTGAAGAATCCTTCAGTTCTCAATACTGAATAACAAACAAGTTAATCATACCAGACACGCCACCACTGAAGCATCACATTGGTTCTATGCTTGCTGTTTCTCTTGCTCAATTTATTGTAGGAACAAGTTGGTGTGGGGGTTGGGATATACAGGAAATAACAGCTGGGATAGTTCAGAAGTGTGGCTTCCATTTTAAACCATGGCACATTGCATGTAGTGCTGTGTTGCTCTTCCAGTGGGACACAGAGAAACCCCCAAGAGCTGACTGGGATAGGGAAAAGCGGGGGAAGGAGGCTCTAAAGTATCAAATTCCCCTCTCTGATTGAAAGGAGGCTGGCATGCAACCTCCCACTTGAACTTTCATTCTGTTGTGCGGTTGTTTTTAATTTTCCCTTTTCCATTTCTTTTATTATACAATTATGGCTTATAGTTTTAAATTAAGTAGATCAATTAGAATTAAACTTGTCATTATTGCGAATCACTTTGTGAATCATAATGGAGATGCTGCAGTAAAATTTAGGAAATTAACAAATGTTAAGTCTTCCTTCATCCCATAAACTGAATCAAAATTTTCCTCCCAAACAGCTTTTATAGAACTACAGAATATCTGTTAATGGGTCTCTTAACATCATGTCTAGCTTGACTCTTACAGATATGCTGCCTGTAGCTGAATTAGTGTGAGCAAGTTCACCAGTTTTTAGCCTCTGGCTCACACATTTTTGCCTTAACTCAGGAAAAATGGCCCCAGAGCAAATTAATTTATGCAGTCACTCACAACTTTAATGCCAGTAGCTCATGAAGTAGAATTTTTGCTCACAAGACTCCACAGCTTAGAGGGAACATTCGTTATAGGGACAGATTTGCCATATAATGAAAAACAAATTTTATGGACTTTAATGTACACTTTTGATCACCATGTTTGAAGCAGGTTCTTAAACATCAAAGGGGAGATCAAAGGAGATTGGAGCTACATGCCTGGGCAGGGACCAGAAGCTACTTCATGGAGTGCCTTACACAGTGGGGCTTCAGCAACGACAAGGAGCTGCTACAATAGGCCAGCTTTGACAGTGTTTTGGTGGGTAGGCCTAGGCAAATCTCATCAATGGTTAAAGGAAAATTTAACAGCTGCACCTGGTTTTCACAGCAATAATGCCTCTAAATGTGGAGGCTTTAATCAATACCCATAACAACTGCTACCCTTTGAGCATGTGTAACACCAAAAGCTGCCTAAGCAGGTAGCCATCAGTGCATATGTGAGCCATACACCCATGTTATATGTTGTATAATTATGACCACAGTCCAACAATCATTGGGCTCTGATGAACTTAATTTAGTACAGCAGTATCAAATCACCCAGTATTTTGCTTGCTTGCTTGTTTCAAATAAGGAAAAATTATGTCTTAGTTGCACAAGTAAAGTTGTAAAGAGATTTTTGGTCAGTACTATGTTAAAGGAGCCTTGTGGTACAGATTGGTAAAGCTGCAATACTGCAATCTGAGCTCTCTGCTCACGACCTGAGTTCAATTCCAGCAGAAGCTGGGTTCAGGTAGCCAGCTCAAAGTTGACTCAGAGTAGGGCAGTCATAGCTGGGTATAGCCTGAATTTGTGCTTTCCCTTGCTAACCATATGTGGCCAAACTGTGGTTTGTAATGTAGACATAAGCTAATTACAAGAGGCCTGCTAGTTGCATATATCTACAAAATACAAAACTTTTCAGTTGATTATCTAAAGTACAATATGATGGCTTAATTTAGTGTTTATTGAAACAAAATCAAACTTTTCTTTATAGCATTGAGGTGTATAAGTACAATTTTCAATCTATGAGAGGACTATACAAGTAAGGCTTCATTCAATACTGGTAGGTGAGAATGGGGGTGGAGACACCATGGAACTTCATAGCGTTCCTTGGTTTGTCTTCTGGTATACTAACCTAATAGCTTGGATCATTAGTTATGGTACTCGGGGATTTCATAGAATCATAAGACTTAGAAGGAGCGAAACAGGCCATCTGGCCTACCATTGTTCAATGCAGGAATTTACAAAAGCATGTGTCTTTCTTGGAGATCTCCAATCCAGGCATGGGACAAACATCTGTTTGCTCGGCTGCTGCAAGTGGCTGCATCAGGCACCTTTCAGTTACATCCTTATTGCCACTGTCTCAGATTTTGCAGGATTCTAAGATTTTGGTACAGGCATAGGAAGCCTACGAAACAAGTAAGGTTCTGTGCAGTGCGGGTCAGGTAGGACAGTGGGTGTAGATACCAGAGAACTTCATACCATTCTTTCATTTGTCTTTTGGTGTGCTGCCCTCAGATCTTGGACCAGCAGTCAGGGTACTCAAGAATTTCACAGCATCATAAGACTGGGAAGGGGCCACACAGGCCATCTAGTCTATTCACTTCTCAGTGCAGAAATGTAAAGAAATTCCATGGAGACTATCTCAGTTGAACATCTCAGTTGCCTCCATGCAGGCATGGGATGGACTTCTAGAACCTCCAGAGGAAGTTTAGAATACTAAGGTGCCAAAGGTTTAAAAAAAAGAGAAAAAAGTAGCTATAGACAAAGTACATGTTTATTACAAAAATACAAAACCCTGTAGGAGCCACAATGAAGCCTCATAAAATCATTGAAGCGACAAATGCACATGAAAGATACATACCTGACCTGACACATTTCAGCCTGCAGAGCCCTTCTTCAGAGGTCAACGAAGTCCCAGTTACCCTTATAAGTCAAGAAACAAGTAATAGGGCCTAATAGCCCACACCAGTCCTGTGTAGACGTTGGAGGTTCGAAGTAAACGGACTTCCATTTGTTGCAAAAGTTAAGACGTTTATTTGATATCTCAAAGTTCTGAACAAGCAAGAATTGGAACTGATAGCATTTAGTGAAAGAGACACAGTTTTAAACACTCACATCAAAGGGTTTCTAAACAATACTACATTCTCACACTTCTGAGTTACAAGTAACACTTTCCCTACTTCTTATCGCTTGTGGTTCTTCTTCTCACAGATGAACCCTGCTGGCTCTCCTTGAGGCCTGCTATCTTCAAAGGGCTGTTGCTTTTGTTAGTACTATGCAGAGGAATTAACAGCTGGAATTTGTAACGTCTCTAGAGCCGTTTGATATGCAAGGCCTTTGTCTCATGGTTAGTAGCTAGTGCTCAAAATGGGGTTAGTCATGTCAAGAGGTATGTTACAGGTTATATTCAGTATAGTATCACATTCAGCATAATGTCATAGTAATATTCTCCAATGTCTGACATCCAGCTTTCGCCCGAGCCATGGGACGGAGGCGGTGCTGGTCGCCTTAGTGGATGATCTCCAGCGGCAACTGGATCAAGGCGGGTCAGCAGTGCTGTTGTTGTTGGACCTGTCGGTGGTGTTCGACATGGTCGACCATCAGTTGCTGGTTCACCGCCTCGCCGACACAGGGATTCGGGGGTCAGCCTTACAATGGCTTTCCTCCTTTCTCTGTGATCGGGGGCAAAGGGTAGCGATCGGGGGACGATCGTCCCAGAGGCATCCGCTTAATTGTGGGGTGCCTCAGGGGGCGGTGCTTTCCCTGATGTTGTTTAATATCTACATGCGCCCCCTTGCCCAGATTGTCAGGAGATTCAGGCTGGGTTGCCATCAGTATGCAGATGACACTCAGCTTTATCTGCTGATGGATGGCCGGCCTGCCTCCGCCCCAGAAAAACTGGCCCCGGAGTTACAAGCCGTGGCGGGGTGGCTCAGGCTGAGTCGTCTGAAGCTAAACCCAATGAAAACAGAAGTCCTTTGTCTGAGTCGTGGTGGCCTGGGAAGGGAAATCCCTTTACCAGCCTTTGATGGGGCGCCACTGATATCAGTGCCTAAAGTCAAGATCTTGGGGGTGCTACTGGAGCCCACATTGGCTATGGAGGCCCAGATAGCAGCCACTGCGAGATCCACCTTTTTCCACGACAGCTGGCACCCTTCCTAAAGCACAGTGACTTAGCAACAGTGATTCATGCTACGGTCACCTCGAGACTAGACTACTGTAATGCCCTCTACATGGGGCTGCCCATGTCTCGAATCCGGAAGCTGCAGCTGGTGCAGAATGCTGCAGCCAGGCTGTTACTGGGTCTCTCTACTCAGGATCATGTGTAGCCGGGGCTGCGGAGACTGCATTGGCTGCCAATAGTATTCCGGATTCTCTACAAGGTGCTGGTTATTACCTTTAAAGCCCTATATGGCCAAGGTCCTGTCTACCTTAGGGACCGTCTCTCTCCACATATTCCCCAGAGGGTACTGAGATCTGGATCACAAAATCTATTAGAAATCCCCGGGCCAAGGGAGGCGAGATAGAAGACTACCAGAGAACGAGCCTTCTCTATTGCTGCCCCGCACTGGTGGAACCAACTCCCTGATGATGTTAGAGCCTTGTGGGACCTTGGCCAATTCCACAAGGCTTGTAAAACAACACTTTTTTGAATGACCTTCAACTAAAGTACAGAGCTGCTTAACATCATGGTGTGGAACTTAGCACCAAAACTTTTTTAAAATCTGTTCAATATTTAAAGTGTAATTGTTAATTTTAATTGATCTTACTGTAATTGTTTTTATTGCTTTATGGTTTTATTGTTTTGTTGTGGATATTTAATGATGTTGTTAGCCACCCTGAGCCTGCTTCGGCGAGGAGGGCAGGATATAAATGTGAAAAATAAATAAATAAATAAATAAATAAATAAATAAATAAATAAATAAATAAATAAATAAATAAATAAATAATAAGATGGAAGGTTCCAATATGGAAAAGAATGACACAATTTTGGAAGGTTACAGATATATCTGGCCTTGGGCCAGCAGCAATTACATAAGAAGCTAATAATACTATTGCAAATATGTACCTTCCAGTTTAGGCCTAAGAGTAAAATCTCTTATCAGGGCTAGTGTAACCTCGGCATGTATAGGGAAGACTGCTGCCTGCTTAGCTTTTGTGGGTGGCTGCATCATACACCTTCCAGCTACGTCCTCACTCCCACTGTCTCAAATTATGTGGAGTTTAAGATTGGTACAAGCATAAGAGGCTAGATTTGGTACAGGCATAAGAGGCTTGCTATACAGTGTTCCCTCCAAGCTGAGTTAGTATGAGCTAGCTCACAGATTTTTGGCCTCTGGCTTGCACATTTTGTCTTAGTTCAAAAAAAGGGGGGAGGGGGCTCAGAGTAAACTAATTTATATGGCAGCTCACAACTTCAATGTCAGGAACTCACAACGTAGAACTTTGTTCACAAGACTCCACAGCTCAGAGGGAGTATTGCAGTGGTACATTGAATCCATGGTCTTTCAGGTACAGCATCCTGCTTACCACAGCAGAAGGTTGCACATTTTCACCCGGGTAACATAATGTGTACATTATGCTGTTTGCTAATCAGTTGGAATAAGTGCATCCCCCTTCTGACAAAGCTGATCCCTTCCCTACACTTGAAAGCACCACTGAGGTTCACTGTATTTATACATGGTCTATAATTTTGCTCAGGAGTTGAGGTGTAAATTGTTGGCCATTCAGAAGTGAGATAATTGTTTCCTGATCACCAAGACAAGATGGCTGATTAAGGTAGTGGTTAAAGGATGGGACTGAGGTCCAGGAAATCCAGGCACAATGCCCCATTCAGCCAGGGAGGTTTGTCGGGGGACTTTGCGGCAACCCCCCCCCCCTTCAGCCTTGCTTACCTCACAGGATTGTAGTAATGTCAAAGGAGGGGAACTTTTAAGTTGCTCTGGGTCCCATTGGGGAGAAAAGTGGGACATAAATGAACAGTTTCAAGGTTATTCACTTAGGGCTTGTGACGGAACCAGCCAGATTCTGCCTTCAGACCCGGTCCATCAACTCCCTATTGAGTCGCCAACTCCTGGAGGGAGCTATTTCTCCTCTGGCCACTTGGGCTCGCTGCCACCACCTGCTCAGTCTAGGGGTTCAGATTGAGAGGAACAGGACTCCCAATCCCCCTCTCCAGCTCTGAGGCCAGGCCTCAAGGTCCTCTGCCACCCTGTACTTGGGTATCACAGAGACCACAGCACTTCTTCGGGGAACCCCTGGAGGATTGGCACCTTATCCAACTGCATGCCTTTCCCCTTCCCCGGGGCCCCCTTCATAAAGCAGCGTGGTCTAAGTGGTTGGGATCTATGTGGTACAGAGTTTGACTGCCAGCATTCAAAACAGTAAAAATGTTTAATAAGAAGAGAAAGAAAAATAAAAACAAAAACAGTTACATGTAAAAGTTTAGCACAGCACCTGATCAGCAACAAGAAGGGCAAATAAAAGGTGGATTTAAACACATCCTCTCGTCCCTGGTGTAAACTTGGTCTACCTTGTGAATTACTTACTCGGTCTGACTGCCTGGGGTCCTCCTCCTCTTGAGTAGGCCTCTCCCACAGTCAGGAGCCCACAGACTCACAACCTCTCTCTTTGAGGGCCAGCTGCAAACTGGCCTTTTCCCGCCTAATTCAAATTAAAAAAAAAGAACTTCCTGCCCCTCTAGGAGGCTTTCCCCCCTAGAGTTGCTGGTTTATCTCCAGAAGGGAGGAGGGAATGAGGGGAAGGCTAAAGAACTTCCTGCCCCTCTAGGAGGCTTTCCCCCCTAGAGTTGATGGTTTAACTTCGGAAGGGAGGGGGGGAGTGAAGGGAAGGCTAGGCCACACAGCCTGCCTAGTAGTTTCATGTTCCCCTCCAACCAAGCACCAGCATTAACCAAGATGGCGTTTCTCCACAGGGCTAATACAAGCTGGGACATTTTGGGTCAAGGGGGTCAACTATGCTTCAGATTTCACCCTGCCAATGCTTCTGGTGGATTTGGCATCCATGAATTTTGAATTCATAATGAGGAGGAGCATCTGCTTGACATACAAATGATTCCAGGTTAAATACTTTGACACTTACAGGGGAAAGGACAACCTATGATGTACACAAGGTTCCAGGTTAAATCCTTTGGCACCTCTGGGTGAAAAGACCAGCTAACAGATGATTTGCTCGATCTTTACCTGAATACCCAGAGAGCTATTCCCAGTTTGGGTGGGCGGTGATGCCCTTGATTGGCCAAGGGTCAGATGCAACTTAAGGCAAATTCAGCTGTGTGTGTCCCAAATTTGTTGAAGGATTTACATTGCCTTGTTGAAGTATAAAGCTAACCCATTTTCTTTTGCTCTGATACTGGTAGGCCAGCAGAAAGTGGCATGGAGGCCAGGAGACCAGGCCAGGGCAGTGCCCAAATGAGTGTCACCAACCAGCTCATCCTCGGAGGATGAGGGTGGCATCTTTCGTCCAGAATGTGGAGGCCAAGATTGAAACACTGGAGAGCATGGACGCTGAGAAGCATGGTGATGGTGGCACAATAGGGGCTTCGACAGCCGCGGGGTGAGGGTCTGGTCCCTCTGAGGCCAATTTGGTCGGGGTGGCCACCAGGGTGGCCTCGATGGCTAGCAGTGGGTAACTTCGGTGCCTACTTGGCATTGGAGCAGCTTTGACAGCTGCAGAGTGGAAGTCTAATCTCCCTGGGGTCTGGCAAAGGGCCTTGGGAAGCCGTGGTGGAAGGTGCTGGAGGACATCAATGGTGCTTACAGGTTGCAGCACATAGGCACATAATGGTCAGCAGTGCTGGCTTGGGCACCCAGCTACGCATCAGCAACTGGGCTTCTGTTGATTGGCTGGATGCAAGTTGAGAGTGGCAGAGCCAGTCATTATCTCTCCTTTATGATCGCCTAAGCATGTCCCAGGCTGTGGTTGTGCATTCAAGTGACAACGATTCAGGCACTAGGTTGGTAGTCGCCACCGGGGATCAAGTCCTTGGTGCTGCATCTTTTTCAGGTGCAATGGGGTTACTGGGTCAGTCATTTGCTTAGCTGATCTGCAGAGCGGTCTGTGGCGGCAGGATTCATGGTTGGCGGGAGGGGAGTTTTTTTTTCTCATATATAATTTTTTATGGTTTACTAATTAGAATGTACAATTTTCTGTTGTCCCAATATTGTGTTATAAATTTTTCTCCCCCGTCCCTCCCCCCTCGATCTAGACTTCTTCTTTCAGCCAGGGGCATAGGGCTTGAAGTTTCCACTGAACATCTTCCTTCTGTTCCTCTTCTATCCAGCTCAGGTAAAGCGACCACTTTTCCTTAATCCTTAATGTTCTATCTTCCCATGGTAGATCCTGGTTTGTTATATCCATTATGTCTGACTGAACAAATTCAAACAAATAGTTATGCCAGGTTCTTTCTGTCCATTTATTTTTATCTTTCCACCCTACTGCTATTAATGCTTTACCAGCTAGTATCATTGCTTTTAATAGATTTTGGTTCTTTTTCCCTATTATCTCATTACCTAGAATGCTCATCGACATCAATTCAAAATCTATGTTCAGCTGTACTCGAAAGAGTTTGTTTATTATTCTCGCTATATTTTCCCATACTATTTTAACCTCATGACATTCCCACCACATGTGAGTATACCATCCTTTCATATTTTTTTTACAGTGCCAACAGCTTGGGCTTAATCCCAGAAACATATTGACTAAGGGGGCTGGGGTGCTGTACCATTTGGTATAGAATTTTAGCTCCATTTCCCTAAATTTATGTATTTTTATTCTCTTAATTCCTTCCATTATTTTTTTTTTTTTTTTGCTTTTTGTTCTGTTATTTGAGTTTCTGTACTCCATTTTCTTTGGAGATGGGCTATTATTCCTTCTTCATCTGAGGTCATTTTCTTATATATTACACCTACCAATCCTCTTTTGTTTTTTTCCATTAATTTATAAATTTCTTCTATCAGTTCTTCTATATTTATGTCACTATTTTCAATTATCTTTTAAATTTTTGTGTATAAGCCTGCAGCTTTTAACCAGTATTTTGCACCTACTGCCTCCTCTAAAGCTTGAAATGGTTTTAAGATATTTGCAGATAACAAATCCTGTACTCTACTGTATCCTTTTTGTTTAAGAAGTTCCCCCCATCTATAGTCTATGCCTTCCTCTTCCAAAGTTTCCAAAGGCAACCATCTAGATATTCGTTTTAACCATTTTGGCTGCCACTTTCTCCAGACCATTAGTGTACTTTTCCTTGGTTCTTTATCCAATTTAAAATCTTTAGTCCATTTATTTGTAAAAATACCAAATTTCCCTACCCCTTTGTTAGCTTCATTTTCAAACCTAACCCATTTCTGATTCCCTTCTCTTTCTATTTCTAGCAATGCTTTAAGTTGAAAAGCTTCATAAAGGTTTATTATGTCTGGTACTCCCCATCCTAGTTCAGAATTATGATTATATACTAACTTTTTTGCAATTCTAAATTTCTCAGTACCAAAAATCCATTCTCGTATTTTTGTGTTCCAATTACTCATTTTTTGTTTATCCATTTCTAATGGTATTGTTTGGAATAAATATAATAATTTTGGTATCCAAAACATTGTAACACTTTCTACTTTAGCAGTTATACTCACGGTTTTCCTCCTCCATCCCTTCATATCTCTCGTTATCTTTTCCCATACCTTTTTATAGTTTTTTTCACTATCTTATTAATATTTTTATGAATTTCTATTCCCAAATATTTAAATTTCTTGACACCCATTCCTATTTTAGTTAACCTATTAATTCCCTTCCTTCCCTTCTGATTCACATTATAATACATTATTTCTGATTTCCCCATATTAATTTTTAATCCTGATATCTCTTCAAAGTCGTCTAATATGATTTTCGTTTCCTTAATACCTTCTTTGGGATTCGATATAATCATAATTATATCATCTGCAAATAAGTTAATTTTCATTTCCTCCTTGCCCATCCTGCATCCTTTTATTCTGCCTGAATTCCTAATTCTTTCCGCTAGTTGTTCCATCGCCATTATAAATAAGGCTGGTGAAACTGGACAACCTTGCCTTACTCCCCTTAAAATTGGAAATTGTCCCATATGTTCGTTATTCACTCTTACAACTGCTGTATCTTCTCTGTAAATTTCCTGAATTGTATTTATAAATGGCTGGCCTATTCCATATTTCAACATTATGGACCACAAAAATTCATGAGACAATGTGTCAAAAGCTTTATATACATCTAATTTAAGTAATCCTAATTTTTTTGGCCTGATTATGACACATTTAATATATTTCTTATAGGGTGTGCTATACTTCTACCTTTCACAAACCCATACTGATCTTTTTTTATTATATAAGGTATTACATTTCACAGTCTATTTGCCATTATTTTGGCAACAATTTTATAATTAGGGTTTGTAGAGTCTTTCGGGCTCAAGTGCCGTGTTCTACTGGAGAAAGTTTTCCTTCCAGACATTTCGTTCTCAGCTGCGGAGAACATCCTCAGTGGCATTGCAGCCGGAGCAGGCGCTCTGACCTTCTTGGCTGCTGTGCATTGAGTGGGGCCAGGACTGCTGGAGAGCTGCTATTTCTAGGCTGGAGGGGGTGTGATGAAAGGGCAATTGGTTTGTGGATGTGCCCATTGTTTGGTGGGGTTTCCTGGAAGGGTAGTGATAAGGAAACTGGCTGTTGAATGTGACCATTGTTCTGTGTTAATTGCTGGGAGGGTCGGAAGGGGTGTGAAGATAAGGAAGATGGTTGTTGACTGTGCTGATTGTTCTGTGGAATGTGCTGGTTGTTCTGTGACTTTCTGCAATTTATAATCTGTAGGGTGTTCTGCAGAGCTGGGTACCAAGATTGGTGGATGAAAATGCCTTCTTCCTGCTCCTGTGGTGCAGTCTACATTGGCACTACCCAACGCAGTATCAACACCGTCTCACCGAACACAAGAGACACTGTCGCTTGTTTCAGCCAGAAAAATCAGCTGTAGCTGAACATGCACTTCAAGAAGGAGACCACGTCATCCACTTTGAAAGAACTGAAGTCCTTTCTATGGTCTCACATTGTCATACCCGCCTGAACAGAGAAGCTATTGAGATTTACATACACCAGCACAATTTTAACAGAAAGGAAGAAGGCATTTTCATGGATGAAGATATGTTAAAGTGGAATAAACTTAATTTGTCACTGTTGGGTAGAATAGCCGCAATTAAAATGAATATTCTACCAAGAATAATGTATTTGTTTCAAACTATTCCGATTGTGAAAGATAGTAAACAATTTAATAGATGGCAAAGAAAAATTTCAGAGTTTGTGTGGGCAGGGAAGAAACTAAGAATTAAAATGAAAATTTTAACAGATGCAAAAGAGAGAAGCGGATTTCAATTACCAGACTTAAAATTATATCATGAAGCAGTTTGCTTAGTATGGATAAAAGAATGGATAATGTTGTTAAACAAAAAACTCTTAGCGTTGGAAAGTCATGGAAATAAATTTGGCTGGCATGCTTATATGTATTATGGGGGGGGAAAGATAGACGGCTTTTTCTCTCACCATTATATAAGAAACAGCTTACTAAATACATGGATGAAATATAAGAAATATGGAGATGAGAGAAAACCGTTATGGATAGTGCCAGCCGAAGTGATAAAAATAACAGCTGAGACGGGTGAAGAAAAGTGGTTGTCATATAATCAACTATTAAAAATACAAAGTGGCAAAATAGAATTGAAAACTGCTGAAGAGCTGAATAATAAATATGATTGGTTTCAAATGCAACAAATAAAGAGCTTGGTGGAGAATGACATTCAAACTGAAGGAATAAGAAAAGAGCAAACAGAAATGGAAAAAGTTCTGCTTGGAGACAACAAAAATTAATTTAAAAATTATATAAATTACTTTTAAAATGGTCTATGGAAGATGAAGTAATTAAATCTCAAATGATTAAGTGAGCAATTAATGTAAATTAAGAAATACAGATGGAAACTTGGGAATATTTGTGGAAGAACTCTATGAAGTTTTCAACGAGTCATAGTATCAAAGAGAACTGTTTTAAAATGATGTATAGATGGTATATGACTCCTAAGAAATTGGCAAAGATGAATAATAAGATGCCAAACAGATGTTGGAAATGTAAAAAAACATGAAGGTTCTTTCTACCATATGTGGTGGACTTGTGAAAGAGCAAAAAAGTATTGGCAGATGATTCAACAAGAAATTTCTAGGATCTTGGAATATGAATTTAAGAAAGTTGCAGAGACTTTTCTGTTGGGATTACAAATGGAAAAATTTCCAAAAGAAGATAGAACTCTAATTTGGTACTTGCTTTCAACTGCTAGGACATTATATGCGCAGTTGTGGAAGAAAAAATACCAGAGAAATGGGATTGGATTGTAAAAATTATGACATGGAGTGAAATGGACAAATTAACAAGAATTTTAAGAGACTATGATTTAGAAGTTTTTAAGATGGAGCGGAAAAAGTTCAGAAGATATGTACAAAAAGAGTGGAAAATAAAAGGACATTGGACAATTTTTGATAATGATTAAGTCTTAGAAAAAAAGAAGAATATTCATTTTTGTTTTTATTAGTTAAGGGTACCTTTAAATATTAATACTTTAAGTAAATAACACCGGCAGGGGGCAAGTAACGGGGGGAGGGGTGGGTAGAAAGTAATATATGGGATAGATACAAGAAGTTATTAATGATGCAAGAAATATAATTTGTTACCATATGTTACCAAATAAAATTGTTTTAACCCCTAATTCTTTTTCCTTCTCAGAAGGGGGAAGATGTCGGCTTCTTACTCCTTAGAGCATGCTCACACCTCCGGTTGGCAGGAGGGGACTTAAGCCAAGGCTAACCTCCTCGGTGGTGGGAAAAGCACGGGTTGAAGGGATTTTAAGTTGGAAAGCACGCTGCGATATCAGCAACAAGGGAGGGTCCTCATACTGAGTACCTATGGGCTTTGCAGTCAGGGTGTCTCAGTTGGGGGCCTCTTCAGGGTTGGGGGAGCATATTTTGAGCCTTAAGGCTTGGCAGTCATGGGCTGGAATGTGCACTCCCTCCTCTCTATGCACTATTGTGCGGGCTGTGACGAGAAAGGTCCGGAGGGATTTCAGACCTGGCTCTGAGCCAGGGTGGGTTTGCCCTGTTAGGATGCTTGCTCTGCAAGCACAATACAACCCGTGCTTTAATGTGTTGCAGATAAGCTTATGCTTAAATAAAATTCCCAGTTTAACCCATAACTTGTGTTGTGTTTCATTCAAGGGATGGGCAGGCAAGAGTTTGTCCATTTTAAGTCAGTTCAGGACATTACAAAAAATCACATTTTTTTTATGGTTTATCAAGGTCTATTAATTTTCATAGTTAAATATAGATCTGGATAGCAGGGATGATCATGTTCCATTGGATTGTGCTTTGGATTTAGAAACTCCTTCCAATGGACTGCTTCTTAGAATGAGGTCTGAATTCCACTTGTCTTCTATTCCATCTTCCACCCATAAAAAAACAAACCCTTTCTGTGAAGCCTGGACATTGATAAAGAAATGGGGAGTAGTGTCTGTGGATATGCTATTCCATGATTTTGAGAGAACTCTGCAATGCTATTATATACCAAATTAAAGAACCCAACAATTTGATGGACAATGACAGAGGGGACCCAAAGAATGATCAGAAAATTGAACATTATTTAAATGGAACTGAGAGAAACAGCACATCTCTACTGAGTAGAAGATGCCTTACACTATTAACAATGAATGGCCAACCCCATTAGTCAAGTGCAATAATATTATAGTACAAAGTAATATTTCATCTAGATATTCTCTATGTACATCATATCAGCCTGCTCAAAGAGCACTGTCATCTTTGGGGGGCATGCATCAAGTGCCCCTGCCTTCTGAGATGAGCTATGTGGCAAACCAGGAGAGGGTCATCTCAGTCATAGCACCAATGTTTTGGAACTCTCTTCACAGGGAAATTTATCTGTTCCCTTCTGTTGCCATCTTCCACAAGTGCATCCTTTTATTGTTTCATTTGACATTCCCTTAGTAATCCCTCCTTCCTGACCAGTACTTTGATTGCTCTTTTTTGTGTCTTTCTACATATTTTAGCTCTGTTTTTTATTTGTTTTAATGATGTATGTTGAAGGGTTGATTTTAATAGTTTTAAAATGTGATTGTTTTTATCATGTAAGTTTTATATTGTTAGCCACCTTAGTGGCATTTTTGAGGCAGGATATAAATTTTGTAAATAAAATAAACAAAAATAAATAGACACAGCGACAGTGGAGTTTCTTTGTTATCTCCTTAGGCATATGCATGGGCTCATATGTGGGCTTTTCAACAAGCTATTATGCGGAATGGGAGTGAAATCTGTGATCATCTCCCATTCCTCCATCCAGCCTTCCATGTCTGCCCAGGTGCACTGTCTATGTAAAAGGGAAAAGGGGAAAAACAAGGCCCTGTGGGATAACTTCTTTATTCCTGCACCTGGAAAGGATTGTACTGTGAGACTTCAACCTGAAACTTTTCCACCTCCTAACAGTTTCCTTCCTCCATGGACAAATGCATAGGGAAATAAATATTTTTCAAATCACTGAAAATTGGTTTTTTTTTTAAATGTAACTCAATATTTAGGGATGAAATGTTTAACATGGCTAATCTACTAAAGCTCATACCGCCTTCAAATGTGTTGCAAAATATTCTGACAAATTATTGGAGGAACAAAACAATGCCAGCATAATTTCCCCCCTCCCCTGTTCCTTGTTGATGATTAAACTTGCCTGATTATATAACAAAATGAACACACCAAACAAAGTAGAGATAACAGCTGGAGTGACAGAATTTTGTTGCTAGTAACCACAAAAGCCTACTTATCACTAAAATGTTTTTCTTACATACATTTGCAAGAGTACTTAATTTTATGGTTGTTTTATCGTCTTCGTTCCTGCTCAAAATTCATACACTAGCTAGTTTTCATCATATCTATCTATCTATCTATCTATCTATCTATCTATCTATCTATCTATCTATCTATCTATCTATCTATCTGTCTGTCTGTCTGTCTGTCTGTCTGTCTGTCTGTCTGTCTGTCTGTCTGTCATAATCATCATAATTATCTCTCTATCTGTCTGTCTGTCTGTCTATCTATCTATCATCTGTCTATCTGTGCTATCACACTTTCTGGCTCTCCCGTTGGCTGTGGTTTGCACTCTGTCAACCTCTCTCTCTCTCTCTTGGCTTGACTTCACGAATGAAGATTTAAGAAGGGTGCAGTAGTCCACGTCTGCTGCAGGCTCGCTGGTGGCTGACAAGACTAATGCGGGACAGGCAGATCCGGCCACAGTGGCTGCAGGGAAAAGTCTGATTTGGGGTTGGTGCTGTAGCAGTGCGATTCTTCCTCAATCTCCTTTTGTCCTCAAGACCAGCTATGTGTGCGTTCTCAAAGGAAGAGACAGCCTGGTGGATGGTATGCCTCCATGCTTTGCGATCTGAGGCTAGGTCAGACCACTGGTGATGGTTGATTGATTGATTGATTGATTGATTGATTGATTGATTTAGTGATTTAGTGATTTCTATCCCGCCCTTCCCAACAAGTGGCTCAGGGCGGGTTACAACATAGGAGTCTAACATAAATAAGAATTAAGTGTAAAACATTTAAATTCAAACATTAGACCATTTAAAACATTAAAGCATTTAAAACATTTAAACAGTTAAAACATTTAATGCGACAGGTGCCAAGGGATTTCTTCAAGGAGTCCTTGTACCTCTTCTTTGGTGCCCCTCTATTTCGATGGCCGGTGGAAAGTTCGCCATACAGAGCAATCTTGGGAAGGCGGTGGTTTTCCATCCTAGAAATATGCCCTGCCCAGCGCAGCTGCGTCTTCAACAGCAGTGCCTCGATGCTGGTAACCTCCGCCCTCCTGAGGACTTCAGTGTTGGTCACAAAGTCACTCCAGTGGATGTTGAGGATGGTGCAAAGGCAGCGCTGATGAAAGCGCTCAAGGAGTCGCAGGTGATGACAGTATAAAACCCACGATTCGGAGCCGTAGATGAGGGTTGTCATCACAACCGCTTTGTAAACATTGATCTTTGTGCCTTTTTTCAGATGCTTGTTGCTCCACACTCTTTTGTGCAGTCGGCCAAATGCACGATTTGCCTTTGCCAGCCTGTTGTCAATCTCCTTGTCAATCTTGGCATCTGAGGAGATGATGCACCCCAGGTAGCTGAACTGCTGGACTGTCTTCAGAACTGATTCACCCACAGTGATGCAGGGAGGGTGATAATCTTCCTGGGGTGCAGGCTGGTGGAGAACTTCATCTTCTTCAGACTAACTTCTAGGCCGAATAGCTTGGCAGCCTCTGCAAAGCAGGACGTCATATGCTGCAGAGCTGATACCGAGTGGGAGACGAGTGCAGCATCATCAGCAAATAGTAGCTCTCGGATGAGTTTTTCCATTGTCTTGGAGTGAGCCTTTAGTCGCCTCAGGTTGAACAGGCTGCCATCAGTGCGATAGCAGATGTAGACATCATCGTCATGATCTAGATCTACTGCGGCTCTTTGAAGCATCATGCTAAAGAAGATCGTAAAGAGAGTTGGCGCGAGAACGCAGCCTTGCTTTACACCTGTGCCTATTGGGAAGGGCTCCGAGAGGTCGTTGCAGTGTCTGACTTGGCCTCGCTGGTCTTCATGTAGCTGGATGATCATGCTGAGGAACCTTGGGGGACATCCTAAACGTTCCAAGATTTGCCACAGGCCTTTCCTGCTAACGGTATCGAAAGCTTTGGTAAGGTCGACAAAAGTCACATATAGACCCTTGTTCTGTTCCCTGCATTTCTCTTGGAGCTGCCTGAGAACAAATACCATGTCGTTGGTGCTCCTGTTAGCTATGAAGCTGCACTGGCTCTCTGGGAGGAGTTCTTCTGCAATGGTGGGCACCAGTCTGTTCAGGAGTATTCTGGCAAGGATTTTGCCTGTGATGGAGAGCAGGGTTATCCCCCGGTAGTTGGAGCAGTCTGACTTTTCCCCTTTGTTCTTGTGTAGAGTGATGATGATTGCATCGCGAAAGTCCTGTGGTAGTTTGCCTTGTTCCCAGCAGGTGACAAGTACTTTGTGAAGTGTGCTATGTAGTATTGTGCCCCCATGCTTCCAGATCTCTGGTGGGATTCCATCAATTCCTGCTGCCTTGCCACTTTTCAGTTGCTTGATGGCTTTAACAGTCTCTTCTAGGGTGGGGATCTCATCCAACTCTGTTTTCACTGGTTGAAGTGGGGTGAGGTGGATTGCTGAATCTTGAACTACGTGGTTGGCACTGAAGAGAACCTGAAAATACTCCGACCACCGGTTCAGTATGGATGCCTTGTCTGTGAAGAGCACTTGGCCGTCTGCACTACGCAAGGGACTCTGAGCCTGATATGATGGGCCATATACTGCCTTCAGGGCTTCGTAGAACCCTCTTAAATCACCAGTGTCTGCACACAGCTGGGTTCTCTCTGCAAGCTTGGTCCACCACTGGTTCTGAATGTCTCGAAGCTTGCGCTGGAGGTTGCTACATGCAGCGCGAAAGATTGCTTTTTTCCTGGGACAGGAGGGCTGAGCAAGATGTGCTTGGTAGGCAGATCTCTTTTTCACTAGTAATTCTTGGATCTCTTGATTGTTCTCGTCAAACCAGTCCTTGTTCTTTCTTGTGGAGAACCAGAGGACTTCTTCAGAGATCAACTCTGTCAACCACTGGCCTGTCAAACATCACTCAAGTGCAGTTGCATGGCATTGGCTGACTCCACTCTCCTCCACCCACTGCTGGACAGATGAGGATTGGTCCACTGGGGAAGCTGTTAGGCAGTGACTGTTGCTAGGCAACCAGGCTTGGTTCTCTCAGTAAAAAGCAACCAAGCTTGGTTGTCAGTAAAAGGCAGGGAGAGGAGGCCATCTCCAGGCCTATTTTGACCTTTGAAGAGAACTCATGAGGCCCAGTCCTGACTAGGACTGCCAGTTCCAGGATGGTGGGAAATTCCTGGATTTTGTTGTGGAATTTGAAGAGGGCAGGGTTTGGGAAGGGGAGAGGCCTCAGCTGAATATAACGCCATAGAATCCACCCTCCAAAGCAGTTATTTTCTCCAAGGGGAGAGAGATCTGTTTTCTGGAGTTCAGTTATGATACCAGGAAATCTTCAGGCTCCACCTGGAGGTTAGCTACCTGGCTGCTTGCTACTGTTTAGCAGCAGCCAACCAGCTATTTCCTCCTAGGGAACCATTATTTCCAGGTGGGGGCTGGAGATCACTCAGAATTACAGCTGCTCTCCAGGTGGCAGAGATCATGGACAACCCTGGAGAAAATGGTTGCTTTGCAGGGTGGACTCTGTGTCATCACACCCTGCTGAGGTCACTTCTTCTTGCTTTGGTCCACACTGTGATTTCAGCCTAACCTACCTCACAGGGTTGCTGTTCATATCAAAAGGAGGAAAGGAAAATAATGTAAGCTGCTTTGGTCCCCACTGTGGAGAAAGTCTGTACTTTTCCTAGGTAGAGGCTGCAGGGAGGGGGGAGGTGATGGAAAGCTGAAGTCAGATCAGTTCCCCTACAGAAAACAGCTGCCTTGGGTGGGTGGGAAGACAGCAAGGGTGAGGGGAGCACTCACCAGAACCTCTTTCTAGAGCCCATTGCATTTTTCTTCACAACAGGCCTTATTCCTAATGGGCTGATAAACTGAAATATGACCTCACTTTTTTTTTTTTGCTTGAGTTAAATATGAGTGAGAGTTACCAAAGTAACCCAATTAACGTGAGCACATTTGAACAGTCTTGCTGTCTAGGAAGGCAGAAAAGTGGAATGATGGATTGCTGGCCACATTACTTATTATTTGTGCAAAGATGAACAGGATCCCATCACAGATAAGCTCAAACCAAACTGTAGAAAGGTTTTGTGATGTAAATTGTAGATATTGGACATATCATTGTAAAGCAGACCTTACAATCTCCTGTCTACTAGTCACTGGAAGATTTCTTGACTATGATGCTTTGTCCTCATTAATAATCCCTGTGTTGTACATCTATTTCTGTTATGGAGCTGCCTTACCTTGTCACCAATTATGCACTCTGAAAAGACCCATCTCATTAGAGGTCTTAGAATTCTTGTTCCTGAAGGTGATGTCTAGCATGTGGCTTTTCTTCTTCATGCCAGCTGGAAAATATCTTTAAAGTGAAGTGATGTCAGTCATCAGCCACAAAGAGAAAGGGGATAGCAGTGCTGAATATGATATTAATAACACTATATTATAGTGTAAAGAAGATTTGGAGATAATATTGGCTTTGCTTGACACAGCTATTGTCGGTTTATAGAGCCCAAATTCCATTTTCCAGAGACTGTCAGAGAAGCTAGTTTTATATGTAGTTCCTCATTTATCCTTCCTCCCAGTCCTCTCTTCAAGATCTTACTTGGCTGCTCAAGTAAAATCTCATCAATGCATCAGCAAAAAGTGACCAGACTCCTTCAGAGAGGTATTAGGTAGAAATTTCCATCATTCCCTAAACTAAAAGGTAATAAATGGTGCTACTAACTCTGTTCAGAAATACTATGACACATATTGGGCACCTACAATACTTGCATTAGAGAGAGCTCCACCTATCACATTACCTCCCTGTCATTCGGCATGCACATTGGGGGGGGGGGGGAATCCCGACTTCAAATATATGCTAATGGGGTCTGAACTTGCTGAGAATGAGAGGGGGAAAGATTTTGGGTGGTAGAGGATAACTCAATGAAAGTGTCACTGCAGCAGTGAAAAGGCAAACTCTATGTTAGGGATTATTAGGAAAGGGATTGAGAATAAAATGGTCTATTTATAACACCCCTGAATAGATCTAAGTGCGGCTTCATTTGGAATACTGTGTACAGTTCTGGTCACTGCATCTCCAAAAGGACATGGCAGAGCTGGAAAAAGTACAGAGAAGGGCAACCAAGAAAACCAACTTTCTCCTATGAGGAAAAGTTGAAGAGTCTGCGGCTTTTCAGTTTAGAAAGGAGATGATTAAGGGGGGCATGATAGAGGTTTATAAAATTATGTATGGGATGGAAAGACTTGACAAAGAGAAAACGAGAAAAGTTCTTTCTCTGCCTTCTCTATTTCATGCATAATTTTGTAAACTTCTATCATGTCACCCCTTCAGTCAATGTTTCTCCAAGCTAAAGAGCCCCAAGCACTTTAACCTTTCTTCATAGGGAAAGTGTCCCAACCCATTCTAGTTGCCCTTTTCTGCACTTTTTCTAATGCTAGAATATGTTTTTTGAGGTGTGGTGACCAGAATTGTACACAGTATTCAAATGAGGCTGCAGCATCAATTTATACAAAGGCATTATGATACTGGCTGATTTGTTTTCAATTTCCTTCCTAATAATTCCCAGCATAGCATTGGCCTTTTTAATTGCAGTCACACACTGTCTCAACATTTTCAGTGAGTTATCTACCATGACCCCAAGATCACTCTCTTGATCAGTCTCCACCAGTTCACACCCCATCAACTTGTATTTATAGTTAGGATTTTGGCCCCAATGTGCATTACTTTGCACTTGGTCACATTGAACCTCATTTGCCACTTTGATGCCCACTCGCCCAACCTTCACAGATCCCTTTGGAGTGCCTCACAATCCTCTCCGGCTCTTACCACCCTGAACAATTTAGTGTCATCTGCAGACTTCACCACTTCACTGCTTACTCCCAACTCCGTATCATTAATGAACGTTAAAAAGCCTCAGTCCCTGTGGTACCCCACTGCTTACCACCCTCCACTCTGAAAATTGCCCATTTATACTCACTCTCTATTTTCTGTTAATTAGCCAGTTTTTGATCCACAAGAGGACTTGTCCTTTTGCCCCATGACTATTGAGTTTACTTAGGAGCCTTTGATGAGGAACTTTATAGAAACCTTTCTGGAAGAAAAGTGTTGCCTAAGTAATCCTTTATTTTGATATTCTTTAAACTATGTTTGCTACTTTATTCATTCTAATGAACTATTTTAATATGAATTTTAGACTAAAGAGCATCAAAGTTCATACGCATATTTTATGAAAGAAACTGCTTAGTTTGTATGGTTCAGGCTTTTTAAAAAAGAGTTTCATGACCAGATTAGACAAGGGAACCCAAAGCCTTTTCTAGGGTAAATAGTGTAGTTCCAAGTCATAAAGCAGATCATCCCTACAGTTTATGTTTGTATTTGATTGTCTGTGTGTCCCTCAACAGCTTAGTGGTGGCAGTTATGGGGAAACGGTCCTTCCAGGAAGAATGAAACTCTGTGCCAGCTTGGACTAAATTATCTAATCCCAGGCACAGGCAATTGGGAGTTAAAATGCAATAAAATTCTATTTTAAAAACTCTTAGAGGTTTAGATGTATAAAAACTGGAATGCTAATGCTTGTAAAAATAACCCAAACAACACAAGTACATACACCCCACCCTAATTCAGAAATATTTAGTATAGAAGACAGATGGAGGCCCAACATTCAGCATTCTATGGGGCAATAATGAGTACAGGCACAAAGATTCAGGACAAACTCTAGACATTTGAAATCATACCCAGCCTTAGGAAAATATACAGGTGATCAAGATTCAGATTTAGGATCATTGCTAGGATAGGTAAGGGTTGAATGTTCCATGAGGAACAGCACTCCAGGATTATTTCTTGTTTAAAGGATTCCAGCAGTAGGAGAGATTTAGTGCTCAGTTTTCCAGGTAAACTTTAACAGTTAGAACATGATCTGGCCAGATATAAAGATTAGCAAAGGAATGGAAGACAAGACAAGCCTTTGTTCTTGCTCAATGGTATGGATTGCCAATTAATAAAAAATGAGATAAATGAGAAAATGATTTCGGAGGAAAGATTAATAGTTCCATCTTGGTTATACTGAGTTGGTGAGATTTTTTTTTTTTTTAGATTTTGAAAAGCTTTATTAATATAAAATTCAAGGTACAATAGTGATGAGACATCAACAGATGTGTAGAATGTACCAATATAAAATAGGGAAATGGAAACATACAATGTTAGCTATTAAAGGCTAATTACAACATTAGTTGACATGACATCAAAATAGCATGGTATGAGTCATTAGGGTTCCTGCTGTCCTTCGAGACTTTATCAATAAAGGGACGCCATTTGCACATAAAGTCTAGGGAAGCGGTTTGGGAGGATCCAAATCATAGGTGAGCTTATCTAAAACAAAATAATCCCACAATTTCAGCCACCATGCCTGTCTCGAAGGAGGAGTTTGTTGCTTCCAAACCAGGGCAATCACGAATTTAGCTGCTACGAACAAGTATGCCTCTGTGATGGACAGTTTAGATTCCACCCTCCCTCAGAGCAACCAATCGGAGTTGACGGAATGTTGGTAGAATAGCAGTTAGATCAGTTGGGAATGAAACTGTCTGAGTGAGTTGTGAAGAAGAGCAACTTAATTCCAACAAGGAAAAAATAATGTGTAAGGAAGAAGATGATATTGGATTTATATCCTACCCTATACTCTGAATCTCAGAGCGGTCTCCTTTACCCCCCCCTCCCACAGCAGACACCCTGTGAGGTGGGTGGAGTTGAGAGAACTCTCACAGCAGCTGCCCTTTCAAGGACAACTCCTACAAGAGCTATGGCTGACCCAAGGCCATTCCAGCAGGTGCAAGTGGAGGAGTGGGGAATCAAACCCAGTTCTCCCAGATAAGAGTCCGCACACTTAACCACTACACCAAACTGGCTCTCCCAAATGCCTGAATAGGGAAAAAGTTTGAAAGTTCAAGAGAGAGGACCTAAAATGTGAAATGGACATGGCTCTCTATATAGCTTAAAATAGGTAAGATGGGAGGTGAATTGTGACTGCCTCACCTACCTGTAACCCTGAACCTATGGGACAGAGGTTGTGAAGGGTAGTAAGGACTCAGTTAAGTGAAAAGGGGTGTCACAGCTTCTTTTTCCAGAACACCTTGCTTATTCAGCCCCATGTACTTCTGCAAATGTGCTGTCATGAGACCCTTATTTTAAAATGAGATTTGTTAAATCATTTTTACTGTGAATTTTAAACCATTATGTTGTCCCTGAGACTATATTGGTAAAGTATAATATCCCTATGGAACAACTATAGCATGTTTTCTTCCTATGACACCCATGAATGTCAGGAGTATAGCTAAAGTCCTAGAATTTGGTAACATCCACAGAAGTAGGGGTATATTATTCAATTTTAATGTGCCCTCATAAAAAGGAAGGTAGTGAAAGAAAATATGAACTATAGTGTTTCAGATAAGCAAATCCTTGATTGTATTTTCACAATTCAGGTTCTATATGCACAGCTATGACAGAAACAGAATAAGAAAAGTGCTTCCCAGAAGACAAAAGTAACACTATTACACATGGAAATGTACCATCCCTAACAGGCACAGCAATCAGGCTTTTATACCAAGCAGTTTCTGCAGCATAATGGGACAGAACACAAAAGCAGCTGAATCAAATAAATGAATCTCATAAGCAAATGGGAATTCCAGCATATTAGACATATGCATATGTCAGTTACTTTCTTCCTTGGATTGAATACCATCAGTCTTTTTCTTTGTAATTCTTGATTTTTCATTGTCAAAGTCCCTACAATTAAGCCACATTTATAAATTTAATCCTTCCTTTGCTGGGTGAAAAGCCAATGTTTTACAGTACAATACCAACAGGGCTATAATCAGCTGCAAGGAAAGAAATGTAAGCATTTTTAACTTTGTTAACAGGTGGGGAAAGAATAGGTGCAGAAACATTCCAGACATCTCTCCCACACCTCCAGGATATGCTAGCCCACAACTCTAGAATATGCTAGCCAGTGTAGTATATCTTGTGGCACCACTAAATCTGTTGAAAGAGCAGGGGCATCAGAGAGGTCTCAGTGAGGAGCCCTTCTCTCCAATAGGCCCAGTTGTCTACCTGGAAACTTCAACTTCTTTCTTTTGTGTTAACTGGGAATGGAGGAAGAAAGAATGAGTGTCTTCTTCATCTCAGGTTGTGCATCAGAGCAAGACATGTCAATTGCACTGGTACTGCAGTCTGAAGGAGGCAGAGAAGAGGCTATCTTGAGCTGAGTGGATCAGATAAGGCAGTGGGATAGGCAATGCCTAGAAATGAGGTTATGGGACATCTGAAAACTAGCTTTCATAAAAGCAAAAATTCTTCTGAAGGACTCTATGCATAATAGCAAAATAAAACTGGAGTCCAGTAGTACTTTAAAGCATAAGTAATTTTACTGCTGTATAAACTGTTTTGAGTCAGAGCTTGCTCCATCACATGCATTACAGCCAGTGTGATATAGTGGCTAGAGCTGAGATACTCAGTGGCTTGTGAGCTCTTTGACATGCCACTCTTCTGAGCACTGTTCCCTTGTAGGCAACTAATTTAGAAATTGAAATAATTTCATCATTCTGTGGGCCCATAATAAACGTTTGTGTTAAAATCACAATACAACTTGCCCATGATTAATTATATCAAGGTTATGCAGATGTACAGGTTCTGTGTTTGAGGCTAGATCAACATCTGTAACCGAATAAGGTACTAGAATGGAGCTTACCACTGTTGAATGTTAGCCCATAAAACAAAATTCCTGATAGTGGCAAAATCCAACCCTAGATTCTCAGAGGAACTATAGTACTTTAAATGTTAATATTATTTATTGTTGTTTGTGCATGTCTGAGGTGGTACCCAGGATTTATTTATTTACTAGCAATAAGGCCTATTGTGGGAAGATACAACAGGCTCTGGAAAGAGACTCGGGGCATGTGCCCTGGCCTTGGTGGAAGAGTTGGGGCTGGAAAGGAAAGACAGAGAGACAGACTCAGATAAATAGAAGTAGGCAGACCTACAGACCAAAACAGATAGGAAGGTAGTTGGAGAGATAGACCGAGAGACACAGATAAATGGATAAACCAAAACATAAAGACGGAGAGAAAGATAGATGGATGGGTGAACAGGCAGACAAAAACAGATGCTCAGGAGTTGGGCAAAGACACTTGTGAAACCACCAACAGCCCCTGAAAGAGAGGACCAGGCGCAACCAGGACAATCCTCTGGGCAAGGAGGGCAGGGTGAGTCCAGGTAAGTGAGGGCTCTTGTGTGCAGCTGCAGCAGCCAAGGGGGGCATGCTTGTGAGGTGCATGGGCCACTCTGTGGCCTGGATCTGCCAGGTTGGGGCAAGCAGCAGTGGCAGAACCAATGCCCCCTGAATGGCCAAGCCTTCCGTCTCCTTCTCCTCCTGAGGAGACTCAGTGCTTCTCAAGGAAGCCTGGCAGGAACTGGTTCACCTTTCCCGGGTTAAGTGGGGGGAATTGCCTGGGAGGCTGGCATATCGCCCATGGGATACACTGACATGAGGAAAGCCCCCCCGAGCCTAGGCTGGTCCTTACCAGCTTCAATGGATGCACACAGCTTCTAAGCCTTCGAAGATCCTGTGAGAGGAGAGTTCACTCCACCTCACTTCCGGTTCCAGGAAGGAGGGTGAGCGAACCCTCCTCCCACAGGCCCTTCAAAGGCTTAGAAGTCACGGCACAGTCATTGAAGCTGGTAAGGACTGGTGGTGGTGGGGGGGAGAGAGTGCGACCGCAACTGAGGGAGGGTAGGGGGGCAACAGAGCGACAGATCAGCCTGGGGTGGGTGGGCAACGGAGCAAAAAAAAAATTTTTTTTAAAGGAGAGGGCAGGGGGGGGGGCAAATTTCAGCCTGGGGTGCTGGAAACATCAGCCCCGGGCCTGGTGATAGGTTGAATAGATTTTCCCTGTTCTATCCCTTTGGGGTTCCATAAGTTTGCTCTTTGCTGTGTACTATGCTTCCCAAATTCCAGTTCTAAATTCTAGGAGATATTCTAGACTTAAGGTATGTACAGTTTGTTCCAGTTGTCAGTTTGTGCTGTTTCTTACCATATTTTCTCATCTATGGAACCCATGCATATGTGTCTGTTAATAAAAGTCTGCATAAAAACTTTCTTGCTATGATCAGTCAAATATATAGGCTGATTTCGCACTCACCTTATGCCACTCTCACGTCCATCTGGCAGCATCCTCCTGATTTCCTACTATATGTGTCGGGGCTGCAGCAAACATTGCAGTTTTCACGCAGCAAATGGAAACTGGTTTTTAACGGTTTCCATTTGCTGTGCAAAACCACCAATATTTGCTGCAGCCTCAGCAAAAATGGGAAATCGGGAAGACGCCACACTGAGAAGACGGATGTGAGAGCAGCGTAAGGGTAAGTGCAAAATCGGTCATAGTGTATGTGTGTGTGTATGATCACCTCAACTGGTTTTGTATAACAGTTTACTAAAGCACACACATGTATATAGCTGGTCTAATGACCATAATAATAAAACCACACATGCAAAACCAGGAAGACTTATTTGCATTCAACATTTCTATATAGGTAGAAAAAAGGAAAGGAAAAGATAGGACTGAATCAAGACAAAGAACTGAATGCTGCAGTTACTCATGTATTTTTGCATTCAGCATAAAAATTGGGGATTGGGGAATGAAATGACAGAGGAAGCCTAATGTCATCTCCACTTTGGAAACAGGACCAGGTAATTCAGATTAAGAGGATTATGGAAGCAACCCTAAATAAAGGTTCTAGGGTTTCTAATTTCTAGCGTGGACAGTGTATTATGTGCTGATTTAAAAAAAAATCCACAGCTCTGATTATTGGACAAATATTGAACCCATCACCACGCTTCTGGAAATGATTTCCATAAATCAATTATGCAATTTGTGGAGAACTACTTTCTTTTGTCTGTCCTGAACCAGCTGCCAAACCACTGGATTTGTTGTCTTTGGGTTTATAGCATTATGAGGAAGGGAGAAACATTTCATAGCCACTCAAGCCACAAACCATAATATTTGTCAGTGGGTAGTTCTATCCTACAGTGCTCTTTGTGCTGCTCAGCAGCTCCTTTTCTGCATTCAGCTGCCAATGCAATTGAAACCAGGGTTCCACACAACTCTTAATCAAGTGCTATATTCACCATAAAATCCATTCCTCGGGGCAAAATCTTACTGCATGTCTATTTGGAACCAAATCCCTTTCAGCAAAGGTCCTGCTTTTTCTATATAGCTAGAAAAAAGTCACTATTCAATTTTAATATATTGTTTATTATTGCAATAGTGCAATTACAAATGAACAATAATTTGAAAATAAAAGAGAAGTGGCTTTAATAAGCTGCAAAACAAATACTTAAGGACTTTCCCCTAAGGAAATAAGACCTGATAATTTTCAGATGATACATGAGTATGGAGAAAGACAGGTAGCCCATAGAAGAACAGGAAGTAATTACTCATACTAGAGGAAGAAGGAAGCTATGAACATTTAACAAAACAATAGCCCTGGAAGCATCAATTGTGTTTAGGCAGTCTGCATTGGAGACCCTAGTATCACAATCATGTTTGAAGAGTTAAGAAAAATCACCACAAAAGTAGTTTCAAAAATGGCTGTAAAACAACCCAGAAATATTGGATGCAACCAGTTGACTGTGGAATGGGTTGTAACCACTGAGTGGACGAACCAAGGACAACAGAAGACTAAATTTATAGCTTGGAACTAGTTGATGAGTGAAATTGATTCAAATATGACACTTGTTCATTATTACCCATATGACATTGTAAATGTCAACATCTTGTATAAATGGGCCACTTGTGTAAATGGCACATTCTCAGTGGCAGAGTTTAAAGATGGGACATATAATTAATCTTAATGAACTAGGTGCATTTGTGCATGTGCAGAGTACATTTTGGTCACCATTGAATATTAAACAACCACAGTTCAGCATACTCCAAGATATATGAAACTGTTGTATATGGAATTTGCATTGAAAAGTATAGATTGTTCAAGCATGAGAAAGTCCGCTGTTACAAATTAGCTTCAGTAAGACTGAGATGCTTTGTTTTTTTTAATCAAAGGCCCTGTTTATCTGAAGAGAACTGCTTCCATCCTCTAAGATATTCTAGACATAACATATCAGTCTCAAAGGTCATGCTTATAATATTTCCAGTAAAGCGTGTTTTAGTCTTTTTTCATAATGAGCATCAGGAGCTAATTCATTGCAAACATACTATCATCTCCCTGGAACAGATACCCAGCCTCAAGCAGACATTCACTGGAAGTGCACAGTGTTAAGCCAGTTGAATTCTGAAAATATATCATGCAGAGACTTCTCAGCATTGACTGGTCTTGCATAATGTGACAGTATGTTTTAGTGGTATTTTTTAAAAATGCATCCTTGTCTCAGTTGGTGCAATCAAAAGCTTCACCATATTCATTCACTTATAGATAAACACAATACAGATAGCACAACTGCAGCAGTGGAACTTGAGGAGGAGAGCTACACTGACATTTCCTGGCCCAAATTTCAGTTTCTATTTTAACAAAAATGGCAAATACATGCACAGCAAATGTTAATTCATAAAGAAGTTTGCTAACTGGATGAGAACACTAACTCAAGCACAAGAAACGCTCACAGTCCCATAGACAAACCATTGAAAGAGCCTTTATGTGCTCAATTGGCAGATTCATAAGTTGTATTTCTATCAAATCTACTGTAGCCCCACCCATTGTATTTTTGGCCTTCAAACACCTCTTGATTTATTACTGTGTTTCTGTTTTATAGGAACTAATCAGCTAGGGGAGGTTGGGATATAAATGCAATAAATAAATACACACACACACACACAAAGGAAGATTGTGTTCTTTACACATTAAGAATGTGTTAATAGTGTGAGTGCTACAACTTAAGAATATAGGAACAAAGGAAGACCAATCTAGCCCAGCATCCTATTTCACACAATCGCTAATGAGTTCCTCTGGAGGGCCGAGAACAGGAGATACAGGCCAAGACTTTCCTTTGATGGAACCTTCTGGCTCTAGGATTCAGAGGTTAATCCCTCTGAATGTAAAGGTTCTCCTCAATCATCATAGCTAGTAGCTACTGATAGACTTCTCCTCCATGAATCTCTCTAATCATCTTTTAAAGATGTTTATTCCTGCGGCCATCACTATGTCCTCTGGCAGTAAATTCCACATTTTAATCACTGTCTGTGTAAAGTAGTATTTCCATTTATCTGTTCTGTAGCTACTGCCCATCAGATTCATTGGATGTCCTCAAGTTTTAGAGTATATGTAGATAATCATACATGTGGCCCCTCTGACAAGGAGACACCTTGGAGTTCAGAAGTTCACAATCCTCGCCTCTCAGAAGCAACAGCAAAGAATGGGACTGCAATCTGCCCCAGGCAAACAGACCTTGTTCAATGAGCAACAGACCAGATGAAGGACCTAGACAGACCCAGACAAAACACCACTCTCCAGCAGGCTACAAGCACTCATTCACCCTCAAACTCTGTCCTCTCACAAAGCATCAGTTATTGCTCCATAGTAGTTTAGCAGTTTAAGAAATGAAAAAAAACTCAACAACTTCCCAATAGAACAAAGTTTGAGGACAGTGGCACCTTTTAGACACACAAATTTTAATTCTTGGTATAAGTTTTTATGTGCATGCAAACTTCATCATTCATCTGATAAATGTGCATGCACACGAAAGCTGATATCCAGAAGTAAACTTGGTGTGTCTTAAAGGTGCCAGTTCTCACTCAAGTTGGTTATGTTGAAAGTGACATCCAGGTCATATTGCCATATTTCATCCATAACAGTCATCATGTGTGGTACAGAGGTAGAAATTATTAGGCTTTCTGGCTTGAAAAATACAGAAAATCCTAAGATTCAATCTGGAACCTCTATTTTGTTGTTGTTCAGTCACACAGTTGAGTCTGACTCTTTGCGACCCCATGGACAAAGTCACGCCAGGCCCTCCTGTCTTCCACCATCCTCCAAAGTCTGCTCAAATTCGTGTTTGTTACATCGGTAACGCTGTCCAGCCATCTCATCTTTTGCCGTCTGTCTTTCCCAGCATCAGGATCTTCTCCAGTGAGTGCTTCCTTCTCATTTGGTGGCCAAAGTATTTGAGCTTCAGCATCTGACCTTCTAGGGAACAGTCTGAGTTCATTTCCCTTAGGACTGACTGATTGGATCTTCTTGCAGTCCAAGGGACTCTCAAGATTCTTCTCCAGCACCACAGCTCAAAATCCGGCCCTTTCCAGCCCGCGCCGCCGCAGGTGGCTGTGGGCGGGGGCCGCGTTTTGCCTCCCCGGATGGAGCGAGGCAACGCTTCCCGCCCATCCGGGGATTTGCAGGGCGTGGGCTGGGGCTTTATAAGCCCAGCCTCGCCCTCCAACGCGCACTTCGCCGCGTTTTTTGGCCCTCCCTCCCTCCCTTTAATAGTACAGGTTTTTCCGGTTGCCGGTTTTCGGGGCCAGGTAGGAATTTTTTCATCCCATCTGATTGGCCTTTGCTGGGATGTTTTTCGCCTACCTTGTACTATTTTACTTTAGGTTGGGTTTTAGTTGGTAACTTTATTGGCGGGTGTTTAAGTTGGTTTGCAGGTTCCGGTGAGCACCCACGGTTTTCCCTGATTTAGGGAAGTAGTGGGATGGGACAGTAGCGGGGTTCTACGGCCCTCTGCTGTCTTGCCCGCTATCGGGTCACCTCTTCAGGCAGGCCGTTCCTGGGTGGGCGGCCGTGCCGTGGGGTGTAAACCTGGCCGGTGCCGGCCTAGCAGCAGCCGGTTCTAGCTGGCTGCGGCCGGGGGCAGGGTTGCTCGCCCTTCCGGACAGGGAAGGGGCCTGGGGTGTCTCCCTTGGCCTGTCCGGTAGCAGGTTAGTTTTGCCCCATGTTGTTCAGCTCAAAGAAGTTGCCCTGTTTTCCATCCAACTATGGTGTTGTCTCGTTCTTCCGACTGGGGGGGCAAGCATCTATTCTTCTGCGCTCAGCCTTCCTTATGGTCCAGCTCTCACAGCCATACATTACTACTGGGAATACCATCACTTTGACTATACGGACTTTTGTTGGCAGGCTTATGTCTCTACTTTTTATTATACTGCCCAGATTCTCCATAGCTGTCCTCCCAAGGAGCAAACGTCTTTTAATTTCATGGCTACAGTCACCATCTGCAGTGATCTTGGATCCCAGAAATGTGAAGTCTTGTCACTACTTCCATGTCTTCCCCTTCTATTTGCCTAGGTGTGATGGGGCCAGATGCCATGATCTTAGTTTTTTTGATGTTGAGTTTCAAGCCTACTTTTGTGCTCTCCTCTTTCACCCTCAACAAGAGGTTCATTAGGTCCTCTTCACTTTCTGCCATTAGAGTGGTGTCATCTGCATATCTGAGGCTGTTGATGTTTTTCCCAGCAATCTTAATTCCAGTTTGTGCTTTATCCAGGCCAACATTCCGCATGATATACTCTGCATATAAATTAAATAAGCAGGGTGACAATATACATCCTTGTCGAATTCCTTTTCCTATTCTAAACCAATCAGTTGTTCCATATCCCGTTCTGACAGTTGCTTCTTGACCCTTATACAGGTTTCTCAGGAGACATTTGAGGTGGTCTGGTACTCCCATCTCTTTAAGGACTTGCCACAGTTCTATAGATCCCTGAAAGCTCTATAGATCCCCGAAATTATTAGGCATGATGCTGCTAAACAAGTGCCCCAAGAGGCATGATGAACCTTGAAAAAACAATGTATAATGCCAATTTCACTGCCAATACTAGGGACAAAAACCAGTATCAGACCATCAAACCAATTCCAGAAACTGGAATTGAAGCATAATCAGTACACTGAGGAAATAATGCAATCAATACAGCAGAAGAAGCTGCACAGCCTGCTAACTCAAATCCTTTGTCTGGCCTTCCAACAGGTAATGATGAGCTTTCTTTCAGTTGATGCCCCTAGATCCCTAACCGCAGTGTAGTTGTGCTGTACTTCACAGCTTCCCTGCAGCAACCCTGGTAGAGGTAATTCAGAGATAGTGCAACCGCGTTGCTTGCAAAAGGTCACTGACTCAATCCCTGGTATCTCCAGTTAAAAGAACCAAGTAGTAGGTGGTGTGAAAAAACTTCTGCCTGAGACACTGGCGATCTACTTCCAGTCAGAATAGATTGACCTTGATACAATGTTCTGACTTGGTAAAAGGTAACTTCATGTGTGTTGATGTGTGTAATTTAAATGATTGGAACCAAAGGTCCTATTGTTCTTTAAGCTTCTTTCAATTGTCCACGTTAATTTCTTTTACCTGTGACAGATTGTTCATAGATTGTTGCTGTCATCATTATAAGCAACTTACTTCCTGGGTGGTATCTCAGTATGCCTGATCATGATTGCCAAGTTAATGGATTTGTTTCAATTACATCTATTTTCTGAATTTGCTAAGTTAACCAGTTCTAGAAAATGACATTTGCAAAAGTGGTTATTAAAATGCTAAAGTTATCCCAAACTGCTGTTGCCAGTGAAACACAGTAAATGGTGATCAGGACTGATATAATTGGTGTTTGTAGTGTGCAGATGCTAATCTGGGAGAACTGGGTTTGATTCCCCACTTCTTCACATGCTGGAGTGACCTTGGGTCAGTTACAGTTCTCTCAGAGCTGTTCTGCTCAAGAGCACTTCTTGCAGAGCTTTCTCAGCCCCACCTACCTCACAGGGTGTCGGTTGTGGGGACAGAAGGAATGGAGATTGTAAACTACTCTTAGAATCTGAGTGAAGAGTGGGGTATAAATCCAATTTCTTCTTCTTCACCATGAAACTTTGTTCTTCACTGAGGCAAACACACAGGTCATCTGGAGTTGCCTGTATATTTCCACTTACAGGGCATAAGGCAATTCCAGGCTGGGAGAGTGTCTTTGTGTCAAAAACCCATCCCATGCCATGAGGAGGCCCTTGCAAGGCATCACAAACAAAATTCTAGAGGAACAAACCAAGGAAACACGTGAAAAGGATGTGTGTTACTTTGTCAGTCAGCATCAGTAGCTTCTAATGAGGGGCATAAACCAGTTTAATTGGTAGTGGGGAGGAGAGGATACACTATGCAGTTGAATAAGGTTGATATCTATACAGAGCCCCGTGGTGCAGAGTGGTAAAGCTGCAGTACTGCAATCTTAGCTCTCTGCTCACGACCTGAGTTCAATCCTGGCAGAAGCTGGGTTCAATTAGCTGGCTCAAGGTTGACTCAGCCTTCTATCCTTCCGAGGTCAGTAAAATGAGTACCCAGCTTACTGAGGGGAAAGTGTAGATGACTGGGGAAGGAAAATCACCCCATAAAAAGTCTGCCATGAAAATGTCATGATGCGACATCACCCCAGAGTCAGAAATGACTGGTGCTTGTACAGGGGACTACCTTTACCCTTAAGGCTGATGTCTAGTCAGCTGGCTTATGAATACTGTGGACTAACAGTATGGCCCTCAGTGGGTCTATTGAGACTTTTGTTGAAATTTAGTGGGGATTATTCCTAGGAGACCATTTTTAAGATTGCAATACTGAATGCTGCCTTCCTGCCTGCCTTCCTGCCTTCCTTCCTCTCACATGGTTAGGTTCTTGGCATCCAAATGTGATTGTTAGTTATAGGCTAATTTTAGATTTGCAAACTTAGAAATAAATAAATCATTATAAGGGGTGCAGACTAGTGCAAGTGGAGCAAAGTGTGCAAAGTGTCCCCATCTTTCCCATTCCTTCTGATTCCTTGTCCCATTGAAAGCAACTGCTGAGGGCTGGGGAAGGCAGTTGGGAACAATGCAAGGTGCATCTCAGGGAGCTGTAGTGAAAAGGGGGGATCAATGGAAAATGCCTGGGACTCTTGCACCAATGGAGCAGGAATTAGCAGTTTCAGGTTGACAATTTCTGCCAGTTTCCCTTTCTTACTTCAGTCCCTGTGTCATGTTCACCATTGTTCTAGAGGAACAGGTTTTTGTACGGAAAGGGGGACTGAAGAAAGGAGGTATAGGTGGCCAGAGTCCCTTCTAGGCTCCACTCATGGATCCCATCTACCATTTTACTTTCATGGGTTAGTTTCAGAGGATTATTTAGTATTGTAATCCATACAATCCAGTCTGTCAATATTTTTATTGTCTTATGAATGGATGGCCAGGATGGAAATCTCAAGAAAAAATGTAAAACCAATTATTAGGGATGGGCAGAAACCAGGAAAACGTGGCTCAGTTTGTGGTCTGTAGTGTGTGCGGTTCACAAACCACACAGCATCACAACCTTTTTTTATGCTAGATAAACCAGTTCACTTTCTGAAGTTTGTGATGTGGTAGAATGCTTCCTCTGGCATGCTAGAGACACCAATCTCACAGGGAATCTCCAGCTGACTCTCCTATACCTGTCCTCCGAGTTTGGCGAGGATTGGATTCATGGGATCTGAGTTATCACCTCCCAAGGAAGTTGGCCCCACCCTCCTTTGTTTCTAATGGAGGGAGGAAATAGCAAAAAAAAAAAAAGCAAAGGCAATAGAAGCTCCGCATAACATAATCAAAGCCTCCAAGAATCTCTGCAATAGAAACTAAAGTTGGGGACATTTTTGCAAGCCCAGCAGAACCAGTGCAATTTGTCCAACAGAACTAGTGCCACTGTGGCACTGCAAACCCAACAGGCCAAGAAAGTGCTTTGGGGGAAATGTCAGGCACAAGTTCAAAAGTGTATAGAATGGACCCCCTGCAAACTACATATACCAAACGAACAGGGAACCTCACCTTGCTGCCCATTTCTCTATAGTCTCTCCTAGCAGGGGGTGGACATTTTTGAAGTCCTGGTTATAGTCCCACCCCCCACCCCCAAGGTCTCCCAAATGCCCTCTCTGGAAAAGACAGCTGCAGACTGTCTGGACTGGCTCAGGAACAAGCCAGTGACACCAAACTCACAAAGAAACATCATCTGGGCAGACCCCCACCAGCAGACACTCCAAGCAAGGTAAGCATCCCCTCTATGCTCACAGACCCCTCAGTCTCCAAAGGCAGATTGTACAGGACGGAAAGACAGACATCCTCAGAGTTTTCCATTTTAAGTGATGCAATGACAGAAAGGTAGACATGACAAGAGACTTCTGATAGGGGCTCCCCAAAGCTACCCCATGACAACAGCTTGGCTGGCACCCCAGTCGCACCAGACCAGTGGAAATCAGAGTTTTCCACTTACAGTGATTAGTAATGCAAACTATCTTGCATAATAAAGGAAGACTTAACAGTTTCTTGCCCAACCAAGTGTCTATGAACTGAAATGTTGACATATGTTCATACACTGAGATAAAGCACAGGGACTATTTCAAAGTAGTAGTCAGCAGACTGATGATTGGTGTGGATGGCCAAACTCTCCAAGTTGGGGGCAGATTACATTTAAAAAAGGTCTCCCACATTTATATCCTCCCACTTTTCTTGACAGTCGACACCTCTGTGTGTCAAAGTGGGAGCTATTGTGTGAAGGATGCTTTACCCCCTGCATACCACAGCCCCCTCCTCCCCAACATGAAATCCATACTGCCAGGCTACTGGAGCCCAGACCTAGCTGGGGTCTCAGAGCCTCCTGCCCCTAATCTGTCCCTGAGAGGCAAAAAAGCATTGCCCAGAGACGCCAACAGTTGCTAACACTATCTGAAGAGGAGAATTCTGACAGCAGTGTTTCAGAAAATGGGGGAAGCATCCCCCCGTCCACATCCCTACTCCCTCACCTTGTCAGCAGCTGGATGATTGCTGTGGATGGCCAACCTTGTTCCCTTGTGGACTTTAGTTTGTAAGCCAGTTCATCCCCATTCCTACCAGAAAAAAAAATGTGAGCCTTTCATAGTTCATAACTCTTTAAAATGTTTAACTGTAGTTATTCAGGTATAAGCCATGGCACACATGCATGTGCATAACTATGACTGACAAGACAATTAACAGAATTAGATAGTACAGACCTTGAATGTAGTTCACAAGGAAAAAAGAAAATCCAAGAGTTTTGTCACTTCTAACATTTTAATGAGTATAAGAGGACTTCCTGCAAGGAGGCTTGTCTCTTGGGAACTATTACTGCAGGAACTCATTGCTGAGGAATGTTTGCAAGGCTTCAAAGGAGAAACTGTGCTGTGTAATGGGGCTGAGAGCCGTTGGTGTGACAAGTGGGGGGAGAGTAATCATCATCATTGAAGAATATAGGAAATGAATCGCCAGGCATGCCTTCTCTGTCCTTCAGAGGAATTGAGTAATTACTTAGGCAATTCCATGAGGGGCTGCGGATGATGATCACTGAGCTACATAACTTCATAAATCCAGTTAGTTCAAAACATACTCCTCTAAAGAAAACTGGAAGGGAACATGATACAGATCCCCTATAAATATCAGCATCACCCACAAAGACCACTAAGCCTTTTAAATTAATTTTAAGATTTAAATTTGCGTTGTTCACAGTATAAACCCATGCCCTCACTCTTTTCTTCCATTCTAAGGAGAAGGAATGAAGGTAAGTGAGGCAGCCATTCCTGAGTACTCTGGGATGCTGAGTGGGTCCTCCCCAACCGTTCTGAACTGTTTTCCAACAAACACACACTCACACACACAATGGTTACAAAACAGGGCATGAGTTTTCATGAATCACTGCTCACTTCTACAGATATCTAAAGACCTAAGCAATGACTCACAAAAGCCTAGTGGTCATTTTGTAGAAAAATAGGTGGTGGGGCTCATTCAGGAATTGTTATGCAGCTGCACATACTATTCAATGGACAAGGAGGTGGAACTCTCAGAAGGAGGAGGTGGAACTCTCAGAAAGGTTCAGGAGCTGTGCTCCTGTGAGCTCCCACTGAATCCGAGGCCTGCAAAAGCCCATCCCCTGCAACAATTTTTGTTAGCCTTTGAGGTGCTGCAGGTGCTTTTTCCTGCTGCTACAGACAGACTAACACAGTTACGCATCTTGATCTATCTTCTTTGTATGTCACTGTCAAAATACATGAGATAGCAGCAAAAAAAAAGAGTATCACATCTTTGGAACACTTCTGGCATTGTCCTTGTTTGCTTCCTCATGCCTGGCGAAAACTGCTTTATTTGGATTGATCTTGGATTGATCTAAACCTATCCATAACACCTGTGATACCTGCTCCCTACTTAATAAATATGTCTGCTTTATCTACAACCATCTTGTTGCTTTATAAAATGTTGATGTAATATTCAGAAGTCTCCTCCATACTTTGTTACATTTCCAGAGTACCATGATTGATTGTGCTCTCTCTCTTTACAGGCTAAATCTAGGCAAGCTACTATCAAGGACTTTGATGGGCTTCATTCTCTTAGTTCATGTAAAAGTGTTTTAAATAAAACCATACACTGTTTACCTGAGAAGATCCACAGCATTGCATCATTAATAGCTGTTTCATATGTTAATTCCTAGTGCTATTGGGGGAGGGGGTTAGTCTCTCCTTATTAGTTACATTTTGATTTTCTTATTTTTATTCATTTGGTGATGTGCTGTTATGAACTGCTTAAACAGCATTTGTTGAGAAAGCAGGCTATAAATATTTGAGTAAATAAAAATAAAATATAACAGTGCACCCAAGTAAAGAAAGCAACAACAAAGATACAGAAGACTGTCAAAACCTGGAAGTGAATTTTAAAAGGCAAACTGTGGAGCTGAAATTTGTATTGGTAGCTGAATGGCTTTCAGTGCACTGTTCGTAGGCTTGTACCACCTGTCATTGCTTCCTGAGATCTCTCTACTGCTCCATAATTTAATCATTCCTGATGAAGTGTCAGACAATTAAGTGTATTATTAGTTAAAAAAAGATAGTAGTTTACTCTGAACTAACAGATTTGCAATCTGTTTTTCATTATTAAAACCCCCAACACCACCACCACCAGAATGATCCATAATAGTTCTTTAAATTATTTCATTTGATTTTTGTGCTACTTTAGAACTTGGGGTGATTCCCCAAAACTAGTGGAAAGCTGAAATACTAGAAAACAATTGGATATAAACACAGATGTGTGGCTTCTCTGGAATGGAATGAGTTTTGAGAAATGGCTTTTACTACCTTCTCCCTCCTTCAGAGACCCCTGTGCCCTACAGGTGACTACTATGGGTTAGGGGATGCTCCAGAACACTAAGACTGAGCTACATACCAATATATATATATATATATATATACACACACACACACACACACACACACACACATATAATCATTCTGCATGTATTAAATGTAACTTATATCATGTAAGTATGACTGACTAAAATAATTGCCATGCAATAATAGTTGATAATTGAATATGATATCTGATAGTTAATGCATTACCACATTTGACACCTGACTAGACACAAAAGAAAAATATGATGTCTTCAAAAATAGTCTTAAAATATTCCAATTCTAAATTTGGAGGGAAGAACAGGAATTCAAATGCTCAGTGTGAAGGTAAATTTTTAATTTAAATGAATAAATGTAAAGTAATATTCATTATAAAAATGAATTCCAACAATCATGCTATTTAACACTGCAATCTTAAGGCTAAACTAGATGTTATGTCTTTTGGCAAGTTGTGTCTGGGTTTACATGTTTCCTGCAGTCACACAGTTTAAAGAAGTTAGGGAGGCCTTTTCCATTTGTAACTGGGGGGGGGGGGGAGAAGAAGCTCCTGCTTTTCCCATACACACAGTCTTCAAAATCTGAAACTGTACCAGCACGGAATCCTATATAAGTTGTTTTGTCTTGGTGAATCCAAGATTCCTCATTGGTTGGGACTGGGTGGGACTGTGGTGCATCAACATTTGGCCTGTCAAACCATCAATCAACTGCTCTTGTATCGCATTGGCTGACTCTGCTCTCCCCCACCCACTGCTGGCCTCAGGACAGATGAGGATTGGCCCTCTGGGGAAATTGCTAGGCAATGGCTGCTGCTAGGCAACTAACCTTCTTCTCTCAGTAAAAAGAAACCAAGCTTGGTTCTCTCAGTAAAAGGCAGTTGGGGAGGCCAAAAAGTCCTATTTTGCCTTTGAGGAAGAAGTTATTGGTTGACCCCGCGCTCCTCTTTCTTGCTTGAGTGGCTGTTGCTTGCCAGCCAAGCTACTTCTCTCAGTCAAAGACAACCAACCTTGGTTCTGGCAGTTTACAGCTCTCCCTACTCTTCCATTGGCTAAGTCACCTGTCACTTTGCTTTGCAGAGGGGAGAAAGAAAGCCTTTCCTCAATTGGCTGAGGAACAGAGGAGGAGGGAAACAGCCATAGAGAAAACATTCTCATGATGGGCTAAGGAAGGGAGGAGAGAAGACTTTTTCTTCCAGTTGGCTGAGGACTCATTTGTTTGGCTGAGAACTCCTACCTATCCTCCTCTGGAAGTGAAACAGACAGAGACCGGGGACAGGGGGGGAGGGGGAAGGAATGGTGTCCTGCACCAGCAGGCCAGATACACACAGAGAGATAGGGAGGGAAACACAGATTGAAGTCCTGTGCTTAAGATCAACAATGTTACCAGAGAAAGAGAGTTGTTCTGAAAGGCATCACTAAAGGAGAACTAATTGGAGCCATTCCTAACGGCTGCCAGTTTGAGGATGGTGGGAAATCCCTAGAGATTCTGTTGTTGAGGAGGGCATAGGAGTTATGGCTTCAGAGCAGCGCCTTCCAGACCTAACTTCTTGCTATGAAAGCTGACTGAGTGATTTCAGACCAGTCACAGACTTCCAGCCTAAGCTGCTTCACAGGGTTGTTGTTCAGATCAAAGATGGGAGAGAGGAGAATGAGATAAGCTGCTTTGGTCCCCACTGTGGAGAGACACACTGTCCTTTCCCTAGGTGGAGGCTGCATGTAGGGGGGAGGTAATGGAAAACTGAAGTCAGAGGGGCAGATAGGGAAGGAGATAGGGTTGCCAACTCCAGGATAGGAAATTCCTGGAGATTTAAGAGGTGGAGCCTGGATAGGGTGGGGTTTGAGGAGAGTGGTACCTCAGACAGGTACAATGCCATACACTGTACCTTCCAAACCAGCCATTTCCTCCTTGGGAACAACTGTTGCCAATCTCCAGGCGATGGCTGGAGATCACTCAGAATTACAACTGCTCTACAGATGGCAGAGATCAGCTCCCCTTGATGTGGTGGTAGGGAACGAATGCCTTCACTTGGGTAAGTGGGAAGACAGCAAGGGGGGGAGGGTACTTGCCCAGAGCCTCTTTCTAGAGCCCATTGTATTTTTCTCTTCAATGGGTCTTATTCCTAGTTATTTATATAACTTTGGAGCAGCATATGCTCATAATACTCAATGCACTGCTATAGCATTATAGAGCTGCTTCTCAAAAATAGAGTGGTAGAGTCAGAAACCCCCTCCCCAGTTTTAAGCTGAAAAGGGCTCTTGTCTGATCTTTATAATGATATTCCCTGAAGCTGCTGTGTGACTGTAGGAATATGAGTTGGGTAGAGGAAACCATAACTGTCCAAAAAAATGTAATATTTAGATTAGGCATTCAACAACAAAGACATGAGTTTTGATATGGTTGGACTGGACAATGAAAGTTAGGATTAATGGTTATGGGAACAAGCCTAAGCAGCCCTACTTCCAAGTCTAATTTTTTTTCCCAATGGGGCTTAGTCCTGGGAAAGTGTTCTTTGTGTTGCAGCTTGAATGGTTTTTGCAGAGTACTACTGAGAAAGCAAGAAGTGACTTTGAAAAGACAGCTTCCTTTAGCATATCCCCATGACAAATGCTAGAAGTCAGGTGTAGATACTCATACTGTCCCTACCTACCCTAGTCAGTCAAGTGGCTCAGCAGTGATTAAAGGAGACAGCAGTGAATAAAAGGGTATCCTGCATATCTGCCCACTGAACCCACATCCCTCTTCTGCAGAGTGAGAATTGTTTGAACAGATAATGAGACTATAAGCTCTTTGCTGAAGAAGCAGAGACACAACAGCTATCAGATAATGTTACAATCAGTGCTTTGTTGGATGGATAATTACAAAGTCCCCATCTGGCAGTGCATAGATTTTGTAAAAGTATCTCAAGAAGAAACTTACAGCAGAAATACATTGAAGAAATTAACTAGCTGATCAGCAGCAAGTAATAGGTACTTTCAATAGTGGGTTAAATAAACTGGTGGCCTTTCTGAAATTAAAGAAGACAATAAGAACTGCACTTTGAAACTACCTGATGGTTTCCCTTTGGAAAGAAACTTCAAGGGGCAATTTTTCAAAGTGGTGATTTAGTGATTTATATTAATGGGAGTCGTATGGCTGTACCACTGAGTGACACTTTCAAAGTGCCCCCCTACCACCATTCTCACCCTGTTCTCTTTTTGTCCTAATCCAGCTGTTTTCAGTACTGCGTTGAAGATTAAAAACAATTCTAATTTGCAGAATGAATCCTGTTGTGCCTGTGAAATCACATCAGTCTAATCGCTGATACTAATATTTAATTAAAGGAAACCAAATATACCTACCCCATGTTTAAAGGGGGAGAAAGGGGCTTCCATGCTGGGTAATCCTCTGAATTACTCAATCAGTGGGACAAACTGCTTTTTCCTCTTGAGAAGAAAATCAATTTGTGTCAAAAGATACTAAAGGTCAAAAACACAGGGTTCAATTCTGACCCCAGTGAAGGCAATTGAAAACCTCCCATAGATTTTAATGAATCCGGAGTGAAACCCTGTAGGTTTTGTCCTGTAGTTCTTCATCAAGCAGGATGGCCATTTCATTAAATGGTTTTATTTTTTATAAACAATCCCTAGGAAAAAAAAATATAAACCTCACTTTCTTGACCATATAAAAGACTGGCAGGTAGGGATAGGCATGAATCATGTGACAAACCAAAATTCATGCCAAATTCTGGCCAGATCAAGGCTCAGGAGTCAACATTTGGCACACATGTGGTCTCTGAAGAAATCTTTGAGCTTTTCAACATGGCTCAGGGCAGCTTGGAAAACAAAACTCACCTAGAAACTTTGGTGTGAAAAAGCGAGACAATGGTGGTGGTGTTTTCCAGCCTGGGAAATGCAAATAGGGAACACTCCAAAGCTTGACAGACACTGCTGCCTGCCAATAACAGAGTTCCCATTCATCACAAAGGGACTCAGATCTATATAACCATAGGACAAGTGTATATTTCCTTTGTTGGCATTGTGGTTTTGGATGGAGATAGCATACTCACAAAAGAGCTTTGTTGTTCGGCGTGGTGGGAGATTGCTTAGCTAGTTTATTCAGTCAGGGGACTGGGTTCAGTTTTTGTGTGTCATGGTTCAGTTTTTGCTTGTTTGCTGCAAAGGGTGGAAAAATCAGGATTGGATTTTTCTTTCACATTATAGCATTTTTGTTTATCAGGATTTTCCTGCTGTCTGCTTCCTTTTTCTTCTCATTTTATCCCCCCCCCCCACTTAGGTTTGCAGTAAGATGAGGGACTGCTCTTTGGGTATTTTTTTTCAGGCTGCTGGGGTGGGGGGCTTCAGCTTAGTTATCAGCCATTTTGCCCCCCCCCCCACACACACACATACTGAGCTGCTTTTTGTTTTGGGGTGATCTGTGTTTGTCTTTACAGCCCACTGTTCTCCCTTTGAAACCCCCCCTACTGACCTGCTTCTCCTTGAGCAGTGGGGAGATCTATGTTTGTCAGCCTGCCTCCCTGCACCCGCCCTGTTTTGAGGGACTTGCTCCAGAGTTACTGTGTTAAGAAGGGGGCCCCAGGTGAAGGAGGGAAGGCATGCAGTTGGATAAGGTGCCAATCCTCCAGGGGTGCCCCAAAGAAGTGCTGAGGTCTCTGTGAAACCCAAGTACAGGGTGGCAGAGGACCTTGAGGCCTGGCCTCATAGCTGGAGAGGGGGATTGGGAGTCCTGTTCCTCTCAATCTGAACCCCTAGACTGAGCAGGTGGTGGCAGCGAGCCCAAGGGGCAGGAGGAGAAATAGCTCCCTCCAGGAGTTGGCGACTCCATAGGGAGCTGACGGGACCGGGTCTGAAGGCAGAATCGGGCCGGTTCTGTCACACTTGGCGGCAGCGGTGGGATAAGAACAAACAGAGAACTTGATTGGCCAGGCATTTTTGTATTTTTTTGATACGTGCAAGCACCCAGAGGAAGCAACAGAGGTTTTGTTTTATTTTCGGGTCAACTGGAATAGGGAAAGTTTAGTTAGTTAGGATGGAGCGTGCTAAGAGGCGGGAAATCCTGAAGATGACAAAGCCACAGCTCCAGGAAGAGTGTGCAAAGCACAAGCTGGAGTGTGACAACATGACTGTAGTAGATATGAAAGACCTCCTGTTGGAGTATCATCAGCATGCAGGGGCACTTGCAAAAGTGGCCCCCACCCAGTCAGAAGTAATCTTGCGGCTACAGTTGGAACTGGCAAGAATACGTACCGAGGCGTACCGAGAGCGCAGACAGGAGGAAAGAGAGAAGGAGGAAAGACGAGCTGAGATCCGCAGACGGGAGCAGGAAGAGCAACGTCGCCATGAGCTTGAGGTGCTACGTCTGGAAGCTGAACAAAGCAAAAAGATCAAAGTCACCCCCAAAGACTTTGCAGTGTACCAAGAGGGAGAAGACCCCTCCATATACCTCTCCAACTTTGAGAGGGCAGCCAAACAGTGGGGGATTGCAGAGGAAGACTATATGTCTTACCTCTGTAGCAACCTGACTGGAGAGCTTTCAGCCATCTATCACAGCATGCCTATGGAAGATGGGGGGATAACTTTTGCAGCCTATAAAGCCACTGTATTTAAAAGGTTTAAACTGGGGCCAGACCACTCCCGAAAGCAGTTCAGGGGTGTAGCTCCACAAGAATGTAAATCATATTCTGAATTTGGGGTAATGAAGGAACAGACAGTTCCAGTGTTATTGGGCCGGGATTTGTTGGTTGGCCAGTACTCTATCAATGCTGTAACCCGCAGCCAAACCCTCAGAGGAAAGTGGGAGGAGGAAGGCAACTTTAAGGAAGCCACCTCACCACCAACCAGGGAGGGGAAAATAGCCCAGGTTACTGAGGATGAAGAGAGGGCAGTCACCCAGGAGGGGGAGGACCAGCCTGTCTCAAGCCCTGGAGGAGGGTGTTCCCAAGGGGAAGAGGGGTGTAGCTTTCCCCAAGTGCAGCAAGAGGCTGTCGATGTTCCTAGCGAGGAAAGGGACCTGTCTAGCATAAAGGATGTGCATGCTGAAGAGACCGAGGTGGAGAGTGGAGATTTCACAGGAGGTTCTGAGAGCAGCAAGGCTAATGTGGGCTCAGAGGAGCACATAGCTGAAGGCTTGGGGGAACAGGAGTGGTTCCAGAAGGGGGTCCGGAGTGACCTTAGGTTGGAACCGGTTCACCAAGTAGCTGTGGATCAGGAAGTGGGATCGTCCGAGATGCTCTCAAAACAGGTTGTCTTGAAGCAGGGCAGACAGGAGTCCTGGGAAGCTGTGGGACCTTCCAGGCAGGAAGGGGGTCAGTTTGGTAGTGCTGAAAAACCAACCGAGGGGACTGAGAACCCAAGCCAAACCCTATGGGGAAGGTGGGGGGAGGAAGGCAACTTTAGGGAAGCCACCTCACCACCAACCAGGGAGGGGGAGGACCAGCCTGTCTCAAGCCCTGCAGGAGGGTGTGCCCAATGGGAAGAGGGGTGCCAATTTCCACAAGGGCAGCAGGATGCTGTGGAGCCTTCCAGGCAGGAAGGAGCTCAGTTGGTTGACACTGAAAAACCAACTGAGGGGGTGGAGAACCCAGATCAAACTTTGGCTGAGGGTCCTGGAAACAGTGGGACTATGGGTGGCTTGAAGGAACAGATGATAGGAAGTCTGGGGGAGCCAGAAATGATCCTGTCTGAGGTTCAAAGTGACCCTAGGCTGGAACCACTGTGTGAGGTGGCAAGGGACCAGAAAGTGGAGTTCGCAGAAGCTGAGACAGGGGATAGGGTGATGGTTTTCCTGCCACTTCATACTGGTGAACGGAAAGTGGAATGGGAGGGACCCCATATGATTGTGGATGACCTGGACGATGCTACTTATGTGGTGGCTAGGGAGAAGACAGGAAAGGCAGTTAAAGTGGTGCAGGTGAATATGCCACAGCCATTCTCTGCGAGGTCCATGGTGTTGCCTATAGGGAGGAAGGAAGGAGACAAAAAGAAGCTGGGACAGCAATTGTTTGGAGCCCCAGAGGTGGTTTTCTGGGAGGTCAAAGTGGACAGAGGGAATATTCCACCAATGAGGGATAAAGAAGAGGCAACTGTGTGGGAACTGGGCAGTTTCCAACCCCATATGTGGGGCCAGGGATTTCCTCCTTTGATGGACCACTCACCCCAGCAACAGCAGCAACGGAGGGAGAGCACCAAACTCCAGAGGTGGTCCTGGGAGATGGAGGAGTACATCTTAAAGACTGGACATTCCTTCTGCATGCAGCAATGCAACGTTTTGTCCAGAAAGGACATGGACACCTAGGTTGTGGGACTTTGTGTATTATTGGAGAAATACCTGAATGTTTGTGTAATATTTTGGTTAATGGGTTTCTCCTTGGTTGGTTGGATTCTGCTACGGGGTCACCTCTGTAGGAGGCAACCCCTCCGGCTCAGAATTTAAGGAGGGGGACGTGTGGAGAAACACCATCTTAGAGTGTTGGTGCTTCATTGGCAGGGATCAGTAAATTCCCCAGCAGGCTTTGTAGCCTCCCTCCAACCCCCCCTCCCTTCCAGAGCCAAACCAACAACACTAGGGGGGAAAGTCTCCTAGAGAGGCAGGAAGTTCTTTTGTTCTTGGCATGTGCTAGGAGGAGGAGTTTTTCAGTTTGCAGCTGGCGCTCTGGAAGAGAGGTTGCTTGCCTGTGAGCTCCTGCCTGTGGGGGAGGCCTGCTCAGGAAAATGAGGCCTCCAGGCAGTCAGACAAAGTAAGTCATCCAAAAGGGCAGGGCATGTTTAGATCAGGGCCAGCAGGATGCGTTTATAATCAACTTTTCTTTGTTATGCTGTGTGCTGTGCGGGTGCTGTGCTAACTTTTTAAATGCAACTGTTTTTGTTTTGTTTTTCTTTCCCTTTCTTTTTCTCTTTTAAATAAATATTTTTTTGCTGTTTTAAATGCTGGCAGTCAAACTCTATACCACATAGATCCCCAAACCGCTTTAGACCACGCTGTGTTAAGAAGGGGGCCCCAGGTGAAGGAGGGAAGGCATGCAGTTGGATAAGGTGCCAATCCTCCAGGGGTGCCCCAAAGAAGTGCTGAGGTCTCTGTGAAACCCAAGTACAGGGTGGCAGAGGACCTTGAGGCCTGGCCTCATAGCTGGAGAGGGGGATTGGGAGTCCTGTTCCTCTCAATCTGAACCCCTAGACTGAGCAGGTGGTGGCAGCGAGCCCAAGGGGCAGGAGGAGAAATAGCTCCCTCCAGGAGTTGGTGACTCCATAGGGAGCTGACGGGACCGGGTCTGAAGGCAGAATCGGGCCGGTTCCATCACAGTTACCATTTACACCTAGCTCTTCAATTGAAACTCCCTCAAGTGGCCTGCTTCTCCTTGGGCAGGGGGTGGGTGATCTTTGTTTGTCTCGCTTTTTGTTTGTGCCTCCCTGCACCCATCCTGCCTTGGGGGATGTGTTCCAGTCTCAGGGAGTGACTTGGGGTGATTTTAGTGGCCAGCTCTCCATGCCTAGTTTGAAATCTTCTCCAAGTGACCTGCTTCTCCTCTGGGGGGGCATTGATCCGTGCCTGTCTGCCTGCTGCCCTGCCTACCTGTCTGTTTCCTGTTCTGGTAAGTGACTCACTTTGCCTATGCTTGGGCTGGGTGCTTGCTTGGCCAGATGTTTGGCACCATGAGAGGGGGTGGATGGAGTCACAGTCATCATGGTCAAGGGAGGATGCAATCACTTTTCCCTGTGACAAGCGGTTGTGGTCAATGAACACAGCCTCCCCCTCAGTGGAAGATGCTGCCAGAACATCATCAGGAACCCTGATGCCCACTTCCCAGAGAGCCAGTTTGGTGCAGTGGTTAAGTGTGTGAACTCTTATCCGGGAGAACCGGGTTTGATTCCCCATTCCTCCACTTATAGCTGCTGGGATGGCCTTGGGTTAGCCATAACTCTTGTAGAGGTTGTCCTTGAAAGGACAGCTGCTGTGAGAGCCCTCTCAGCCCCACCCATCTCACAGGGTGTCTATTGTGGGGGGAGAAGATATAGGAGATTGTAAGCCACTCTGAGTCTTTGATTCAGAGAGAAAGGCGGGGTATAAATCTGCAGTCTTCTTCTTCTTCTGCTTCCTTCATGTAGACACGGCTCTCAACTGTTGCTTGAGAGTTTTCAGCATTGCCACTTAAGCTACAGCATGAATCTCTGTTCTGAAGGGAGTTTAGTGACAACATGACTTGAAGGTTGGTGGTGGAGGTGATCCATCCTTCCCTTCCACATCCCAAGATTCCCAAACCCTTGCTTCTCTTGCTTCCATCAGTACACACCGATCAAACACTCCCATCCAAATGCCAAGAAGTAACTGGTACCAATGTATAAATGGAAATATGCAAAAACCACCCGTCAACAATAAAGATATTCACACTCTCATTATGTGTACATGCATTTGATTTAGTGCAAATATAAAGACAAAATAATACAAAGGAACAATAAGGTATATGTACTCTCCCAGTTCATGCACTCTGAATTTTCTACATAGGAAACAGCCTTAACATAGTCCGTAGCTAAGTGCTGTAGGGTGGAGTCCTTAGTAGTTCCGCTTGTGATTTTGTAATGGAGAGAATAAGGAACCGTATAGAAAGGAATCCTCACAGTTTCGCTTGTCCAATACTTCATCAGCCTCTTCTCTCACCATTTTCTGGAGCTACAGTAACATTGTTTCAAACATGGATCAATGCATGCTCTAAACCTCTGCTGCCAGCATGCGTTGATCCATGTTTGAAACAAAGTTGAAAGTTATATTTCACAGGAAATAGAGATCATATTGCAGCAAAATAAAATGTGCTATACAGTTTTTCATGCTGAATGTTTCTGGCAGTGCACTTACTGAAGAAATGCATCCTGTCCATGAACTAGTTCATTAAACTTTTTTTTTTTGGGGGGGGGGTAATGTAGTTCAAGCTTCCAAAAGATTAGGACAGTGCTGAAAGTTCTTGATCTGGTTCTGGGATTTCTGCAATATTTTCTTTCAGAGTATTCCTGGAAATTCAACACAGACTTACCCCACCTGACAGGAAAAGCCCAACATCTTCATAACTCTGGAAAAGCAGAATTTTTTAATGTTTGATGTAGAGCTATCGTGGATATGTGTTGAAATCCTGACTCTCAACCTTTAGACAGAATCCACATTACAAAGGTGGTTAGCTGCAATATTGCCACATGCCACAGCAATCAAAAGATGGATCGCCATCTCCAGAAGTCATCATGTAATGGTTTCTTCCTATAAATCATGATTGTATAAATCAACCCAAGTTGCTTCTGACTGCCAATGAGGCAAGGAGGATGACTAGCTGCAAAAATGATGGAGAATGGTGAACTGATCAAGAAGGGCACCCCATTATTCATTGTCAGTTTGGGATGAGGGTTGCTGGCTGACACAGTTCCTTATAGGCTGTAACCACAGAAAAGTAGGTCTAATCCAGCATTGTCAGTGTAATTGGTTGAAGTTCTGTTAGAGCTGCTATTCTTGACAGTCAAAGCAGAATTCACAGTAGGGACACACATAGTATGGAGAAGCTAATGCCTAAAAGAGGTTCCATTCTTAATCCTTCTGTCTAGATGCCTCAGAATAGGGTGCCTTGGTTTGGTTACAAGAGTAATTAGCAATTTAGCATACATGTGGAGTCAGTTGAGAGAAGCAGCTTAACCCGAAACAAATGTGAAAATAAACTCAAATTGTTTTTAGAAGGCTGATTTACATTAATTACTTTTTAAAAGCTCAGAGACGCCTTAATAAAACCATTTGTTCTTTTGTGAAAAATTAAAAACAGAGCATTTGCGTGCAATGTTTGTCCTCATGAAATGCTTGTATTCCCAAATATTTCCTGTGGCTTATCTGAATACACTTATATTTCTACTTGAATGCTTCATATTTTAGACCCTTTCAGATCAAGACCTCTCGATAAGTAGAAGAGGAAGTCAGCTGTTGTGTCCACACAACTGATTCATGAATTGGGCAGTTCAGAAAATGACAGGAGCTGTCTCTGACAGGAGCTGACTGTACAAAACAAACAAAAACAGAACAACAAGGCACAGAGGGAACTTCAAGGCAGTAACAAAAATTCTCTTTTCCATCCATAGGTACTTAAGTTCTTCCTCTTGTTCCCCCTCCATACAAAAATATGGAAGTGACAAAATAGTGAACTTCTGCACTAGTCCCATAGAACTGGGAAGCACAGAAGGGAATAAAGGTATCTGTTTGTTACATTAGTGATGTCTTATCTCTTTATTATTGGCTTCTTTTTGTGTACTTTTAGGTTCAGAACTGGACAAAACTCAATAAACATGGGCTGTGTCCACACATCATTAGCTATTACACTATGGTTGCATTATAGCAATCATTCACTACTGGATTGTCCTGTGTGGACAAAAGATCTTGGGGTTGTGGTAGATAACTCACTGAAAATGTCAAGACAGTGTGCGTTTGCAATAAAAAAGGCCAACGCCATGCTGGGAATTATTAGGAAGGGAATTGAAAACAAATCAGCCAGTATCATAATGCCCCTGTATAAATTGATGGTGCGGTCTCATTTGGAGTACTGTGTGCAGTTCTGGTCGCCGCACCTCAAAAAGGATAGTATAGCATTGGAGAAAGTCCAGAAAAGGGCAACTAGAATGATTAAAGGGCTGGAGCACTTTCCCTATGAAGAAAGGTTGAAACGCTTGGGGCTCTTTAGCTTGGAGAAACGTCGACTGCGGGGTGACATGATAGAGGTTTACAAGATAATGCATGGGATGGAGAAAGTAGAGAAAGAAGTACTTTTCTCCCTTTCTCACAATACAAGAACTCATGGGCATTCGATGAAATTGCTGAGCAGACAGGTTAAAACGGATAAAAGGAAGTACTTCTTCACCCAAAGGGTGATTAACATGTGGAATTCACTGCCACAGGAGGTGGTGGCGGCCACAAGTATAGCCACCTTCAAGAGAGGTTTAGATAAAAATATGGAGCACAGGTCCATCAGTGGCTATTAGCCACAATGTGTGTGTGTATATAAAATTTTTTGCCACTGTGTGACAGAGTGTTGGACTGGATGGGCCGTTGGCCTGATCCAATATGGCTTCTCTTATGTTCTTATTTCATAAGAGATTATCAGCACATTTGTTTTGATAGCATTCACTCCACCCTTCCCCTCTGCAATACAAAAAGAAAGCTAGATTTGGTATCCCATCCTTTCAAATTGTCAACTGCTGAATACACTATCCACGCACACAGGTTCTATTCAAAGATTCAAAGATCCCATGCATCCTTTGGCACATGCAGAGTATTTGTGTGCATTTTGTTCTTGCTAGATCAGACTTAAAAAAAACTCAAAAAACTGCTATTAATCATTATTCAAACTCCAAGCAATTTGACAAAATATAGGAATAGGATGATGCCTTTCTCACCAATATTTGTTATTGGCTATATTAATATCCTTGGAAAGCCACTTTGGGAGCCAAAAGATGTAGGATACAAATATAAACAACTGCAATGTCTCTGAAATTTTGTTTTTCACCTTGTGATTGGAGGAAGAAATGACTCTGATTAAAAGCTCATTGCAGCTGTTCTTAGTCATCATCAAGTGAAATGAATTCAGGATCTACATTCCTTGAAGGGCTAGCATTAGGCTACACCTGCTTCAGTACCAAAGACAGTATTATCAAAGACGGGACAAGGAATAAGTCAGGAATTACCCTTGGATGCTAGTTTCAGTGTAATATCCACATTTTCAAATGGATACTACAGTATACAGAAATTGAACCAAACCCCTTTTCTTTTTTGGTTTCACCTTTGCTTACAATAATCTCTGTTTGTTTCCTTTGGGGTCTATCAGTGGGCCTAAAATAGCATTCTTTCCTCTTTTCTTGATGCCTTCCTAAGATTGGTAAGAATACCAGCACTCCAGAGATAAGACCATCAATAATTTGTCCACTTTTAGTGAACTAGATCTGAACTAGATCTTTCAATCTCTGGATTTTTTTTTAATGGATAATTCTCCTACTCCATTTTGCCCCCTTGATTTTGGAGTTCTGATTTAGCTCATCTTGTTTTCAAAGTAGAAAGAATGCATTAGAAACCTCCATTGTCTAGATTTTGTTTCTGATTTTTATACAAAGTATTGCACATGTATAATTTGCCATCCCTTCCTATTATTATTATTATTATTATTATTATTATTATTATTATTATTATTATTATTATTATTCTGTGTGATATTTTATCAGTGCACAGGAAAACACATGTGAATCAGGAAGATACCTCACTAGGCAATTCTTGACATGAATATGGCCTTTTTAAAAAACTTGGTCGATTTTATCTTCAAATTCCAAGAAATATTTATGTATCCAGGACTTCTACTTCATAAACATAAGCCAAATTTTCTACCTAGTTCTGAGATCCAACTGGTCTTTCTACAATTTTCCTTATACTTCTATCAAAAAAGTACCTAAAAGTTGTTGTGGAGCCGCAGTGCGGAAACCACTCAAAATGCCCTCCACATCCTCGCAGCTCTACTCACCAGCTGCTAACTGAAAGCCACCCCCACATAGATCATCCCTAATATGTGGGGAATTCCCTTCATCACTAGCAGATATTCAAGACTGAAATGAGCATTGCAAAACAATTTATTAATTGTATTTTATTTATTTAATTCATTTGTACCCCGTCGTTCTCCCCAAAGGGGACTCGAAACAGCTTACATCATTCTAGTCTCCTCCAGTTTATCCTCCAAACAAGCCTGTGAGGTAGGCTAGTCTGAAAAAGTGTGATTAATCCAAGATCACCCAGAAAGCTTCCACAGGACAAGTGAGGATTCAAACCCAGGTCTCACATACTAGTCATACACTCTTGACCACTGCACCAAACTGACTCTTTATACTCTCACAATTCTCCCCAATGGGGACTCAATGTGGCTTAAAACATTTTCGCCTCCATTTTATCTTCATAACAACCCAATTAGGTAGGTCAGGCTTAAAAAAATTAAAAGGCTGCATTGTGGGGGTTGAACCGTTTTGTTCTGTGTAATTCCTACGGTTGGGAAAATAGAGAGCAGGGCACCTTGTTCAGGGGCTCATTGAATTTGGCCCATTGTTTGAAACCTGGAGGTTCTTTAGAAGACAGACAGTCACTCTGCAACAAATTCGGTGCCATTTAGTTGGAAAACAGCCACTTCAGCCTTTCCTGAAAATCCTCCATAGGGACTGAAAGTGCAGTTACGAAGGCTGGGACAGCTTGTTCAGGAGCCCATAGATTTTTCCACCTTGGCCCAATTTGCTTGAAACTTGGGGGGGGTTCTTTAGTGTTATGTATGTGAAGGGAGAACTGAGTGGGGTGTTCCTGCCTGGTTCATTGTAGCCTGACGACTGGAGCTTGGGAACTTGGGAACAATGGGCAGCAGGATCCTAAACCCTGCTGCCCTACTCCAGTCACGGGCCCCCTACTGGTTTGAATGGACCAATCAAACACTTGTGCAGGAACACAGGTGTGTATATAGTTGGCCCCATTGGCCTAGTGCTTCAGTCTTATGCTTACTATGTAATCAATAAAGAGCTGATGTTTCACTACCACCTCACCTCATCGATCCCTAGAACCCATTATATTATAGTGGTGACAAGGATGAGATCCTGGTGAGTGGCCCAGCCAGCATCGCATTGCTGCTTCGATCTAGCACCATGCTCTGCACTGCCATAGCTGATGAAATGGCTGCTACGCCAGGCAAAATTCAAGCCTTGGATGTGGTCTGCCCGGAGAGATGGGAGACCTGGTTAGAGCAACTGGAGAACCACATCGACTACAATGAGATCACGGGGCACAAGAAGAAGGTACTGCCGCTCAGCTCCTGCGGCATGGATGTCCTGGAGCTCACCCAAGGTCTAATGGCACCCATGACCCTCAAGGCGGCCAACTTCGATGAGATCATTGCGGCCCTCATGACTCACTTCGCCCTGCAACCAACAGTCCTGGCCTGCCGCCTCAAGTTCTCAGAGCGCTACCAACAACCTAATGAGTTGGTGGCAGACTTCAGCACTGCCCTCCACTGGTTGTCGTTCCACTGTGACTTCCCGGTCCTTGATCAAGCACTAAGGGACCGGTTCATCTTCAGCCTGTGAGATGAGAAATTGAGACAAAAATTGGTGGATAAGGACTACACCGACCTAGCCAAGGCCATCAAGGAGGCTATGGCATATGAGAAATTGAGGAAGGAATGAGCCACCACCTCTGCACATTGTGCTGCCGCCACCTCATCCGAGGACTCCGGGAAAGATGACACACTCAAGCTACGGCACATGGCACAGAAGAAACTGCCAAGCCGTTTGTCCAAGACTGTGCCTACTCAAGAGTGTGCCAGTTGCGGGGACCCCCACGAGCAACATTCCTGCTGATTTCAAGACAGTCTGCCATCAATGCGAGAAGACAGGGTTATCTCGCAAAGGTCTGCCATTCCCAGTCCAAGCACTCCACCCCGAGAAGTGCCACCCGGCGGGATCCTGGCAAACACCAGGATGCTGCCATGGCAGAAGACTCCACTCCATCACCACCCCAGATGAGCAAATATGCCAACTTTCCCTGCCCTCCCCCAGCAAATTGCAAGTGACTGTACTCATTGAGGGCAAGCCATGCAAAATGGAGGTGGACTCGGGGGCCGGACAGACTGTAATTTTGTTTAGGACTTTCCGAAGGTTATGCTCAGGCGGGGAATTCAAACTGCAGCCATCCCTGCTCATGGTCTGGGACTATCAGAAATGGGAGATAGCAGTTAAGGGTTTCTGAGGGTGAAGTACGGCGACTTCTCAGAAAGACTGCCCCTGATAATCGTAGAAGGGGACTTGGGCAGCTTGCTGGGCCGTACATGATTTGTAACAGGATTAAATCAGGTCCCCACACGGCCAGGGACTTCCAGGGTATCTGCAGAAAGTTCCTGGCAGTTTTCGACAGGACCCTGGGAACTTACACGGGCCCCCCCAGTGTCCCTGCAACTAAATCCAAATGTCCAGCCCATAAGGCTGAAGGCCTGGCATGTTCCTTTCACCCTCAAACATAAAATAGAGGAACTAGACCTCCTGGTGGCTCAGGGAGCCTTGGAGCCAGTTGCTAGCGCCTGCTGGGAAACGCCCATTCTCACCCCTTCAAGTCCGATGGCCACATCCACCTCTGTGCAGACTATGTGTAAAATAAACAGTGCTGTAAGGCCATGCCTACCCAGTGCCAGTGGTGCGTCATGTGTTGGCCTCCTTAGCAGGAGCAAATTTTTTGAGAAAATTGGACTTGGCCCAAGCCTATCAACAGCTTATGGTAGATGCCACCACAGTCGAGGTGCAAACAATAATGACGCATAGAGGCACCTTCAAGGTCAAGTGCCTCCAGTTTGGGGTCAGCGTGGCCCCGGGGATCTTCCAGAACCTAATGGACTCTCTTTTGAAAGGTATCCCTGGGGTCCAGCCATTTTTCAACAATGTGTTAATTGCTGCAGCCATGGAGGACAAGTTCGCCTCCCACCTCCGTGCAGTACTCCAACATTTTAACTCAGTGGGCCTGAAGGTGAAGAGGGAGAAATGTATGCTGGGGGTGCCCAAAACTGACTTTCTGTGGTATTCAGTCAATGCGAATAGTATCCATCCCTCAAAGGAAAAGGTAGAGGCCATTTGTGACACTCCCGCCCCCACAAATAAAGTGGAACTACAAGCTTTCATGGGCCTCCTCAACTTCTACCACACCTTCCTTCCCCACAAGGCAGTGATAGCGGAGCCCCTCCACCATTTGCTGGACAAAAGGCCCCTGTGGGTGTGGGGCCGCTGGCAGGCCACCGCCTTCCAAGCAGTGAAGGACCTTCTCACGTCGAACAGCCTGCTAGTGCACTTCGACGAGCGGCTGCCCTTCTTGGCCTGCAATGCGTCTCCTTATGGAGTGGGGTGGTCTTCGGACATGTGCTGCCGGATGGCCGTGAGGTTCTGGTGGTTTACTGTTGCAAAAACCGGAGTGCAACTACATGCAAATAGATAAGGAAGGGTTGGCCATTGTTGTCAGTGTTAAGAAATTTCATGATTATTCGTATGGCCCGCCCTTCACCATACTCACTGACCATAAACCCCTCCTAGGCCTGTTTGCCCCTGACCACCAAACGCCCCAGATGCTGTCACCCCGGGTCTTAAGGTGGTCTATTTTCCTAGCAGGGTACCAGTATGATCTACAATACCATCCAGGAAAGGCTATGGGCCATGCAGATGCTTTGAGTCGGTTGCCGCTACCCTCCAGGGACCCGGATCCGGAGCCAGTGCTCCAGATAATGTCATGGATTGCAACAAAAGTGAATTTTTTCCTCTTCAGAAAATATCTGACATACTGATATAGTAACAAGTAATCATCTCAACAAAGAGAAAGTAAACATGTCTTTATTTTTCTTTTGCCAAAAATGTTATGAATTGTGCAAATGTAATACCCTTTTTCTGCAATATATTTTTTCTAAATCTGATTTGAAATTATAAGAATAATCCTATTGACTGAAATATATACTAATCACACTACTGTCTGTCTGTATGATAAATACCATTTTAAATATTGGGTTCATAGTAATAAAGTAGCTATATGTTAATATTATTATTAAAATTAATAAACCTATATAAACCCCTAACTCTTCAAGCATTTAATTCTGAGAAATCAGAACTCCAGAGTCTCCTCGGCAAAGCAGTGCTCCCACTTAGTTTTTATCAATATTTGTTTACATGTTGGAATATACAGTGGTGGCTCAAGAAAGATGGCTTCCTGAGGCTACTGCCCTCTGCACAAGTCTGACTATTTCTGCCTGCTGCCTCCTTCCAGAACAGCTAATGTTCCTTCCCTGCTCACTCCCTAGGAATTTTTAAATACAGCATGGAAAGTTACAATTGATCAGTAGGTCTTACTGAAGTTCTCTCACAAAAGTTTGGGGAGCCTTTTCAGGCATGCATAGATTCCACATTGTGTCCTGAGAAGAAAAAGAAGGGGAAAAGTCAGTGGGGCAGGTCTCCAACTATAATGGGAGATCTCCTTTATTTATTTATTTATTATTTATTTATTACGTTAAGCTTATATCCCGCCCTCTCCGCAAGCGGACTCAGGGCGGCTCACAACATCACATTAATTCCATTAAAAACCAATAAAACATATAAAACATAATTACATATTTAAATTATTTAAAACATTTCATGGTGCTGTATTAATACAGTACAGTATAGTGGTTCTGAAAATTCGATGGTGACCATCGGTACTCTGCATGGAGCTCTATATAATGTCCAGTGGCAGCTCTCTCTCGGTTAAATGTCGAAGGCCTGTCGGAACAATTCGGTCTTACAGGTCCTGTGGAATGTAGACAAATCCCACAGGGCCCTTATGGCCTCCGGGAGAGCATTCCAGAGTTCTGGTGCTGCCACTGAGAAGGCCCTGGCTCGTGTCGTACACAACCTGGCTTCTTTTGGTCCAGGGATGGACAATAGATTCTTTGTCCCTGAACGCAGTGCTCTCTGGGGAATATGCGGAGAAAGGCAGTCCCGCAGATAGACAGGTCTCTGACCATAAAGGGCTTTAAAGGTCAACACCAACACTTTGAAACGAACTTGGAACACCACAGGAAGCCAGTGCAGCTCTTTCAGCACCGGCTGAATGTGCTCTCATCGAGGGAGTCTCATTAAAAGCTGTGCCGCAGCATTCTGCACTAGCTGTAGTCTCCGGGTTAGCGTCAAGGGTAGCCCCATGTAAAGAGTGTTACAATGATCTATTCTTGAGGTGACCGTAGCATGGATCATCATTGCTAAGTTGTTGTGCTCCAGGAACAGGGCCAGCTGCCGTGCCCACCAAAGGTGGAAAAAGGCGGATCTAACTGTGGCTGCTACCTGGGCCTCCATTGTAAGGGAGGACTCAAGGAGCATGCCCAAGCTCCTGACCTTAGGGGCCAGTATTAATGGCACCCCGTCAAGAGCCAGCAGATGAACCCCTCCCCCCAGACCACCTTGGCTCAGATAAAGAACCTCCGTCTTCATCGGATTCAATTTCAGTCGACTCAACCTGAGCCACAAAGCCACGGCTTGAAGGGCCAGGTCTAGATTTTCCAGGGTACATTCGGACTGGCCGCCCATCAATAGATAGAGTCCTGGTCTGGACTTCCATTCCCCACTGCCTTTCAACAGAGTGACAAGGGGAAAATGAAGGGAGAGCAATTCCATGTCTAGCTGTTGTGTGATATTGCTTCTGGCATGAAAACCCTTCAACCATAGAGTTAGATAAATCCTAGAGCATCACTCTGACATGATGATGCAACATCTGGTTTTGTGCCAGAAAGGAAATCAGCACAATGCTGAATAGTTTGTCTCCCTCCCTGTACCCCCAATTCTCTTGCCAGTCTGGCTAGAAGGATGATCTCCTTCTGTATGCCCCTGTGCTTCAACTAAGGTCAGCAGGCAGCCATCTGTTGGCTAATCCTTACCACACTTAGGGTGGCCTGTCTGCCATCAACCACAGCCAGGGCCTTTTTTACTGTGGCTCTGGCTCTGTGGAATGGACTCCTGAAGAGGTGACCTTCACCCCACTTTGGAGATCTTCAGGAGGCACTGCAAGGTCTGTCTGTTTGCCAGGGTATTTAATACATTTCAACAGCGGGGGAGGGGAAACAGATTTGTGGCTTGTTATTTTATCTTTGATTTTAGCCAGGGATGTTTTCATTATTATTACAACAAAAAGGAAAGGTGAGATATATGTTTTATGTTTGTAACCATGTGTAAGCTCACTAGTTTAAATAGTTCCACATTTAGCTCCCCCCCCCCCCCCAAATCTAATTGTTTTGAAATACCCGCATTGCAAACAATATGAATTTACCTATGTGGAAAGTATGAATTTGGTTCCAATACATTAAGGTATATTAACGCAGTCTAGTTATTGACTGAGAACCTTTATCAAGAAATCAGGGAGGTTGGAAATATTCTGTTGATAAGATGATTATTCTTGCAGAGAAGATCAATCAGTGCAGTTGCACACATCCAATTTATTCATTCATTGCTTATTCCCCAAACACCCCTATTATCTATATGCTTCAATGGGACTATTTACTTTCTATGCCTCAAATAATTGAAATCCAAACTTTTGGCCCCAGTGCTTTCCAGGCTGAGAAATGCTCTCCCTTTCCCATTTCTAGTTCTGACATCACAATGTCAAATGTTTCACAGATGTTCCTTGGGGAATCAGAAAGGCTAATTAGGGTGAGCATCACCATAAAGAATATAGTTGTTAAAAGAGTTTTTGTACACACTAGAGTAATGATCATTTTTTACACAGACTGTGATTTGTTACTGCAATTTGCAGTCATATCTCTCTTAGGAACTAATTCCTGTGTTATTTATTGCAAGCATGATTATTAATGATATCTTAACAACTGTTGGAAGTAACTTACTTCACCTCAATAAGTCAAATATTTCAACTCACTGTTTACAGATCTAGAGAGACTTCCATTTCTCACAAAAAGCATTTCCTTTATTTCATCACTTCAAAAAAAATTAAATTTAGCTAGAAAAGATTGAGAAGGAATTCCTATAATCCTATTGCCAAAATTGCTATATCTAGCTGGTTTGCTACAAAGGATTCTCCCAATCCCAGCTTCTCCTAATTGGTATATACATTGTTTGCTATTTATCAGGATAAAAAAACTAATTGCACGTTAGTAGACAAGATCCACTTATGTGGCATTTTTAAAAGTTGTATATATTTGTATGAACAGACTGAGATCATGTGTTGGATCCAGCCAGCTTTTTCACTCAATTCTCTTTATTATAGCCCCATATTATAGCAAGTTCTTATTATAGCCTGTTTCACATAGCTGTTGTTCATGCAGAATCCAAGATCCCTGGCGAAGTGTTTCTGGTGGTCAAAGGGGATTCCTTTCTCCATTTTTCACCAATAGAAAACCTGGTTGGATCCAACCTTCCCCCCCTTTTTTTTGTTATGATCCCCTTCATTTTTTCAAGAAGATATTTGACAAGAGGAGTACATAATATCGATTTTTAGTTTAATACAATTCTATAGCATCATTATATATAATTCCCCTAAAGTGGTGGCCAAATGGAGCTTTCACATTGGTTTATGGGTGCATTCCATGCACTCAACAAATAATTGGCAAATCATGACTCAGTCAGAGTCTCTGGCCTCCCACTGGCTGACTCCCCTGCCCCTGCTTACTGTGGGCTCAGGAATATTGAACAAACTGCCAAAAGCAGTCTTACCTTGGAGAAAGCCACATATCCAATGCTTCTCTCTGTCCTCTCTGTCAACCAGCCTCAGAAAGGGCTGCCACTCTACTCCGGTCTCATGAAGGGCATCACAGCTGCCACTAACTACAGTCCTCTGTTGCCCCATCAATGGCCCACACAGATGGACTCCCAGCACACACAGTCCTCATCTGTCTCCTGTGGCCTTCCACACTCTCACACAGGGCGTTGCCACTCTACTGGGCCCTTCCTGACTGGCTTTGGATCAGCCACTGGCAACAGCTCTCTGCCACCCCCTCAACAGCCCACAAAGCTGATCTCCCAGCAGCCGCTGGCCCCATCCCTCTCCTGTAGCCATTGCTGCCAATCTCCAGATGAGGGCTGAAGATGACTTAAAATTACAACTGCTCCAGGGGGAGAGGGGAATTATGTAAGCTGCTTTGGAAAACACTGTGGAGAAAGACTGTGTTTTTCTTAGTAGAGGCTGCAGGGAGGGGGAAGGACATGGAAAGAGGAAGTCAGAGGAGCAGATTATAGTAGGTTGATTGTTGGTTGAGAAGGAGCTAGGGTTGCCAGCTCCACACTGGGAAATTCCTGGAGATTAGAGGGGTGGAGAGGGTGGGGATTGAGGAGGGATAGGACCTCAGACAGGTACCATAGCATGGACTCCACCTTCCAAACCAGCCATTTCTGCCCGGGGAGCCATTGTTGCCAATCCCCAGGGTGGAGATCACTCAGAATTACAACTGTTCTCTACATGGCAGAGATCAGCTCCCCTGGAGAAAATGGCTGCTTTGCAGGGTGGACTCTGTGTTGTTATACCCTGCTGAGGTTGCTTCTCTCCTACTTTAGTCCACACTATGGAGAAAGACTGTACTTTTTCTAGGTAGACGCTTCAGGGAGGCAGGAGGAGATGTAAAGCTGAAGTCAGATCAATTCCCCTTCAGACAGCAAGGATGGGGAGGTGAATGAAAGCCAAGCATTGTGGGGGGGGGGGAGACAGCAAGGGTGGAGGGTGACTGAATGTCATGGGTGGGGGAGTAGTGGAGTGCCAAGGGTGTGGAGGTAGTTGAGAGGAAGAGGTAGTTGTGGGCGGGGGGTGGGGTTGGGTGTGTGTAAGAAGACACCAAAGGGGAGGGAGTGAATGCCTTCACTTGGGTGGGTGGGAAGACAGCAAGGTTGTGGGGCTAGTTGCCCAGAGCCTCTTTCCAGAGTTGTCGTGTTTTTCTCCACAACAGGCCTTATTCCTAGTCATATTATATTTTAATATAGCAATACAGGTCAATACAAGTCAACTTGATGATTCATTCCCAAAAAATAGTTTTAGCAAGTATTCAATTATCCACAACTAGTATTAAAGAGTTTTTATGAATGGGAATAATTTTTACACCAATTTAGCCAGAATACAGTTCTGCAATCAACAATGGCAAACCAGAGGTGATATGGCAAACCAGAGGTGATATGGCAAAGCCACATCAACAAATTAGAAATCTTAGGCCTATTGCACTGAAGTCTTAGGCCTATTGCACTGTAGGATGTCTTATGCTGTATGAGGACATTTTAAAATGAATAGTGTAATGTTATATGTGCTCAGTGATGATGCTAGGTATGCCAGTTGGTTGAATAGCTGCTGCTGCATGCATACAGTTTACTGGATTGCAGGGATAACATACAGTGTTGCCAGGCCAAGCATAGCAACCAGTGGGAGGGTTGGGGGTAAAGATGTGAGATGTGCATAACATTAGCAACATCAGTTACAGAGGGCAAATATAAAAACATCCCTCTGAAAAAACATTGTGTATCTGTAATAAGGGGAGGTTAGAAGCAATGGAATATGTGCTTTTTGAATGCAAACTTTACAGGAGTATTCGAGTGATTTACATAAAACCCATCTATAGCCAGTTTCCGGGGAGAAACATCAGATTTTATTTAGATAAGCTTTTAGCGGATAGAGACCAGAAAAATTACCCTAAAGGTGGCATCATTTAAAGTGCAAGCCATAAGACATCAGAAACAGCTGAAAGATGGAAATACTTAATTATTTTAAACCTAAGATTAAATCCAATATCTTCTTCTAATATTCCAGACTTAAAATTTTTGGAAATTATATGCCCAATTTTAAATTGAGTTTATCTTTAGCTGTACAGTTTGCTATATGGATGTTATGTGTTGTTTGTTATTGTTGTTTGATGGGTCTTTGACCGTGTTAAACACTGATGATGATGATGGTGATGGTGATGATGATGATGATGACGACGACGACGATGACGATGATGATATGAGCCCTATATGGTCGAGGACCTGCCTACCTTAGGGACCGCCTCTCTCCATATGTTCCCCAGAGAGCACTACGATCAAGTTCAAAAAATCTTCTCTAAATCCCTGGGCCAAAAGAAACCAAACTAAAAACTACCAGAGAACAGGCGTTCTCTATGAAGGCCCCCCAATGGTGGAAACAACTGCCGGAAGAGGTGCGGGCCCTGCGGGATTTTAACCAATTCCGTAGGGCCTGCAAAACTGTCCTCTTCCAGCTAGCTTTTTAAGACGGAACCCCTGATAACATCAATAACACCGAGCCATCTTATACACAATTTGATTATATTATAATGTTATATTGTTTTATTGGTTTTACTGTTTAAATTGTTAATTATATTATATATTGTTTTATTGTATCATGGTTTTACCATGTCTTGTTAGCCGCCCTAGCCTGCCTTGGCGGGGAGGGCGGGATATAAATAAAAGTTTATTATTATTATTATTATGATAGCAACATCACCAACATCACTGTATCACTTCTGGATACAACTAGTTTCCAGTGATTCTCTAGAGCATTCCAGTAGGCAGCTGTGTTGGTCTGAAGCAATAGAACAAAGCAATAAGCAAGTGTACCTTTAAGACCAACTAAGTTTTATTTATAATGTAAGCTTTCATATGCTCTTAAGCAGACTTCATCAGACAAGTGGGAATGGGAATAAAGAAATTCTTAATATAAATGGGCAGTGTGGAATCATGGGAATGTTTTTAGCAGATTAAAAGAATCACAAATAGGGATCTGTGTTTGTTGAAAAAACACTGGAGTAGAGGGTGATAAAAAGCAGACTGCTGTAAGGGTGCCATAAATCTAGGTAACATTCTGGCCTTGTTAGTTTAAACAGAGGGCATGGTTTCTCAAGAGATTATAACATCCATATAGTTTGCCATAGGATGGGTTGGTATCTGCAATAAAACAAAAAACCAATATCCTCCATTTGAGTGTATCAATACAAAAAAACAAAAAACAAAAAACCCAAATATTCTGATACACTTTTCTAAAAGAGAAATAATATACCGTATTTTTTGCACCATAAGGCGCTCCAGACGATAGGACACACTTTCCTCCTGGGGGGCGATCCGCTGCCTCTGCCTTCGATCCGGCACTTCCCCCGCGCCTCCCTGCCTGGCTCCATCTTCTTGCAGCAAGCGCTGGGATCACTCCACGTGGCCCCACCGCAAACCCAGCGCTTCGTGAGCGCCGGCTGCGGAGGGGGCAGCGTGCTTCCTCCTTGCCTGTGTGCCTGGCTCCACCTCTGATGCTTAAAGCAAGCTCTGGGATCGCTCCCTCCGCCCTCTGATCCCAGCGCTTGCTTTAAGCATCAGAGGTGGGGCCAGGCACACAGGCAAGGAGGAAGCACGCTGCCCTCTCCACAGCCGGCGCTCACAAAGCGCTGGGTTTGCGGAGGGGGCGGGTGCTTCCTCCTTGCCTGTGTGCCTGGCTTCATCTGTGATGCTTAAAGCAAGCGCTGGGATCGGAGGGCGGAGGGAGTGATCCCAGCGCTTGCTTTAAGCATCAGAGGTGGAGCCAGGCACACAGGCAAGGAGGAAGCACGCTGCCCCCTCCGCAGCCAGCACTCGCAAAGCACTGGGTTTGCGGTGGGGCCACGTGGAGCGATCCCAGTGCTTGCTGCAAGAAGATGAAGCCAGGCAGGGAGGCGCGGGGGAAACACCAGATCGGAGGCAGAGGCAGCGGATCGCCCCCCAGGAAGGTATGTACTTTCGCTCCATAAGACGCACACACTTTCCCCCCCACTTTTTTTGGGGGGAGGGAGTGCGTCTTATGGTCCAAAATATACGGTAAGTTAGCCCTTAGAAAAACAGGGTGCATTAAATTATAGTGGAAGGTGGGTTCATATATTTAATGAGACAAACAGCCCACATCCCTCATTTGAGCATGTCAACACAAAAAACCAACAACATTATTCTGATACACTGTTCTAAAAGAGCATACGAAAGCTTACATTCTGAATAAAACTTAGTTGGTCTTAAAGGTGCACTTGTCTACTGCTTTGTTCTCTAGAGTATTGTCACTTCCGGGTAGTAGCCATAAGTGACATATTGGCACAGAGGCCAGCAGCATTTTTATTTTTCTCCCACTGCTGCTTGAAGACATGGCAATCAACATCAACAGAAGACCTGAGAACCCCAATTACACATACCCCATTTAGCAGATCATTAAAATTCAGTTATGTTAGAACTAGGAATATGGCCTGTTGTGAAAATAAATACAACAGGCTTTAGAAAGAGGCTCTGGGGAAGTGCCCCAGTTTGGGCACTCAGTATCAATTTGCTGTGACATCAAAGCATGATGATGATCATGAAGACACTGAAGCTCAACATTCCTTTTGTCTACTACAGTGTGTTGTTGTCACCTTTTCTGTCCTATTCAGCCTTGCAGCATTTAGTATAAGTGCGTGCTTGTGGTATGATCTACCATAAGATGGCAGTTTTCTGTAGGGGAATTGATCTGACTTCAGCTTTTCATCTCCTCTCCCCTCCCTGCGAACTCTACCTAGGAACATAGAATCATAGAGTTGAAAGGGACCTCCAGGATCATCTAGTCCAACCCCCTGCACAATGCAGGAAACTCACAAATACTTCCCCCTAAATTCAGTACAATCTTTCTCCACAGTAGGGACCAAAAGAGGAGGGAAGTGACCTCAGCAGGGTATAATGACACAGAATCCATGCTGCAAAGCTGGTTTGGAAGACAGAGTCTATGGCATTGTACCTGTCTGAGATCCCACCACTCCTCAAACCCCACCATCTTCAGGTTCCACCCCTCAAATCTCCAGAAATTTCCTCATGTGGAGTTGGCAACTCTATCTCCTTCCAAGCCAACCAACACCCTACCATTAGCTGTCCCTCTTACTTCATCTTTCCATCTCCTGCCCAATCCCTGCAGTCTTTCTCCACTGTGGGAACCAAAGCAACTTACATCCTTCTCTTCTCCCCCTTTTAACTGCACAACAACTCTGTAAGGTAGGTTAGGTTGAAAGTCTGTGACTGTTCTGAAATCACCCAGTCAGCTTTCACAGCAAGAACCAGGGTCTGGCAGACCCTGCTCTAAAGCACTAACTGCTACACCATAGAGGGCTGTCATAGAGGGCTGCTGCTGAACAGGAGCAAACAGCCAGGCCTAGTTAAGTCATGCCAGTCAGGTGGCATCAAGTCACACAGAGATGGCTGCCAGGCCTAGGGTAGCCAACCTCTAGGTGGAGGCTGAAGATCTTCTGGGATTGCAACTGAACTCCAGACAACAGATCTCTCCCCCCTGGAAAAAAACCCAGTTTTGGAGGGTTGAATCCTAGGCATAATATTCATGTGAGGCCTCTTTTATGGACAGAACCAAGCTTGGTTGCCTAGCAACAGTCCCTGCCTAGTAGCTTCCCCAGTGGCCCAGTCCTCATCAGTCCTGGGGCAGGAGGGTGGGGTTGCTCTTTGAGTGACACGCAACTCAGCCAAAAGGAGGGGTGGTAAGTCATCCTCAATACGGTTAGGCTTTTATATCTATAGGATGTATGTGCTGCCTTTCTTCCTGTGCAGTTGGTAGAATTCATTAATCAGCAATGCTAACCCATATTCAGAACTCACTGGATTGAACTACACTTCCTAGGCAACAAGCATGCTTCCGACTTCAACACAAGCACAACTGCAGCAGCAATGAAAGCAACACAGAGAATTGTGCCAATAGCACAGTGCCATGTCGATGCAACCACAAAAGTACCACATCATCTTGTTACTGAATGAAGAGCTTGAATTGGCAAACTCAGAGTCTTCGATCTAACCTTTGTGCTCTACAGAACATCCGTCATCTGTGGGTTCCTATCAATTTGCCTATTCTGTACCTTCTTTTCTTATTCATTTTGCTCCAAAAAGCCAAGAACGGCAAACAATACATACACTTGAAAAACTTACTTCCTTTATTTTTAAAGCTATAAATTGTCTTATCTTGTTTGTTCAGCATTAAGGCTCTGATTCATAAATTAGGATTGCCAGAGAATTCTGCCAAACTCAGATTTTTCACTTGGCTGTCTGGCAGCTTCTTCCCACCCCTGGGCCTACTTTGGAATGGATCCTGGACTGTCCAGGATCTGGTCCAAAATGACTCAAAATAGGCTCACAGAGTGTAACTTGATGACATCATTCATAGGTGCCAGGGCCCAGCAGACTCTGGAGCAGTCTGCCCTGCATAAATAAAACTCAACCCAGCAACTACATGCATACATATTAGCAGAGAGATAGCCCAGAAAGCTCTGTTTGGTGGTGGTGAAGATCACAGGAGGAACTGGGGCCCTGGATGCTGTCATATGGTGTGTCCAGGAAATCTAGGAACCATTAGAGAAGAACTCCTGTTATCCCTGGTGACATGTTTTGGCAGCACTTTTGAAGAGAAGCAAATGTACACGTAGTTATAAATCTGACCTCACAGTTCATGAGTGTCAGAAATTGAAGCTTCTGCCTGTTACAAATGGCAATGAAAGCAGTACCACATATGCTCTAGGACTCAGTTTGGTGGTCATTACCTGCATTTTGAAAATATCTGCTTTGCCAGCTTTCAAGACTCCCAGTTTTGCTCACAGTTGTTGTACTGAGAATGCACAGAGTTGCTTTCTATTGTATCCCTGCCATGCAAAGACTTTTCAAAGTGAGCACACATGCCCACTTTTAAGCAGGTAGAGTTTACCAGTTTGTAAAGTGAAAGTGCTGCGTTGCTGAAAAGTCTGTCAACTGCAGAGCTCCCAAATGGCTTTTTTTTTGTGAAGTTCTGGGGGCTGGGGAAGAGGAAAGGGAGAACAACAATAACACATACTGTAGTGACAGGAAGGTGCCTGGAGGAGTGTCTGTCTTTGTCTAACTGAAGAGGAAAGATGTGGAGGCAACCAATGAAATCTGCATATCTAAGGAGTCTGGAAACATCATCAGATGAAAAAAGGGAATATCAGGACTGAAAAGGCTGCAGGAGTTTGCAAGCAAATGTCAAGAAACATACAAAAAGATGTCAAGAATAGTATGACAAGTACTTGGCTGCAAAGATTAGGAGGCTAAATATATGCATGATGAGCAGCAGCACACAGCTATGTTACTTGTCAGGAAATGAGGAGCAGTTTTGTACATGAGAAGAAAAAAACAATCCACAAATTCATTTTCACCAGAAAAAACTTGGAGTTGAAATGTATACAGAACTCCAAGACCAATCAGATATTGTTTGCCATGTCCTATATAAAGCAAAATGAAGCTTGATCATTATGGAGACAACATAATCACCACAAAACTGTTTCTTGCATCAGTTTTTCTCTGTTTTTCATAAAATGGTGTTTCAACTGGTGGAGACTGACCAGGCAAGAGACCTTTAAATGTGGTGGATAGCTTGATAGAGAAAAGACAAATTTTGTGATAAATTTAATTAGGAAAGAGAATGAAAATAAAACGTATGGTATTGCTGTATATAAAACAACAGTGCAGTCACTTTGGGAATCCTGTGTACAGTTCTGGTTACCCAATATGAAGAAAGTTACCAGAGAGCCAAAATAAAGCCAGGATAATGCAAGCAAAATGATCGAAACGTCCCTTTGAGACAGATTCAAGACAGACAATAGTAGGCATGCATCTGAATTTCCAAAGCTGTTCAGTTTGAATATCCCCATTTTGATTTCATTTCTTCCTTGGTGAATCTTTATTTCTCCTTCCCCAACACTGCATTATTCCCATTAAAATTAACTCTTTTTTATATTACTTATGAGTTGCATGTGGCATAGATGGCATCCAGTTGTATTAAAAAAAAAACAAATCGAACACAAGCAAAACCAATAGATGACAGTGACAACATGGGAGATCAAAAGAAACGACAATATCCATATCACTTCATCCCTAAGCAACAACGACAAAAATATTTTCTGTGCAAAATAAATAATTAGTTTGTGGAAATAACAGCTATTAAATATAGTATTGTCCACTAGCATAGATTGCATTTTAAAGGCTATAGACAAATGCATAGAAAGAAGGTCCATAAATGGCAATTAGCAATTTTGGTCAATAGACCATCTGTGCTCAGAGGTAGAATATCTAAATATCAGTTTTTGGAGAGCAACAACATGAGAGGTTTTAACATAAGAACATAAGAGAAGCTATGTTGGATCAGGCCAATGACCCATCCAGTCCAACACTCTATATCACACAGTGGCCAATACACACACACTTTCTCTCTCTCTCTCGGCTTGACTTCGTGAATGAAGATTTAAGAAGGGTGCAGTAGTCCACGTCTGCTGCAGGCTCGCTGGTGGCTGACAAGACCAATGCGGGACAGGCAGATCCGGCCACAGTGGCTGCAGGGAAAAGTCTGATTTGGGGTTGGTGCTGTAGCAGTGCGATTCTTCCTCAATCTCCTTTTGTCCTCAAGACCAGCTATGCGTGTGTTCTCAAAGGAAGAGACAGCCTGGTGGATGGTGTGCCTCCATGTTTTGTGATCTGAGGCTAGGTCAGACCACTGGTGATGGTTGATGTGACAGGTGCCAAGGGATTTCTTCAAGGAGTCCTTGTACCTCTTCTTTGGTGCCCCTCTATTTCGATGGCCAGTGGAAAGTTCGCCATACAGAGCAATCTTGGGAAGGCGGTGGTTTTCCATCCTAGAAATATGCCCTGCCCAGCACAGCTGCGTCTTCAACAGCAGTGCCTCAATGCTTGTAACCTCCGCCCTCTTGAGGACTTCAGTGTTGGTCACAAAGTCACTCCAGTGGATATTGAGGATGGTGCGAAGGCAGCGCTGATGAAAGCGCTCAAGGAGTCGCAGGTGATGACGGTATAAAACCCACGATTCGGAGCCGTAGATGAGGGTTGTCATCACAACCGCTTTGTAAACATTGATCTTTGTGCCTTTTTTCAGATGCTTGTTGCTCCACACTCTTTTGTGCAGTCGGCCAAATGCACGGTTTGCCTTTGCCAGCCTGTTGTCAATCTCCTTGTCGATCTTGGCATCTGAGGAGATGATGCACCCCAGGTAGCTGAACTGCTGGACTGTCTTCAAAACAGATTCACCCACAGTGATGCAAGGAGGGTGATAATCTTCCTGGGGTGCAGGCTGGTGGAGAACTTCTGTCTTCTTCAGACTAACTTCTAGGCCGAATAGCTTGGCAGCCTCTGCAAAGCAGGACATCATATGCTGCAGAGCTGATACCGAGTGGGAGACGAGTGCAGCATCATCAGCAAACAGTAGCTCTCGGATAAGTTTTTCCATTGTCTTGGAGTGAGCCTTTAGTCGCCTCAGGTTGAACGGGCTGCCATCAGTGCGATAGCGGATGCAGACACCATCGTCATCATCTAGATCTACTGCGGCTCTTTGAAGCATCATGCTAAAGAAGATCGTAAAGAGAGTTGGCGCGAGAACGCACCCTTGCTTAACACCTGTGCCTATTGGGAAGGGCTCCAAGAGGTCTTTGCAGTGTCTGACTTGGCCTCGCTGGTCTTCATGTAGCTGGATGATCATGCTGAGGAACCTTGGGGGACATCCTAAACGTTCCAAGATTTGCCACAGGGTTTTCCTGCTAACGGTATCGAAAGCTTTGGTAAGGTCGACAAAAGTCACATATAGACCCTTGTTCTGTTCCCTGCATTTCTCTTGGAGCTGCCTGAGAACAAATACCATGTTGGTGGTGCTTCTGTTAGCTCTGAAGCCGCACTGGCTCTCTGGGAAAATTTCTTCTGCAATGGTGGGCACCAGTCTGTTCAGGAGTATTCTGGCAAGGATTTTGCCTGCGATGGAGAGCAGGGTTATCCCCCGGTAGTTGGAGCAGTCTGACTTTTCCCTTTGTTCTTGTGTAGAGTGATTGCATCGCGAAAGTCCTGTGGTAGTTTGCCTTGTTCCCAGCAGGTGACAAGTACTTTGTGAAGTATGCTATGTAGTACTGTGCCCCCATGCTTCCAGATCTCTGGTGGGATTCCATCAACTCCCGCTGCCTTGCCACTTTTCAGTTGCTTGATGGCTTTAACAGTCTCTTCTAGGGTGGGGATCTCATCCAACTCTGTTTTCACTGGTTGAAGTGGGGTGAGGTGGATTGCTGAATCTTGAACTACGCGGTTGGCACTGAAGAGAACCTGAAAATACTCCGACCACTGGTTCAGTATGGATGCCTTGTCTGTGAGGAGCACTTGGCCGTCTGCACTACGCAAGGGATTCTGAGCCTGATATGATGGGCCATATACTGCCTTCAGGGCTTCGTAGAACCCTCTTAAATCACCAGTGTCTGCACACAGCTGAGTTCTCTCTGCAAGCTTGGTCCACCACTCGTTCTGAATGTCTCAAAGCTTGCGCTGGAGGTTGCTACATGCAGCGCGAAATATTGCTTTTTTCCCAGGACAGGAGGGCTGAGCAAGATGTGCTTGGTAGGCAGATCTCTTTTGCTAGTAATTCTTGGCTCTCTTGATTGTTCTCATCAAACCAGTCCTTGTTCTTCCTTGTGGAGAACGCGAGGACTTCTTCAGAGATCAACAGGATGGTAGTTTTTAGGTGTTCCCAGAGTGCTTCTGGAGAAGGGTCTGTGGGGCAACTGGGGTCCTCAATTCTTGACTGGAGTTTTGCCTGGAAGGCAGCTTTAACTTCAGCTGACTGAAGGCTGCCAACCTGAAGCTTCCTCCAAGGGATACCTCCTCTCCTGGGTGTGGGTTTAAAGTGAAGACGGAGATTGCAGCATACAAGACGATGATCCATATGACATTCCGCACTGGGCATTACTCGGGTGTGTAAGACATCTCGAAGGTCTCTCTGGCGCACCAGAATGTAGTCGATAAGGTGCCAGTGCTTGGACCGTGGGTGCATCCAGGTTGTCTTCAGGCTGTTCTTCTGCTGAAAGATAGTGTTGGTGATGGTGAGCTGGTGCACCGTGCAGAATTCTAGCAGGAGGCGCCCGTTATCATTGCAGTTGCCAATGCCGTGTTTGCCAAGTACTCCTTTCCAGGCTTCCGAGTCTTTACCTACTCTGGCATTGAAGTCGCCAAGGATTATCACCTTGTCCTCTGTAGGGGTCTTCCGTACGAGGTTGTGTAGATCAGCATAGAACTTGTTCTTTTCTGCAGGATCTGTGTTGCATGCTGCTTGTTTTGAAGTGGGAGGCGCATGGACATGAGGCGATCTGAGTGACCTGTTGGCAGGTTTTCGAGTTTGGAGGCAATGGAGTTCCTGACCATGACGCCAACACCAGAAAGGCGGCTCTCAGCCTTTGACTTACCCGACCAGTAGAGGGTATAGCCAGCACCATGTTCTTGAAGACTGCCTTCCTCAGGGAAACGGACCTCACTGAGAGCTGCTATGTCAATATTCAACCTGAGAAGTTCGTGGGCAACTAGAGCAGAGCGTCGTTCAGGGCGACCACTGTCTACTGTGTCAAGCATGGTTCTGATGTTCCAACACGCAAGCTTTAGTCTTTGCACACTTTGTGAGGCAGGTGCATGCCTTTTCTTTGTTGTTATTTTTTGACCGCAAGTAAGGATGCCCGTTGACCGCGGCTAGCCAACTGGGGTGGGGGAGACGAGCTTTGTTTAGGCCACCTTTTCTAGGCCCCTCTCCGTGTGGAGCAAGCAGTGCTGTCCATAGATAACACACACACACTGTAGCTAATAGCCACTGATGGACTTCTGCTCCATATTTTTATCCAATCCCCTCTTGAAGCTGGCTATGCTTGTAGCCGCCACCACCTCCTGTGGCAGTGAATTCCACATGTTAATCACTTCTTGGGGTGAAGAAGTACTTCCTTTTATCCATTTTAACCTGACTGCTCAGCAATTTCATTGAATGCCCAAGAGTTCTTGTATTGTGAGAAAGGGAGAAAAAGACTACTTTCTCCACTTTCTCCATCCCATGCATAATCTTGTAAACCTCTATCATGTCACCCTGCAGTCAACGTTTCTCAAAGCTAAAGATCCACAAGCGTTTTAACTATCTTCATAGGGAAAGGGTTCCAAGTCTTTAATCATTCTAGTTGCCCTTTTCTGGACTTTTTCCAATGCTATAATATCCTTTTTGAGGTGCGGTGACCAGAATTGCACACAGTACTCCAAATGAGACCGCACCATCGATTTATACAGGGGCATTTTACAGGGCTGATTTGTTTTCAATTCCCTTCCTAATAATTCCCAGGATGGCGTTGGCCTTTTTTATTGCAGACGCACACTGTCTTGACATTTTCAGTGAGTTATCTACCACGACCCCAAGATCTCTCTCTTGGTCAGTCTCTGCCAGTTCACAACCCATCAACTTGTATTTGTAGCTGGGATTCTTGGCTCCAATGTGCATTACTTTGCACTTGGCCACATTGAACCTCATCTGCCACATTGATGCCCACTCACCCAGCCTCAACAGAACCCTTTGGAGTGCCTCACAATCCTCTCTGGTTCTCACCACCCTGAACAATTTAGTTTCATCTGCAAACTTGGACACTTCACTGCTTACTCCCAACTCCAGATCATTAATGAACAAGTTAAAGAGCATGGGACCCAGTACTGAGCCCTGCGGCACCCCACTATTTACCGTCTTCCACTGAGAAGACTGGCCATTTATACTCACTCTCTGCTTCCTATTAATTAGCCAGTTTTTGATCCACAAGAGGACCTGTCCTTTTACTCCATGACTCTCAAGCTTACTAAGGAGCCTTTGATGAAGAACTTTATTAAAAGCTTTCTGGAAATCAAGGTAAACAACATCTATTGGGTCTCCTTTGTCCACATGCTTGTTCACCCCCTGAAAGAAATGTAACAGGTTAGTGAGGCAAGATCTTCCCTTACAGAACCCATGCTGAGTCTTCCTCAATAACTTGTGTTCATCAATGTGCCTACTCATTCTGTCCTTGATAATGGATTCTACCAACTTTCCCGGTATTGAAGTCAGACTGACTGGCCTGTAATTTCCCGGATCTCCTCTGGAACCCTTTTTAAAGACGGAGGTGACATTTGCTACCTTCCAGTCCTCAGGAACGGAGGCAGATTTTAATGAAAGATTACATATTTATGTCAGGAGATCCACAAGTTCAACTTTGAGTTCTTTCAGAACTCTTGGATGTATGCCATCCGGACCTGGTGATGACTTAGCTTTTAATTCGTCAATCAATTGTAGGACCTCCTCTCTTGTCACCTCAATCTGGCTCAGATCTTTCAACACCCCTTCTAAAATTAGTGGTTCTGGAGCCGGCAAACACTTCTCGTCTTCCACAGTGAAGACGGAGGCAAAAAATGCATTCAGTTTCTCAGTCATTTCCCTATCCTCCTTCAGTAATTCTTTGATCCCTTGGTCATCCATGGGCCCCTCTGCCTCCTGGCTGGTTTCCTGATTCTCATATGTTTGAAGAAATGTTTATTGTTGGTCTTTATGATTTTTGCAATATGCTCCTCATAGTCCCTTTTTGCCTGTTTTTTGCAATATGCTCCTCATAGTCCCTTTTTGCCTGCCTGATCACAGTCCTGCATTTGATTTGCCACAGCCTGTGTTCCCTTTTATTAATCTCACTTGGACTAGATTTCCACTGCTTAAAGGAGTCCTTCTTACCTTTTACAGCTTCCATTACTTTGTTTGTTAACCATGCAGGCCTTCTCTTATACCTGTTTGTGCCTTTCCTAATTTGTGGTATATATTTTATCTGAGCTTCTAGGATTGTAGTTTTAAATAGCATCCAAGCTTCCCCAAGGGTTTTGACTGTATTTACCTTTCCTTTCAGTTTCCTCTTCACATGCCTTCTCATCTCAGAGAATTTACCCTTTTTAAAGTTAAACGTGGTTGTGCTGGTCTTTTGGGGCAACTCCCTAGTTATACAAATGGTGAAATCAATAATATTATGGTCACTGCTCCCAAGCGGTGCGATCACTTTTACATCTCTCACCAAGTCTTGGGCATTACTTAGGACCAAATCCAGGATCGCCCCACCCTGGTAGGTTCTGTGACCCTCTGCTCCATAGCACAGTCATTGAGAGCATCAAGAAACTCAGTCTCTTTCTCTCGACCTGAACACATATTGACCCAATCAATCTGTGGGTAGTTAAAATCACCTATTATGATACAGTTTTTACGTTTAGCCACTATCTTTAATCCTTCCATCATATTATAATCATCCTCTATCTTTTGATTTGGTGGGCAATAACAAACTCCCATAGTTAAATTTCCTTTTGTGCCCTCTATTTCGACCCAAAGCATTTCTAGAAGGGAATCTAATTCTTTGACCTCGGTCTTACTGGACCGTATACCCTCTCTGACATACAGAGCCACCCCACTGTAACGTACTCGAAGCAGAGACGAGAGTAGGGCAACATAGTTTATTAGGAGCACGTTGCAAGAGAGCGAGAGCGCGGGCCGGGCCCCGCTTATATACAATTCCCGGTACAGCCTACTGGGTCGGTCAGGCCAATCCTGACCTGTTGAACTTCCCGCCGCAGCTGTTGATTGGCGGGTGATTCCGCGCCCGGCGCTGGAGGCTTCTGGGACCGCCCAGTAGCCTCCGCGCGGGGCGAATGTTGTTACTGATACACTACACTCCTCCCCCCTTAGTTAGTGACATAGTCCTGGAGGTAGGTGGGAGGTCGACGCTCCCGTGTTGAACGCCTTGGGGTTGCTTGTGGTGCCGGGGCTCCTTCCGCATCTGGGGCTTCCCTGGGGGGTTGAGCGTTGGGGGGCTGTGGGTCTGGATCCGAAGGTTGGTCCGCCTCTGCCGGTGGGGGTGGCCTTGGTGCCGGCGCGGGTGTCATTGGGTGCTCTTCGGCCCCCTCCCCCTCCCTCGTTTCCGTGGGTACTTCTGGGAGAGTTCTGCGGCGCAGCTGGTCGATGTGCCGGCGTAGGATCTGGCCCCCCTCGGTGGATACCTCGTAGTGGCGGGAACCCACAACCCGTAGTACCCGCCCGGCTACCCATTCTGGGCCGGAAGCGTAGTTGCGGGCGAACACTGGATCCCCCGCGAAGAACCCCCTAGCCGCGTCTCTGACCTCCGGGGACCCTCGCGCGTCGGAGGCTCTGTCGGGGTGTAGGCGGTCTAGCCGTGTGGTGAGCTTGCGTCCCATGAGGAGCTCAGCTGGGCTGACCCCGGTGACTGGGTTTGGAATGACTCGGTTGTCGAAGAGGAACGCGGCTAGCCGGTGGTCCCAATCGCCCTGCACTATTCTGCCCAGGGCCTCTTTTGTTGTCCGGACCATCCGCTCGGCCTGGCCGTTGGTGGCCGGGTGGAAGGGAGCTGACCGGATGTGTCTAATGAGGTACCTCTGGAGGAACGACTGGAATTCCCCCGATGTGAATGCGGCCCTGTTGTCCGAGACTATGGTATCCGGGATGCCGTGGGTGCACAAGACCCTGCGTAATGCTCTAATGGCTGCTGCTGACGAGGTAGACCCTACGGGGATGACCTCTAACCATTTTGTGTATGCATCTACAATGATTAGGAAGATCTGCCCCTGGAACGGCCCGGCAAAGTCAATGTGGAGCCGGGACCACGGTTTCCTCGTGGTCTCCCACCGTGTAGCTGGGGCGCTGGGTGGGTCCGGCCGCGACTCCTGACATGTGCTGCATCTCCGGACCCAGTTCTCTATCTCCCCGTCCATTCCCGGCCACCATACGTAGCTCCTGGCTAGGGCCTTCATTCTCACTATGCCTGGGTGCGTTTCGTGCAGTGATTCCAAAACCCGTTTCTGTAGGGGGGGGGACCACTACTCTGCTCCCCCATAGTAGGCACCCCTTGTGGGCTGCTAGTTCCTCCCTTCGCATTTTGTAGGGTTTGAACTCTTCCCCCATGTCCCCCTCTGGCCACCCCCTCACCACCCAGTCGAGCACCCGTGCTAGGGTTTTGTTTTTTCCGGTGGCTTTGGCCACCTCCACTGCGTGGAGGGGCTGATCCGGGAGTGCCTCGATCGACATGACCTCGTGTGCCGGTGCTGGATCGGGGCCTGTGTCTGGGAGTGGCAACCTGCTGAGTGCGTCCGCGTGACCCATTGCCTTGCCCGCCCTGTGTACCAAAACGTAAGTGTACGAGTTGAGGAATTGGTTCCACCTCAACACCCTCTGGGACAGGATTTGGGGAGTTTGGCGGTCTGGGGCCAACAGACCCAACAGCGGCTTATGGTCGGTCGCTATTGTGAACCGGCGCCCATACAAATAGTCGTTGAATTTATGGACCCCCGCGACTATGGCCAAGGCCTCCTTATCGATTTGCGCATAGTTCCGTTCCGCCGACGTCAGGGTGCGGGAGTAGTATGCGACCGGAACCTCCCGGCCATCAGGTAACTGGTGCCTCAAGACAGCGCCCACCCCATATGGCGACGCATCGCATGCCAGGATGACCGGGAGGCGCTCGTCGAAGTGGTGCAGCACCGCGTTGGAGACCAGAACATCCTTAACTGCCTGGAAGGCGGCGGCTTGCTTCTTCCCCCACACCCATGGAGCTTTTTTGTCCAGTAGTCGGTGTAGGGGTTCGGCAAGGGCCGCCTTGTGGGGTATGAACGTGTGGTAGAAATTGAGGACCCCCAAGAAGCTCTGTAGCTCCGCTTTACACGTGGGGGCTGGGGCTTGAACAATGGCTCTGGTCTTTTCCTCGGTCGGGTGGATTCCCTCCGCGTCCACTGCGAAGCCCAGGAACTCCACCCGTGGTACCCCCAGCATGCACTTCTCCCTTTTAACCTTTAGTCCAGCGGCTTGAAAACGGCGGAGCACCTCCCGGAGGCGGTTGCGGAATTCCTCAGGGTCCGGGGCGGCGATTAAAACGTCGTCGAAAAACGGCTGGACTCCGGGGATCCCTTTAAGGAGAGCATCCATTATGCTCTGGAAGATTCCCGGAGCCACGCTGACCCCAAACTGTAACCTGTTCACCCTGAACGCCCCCCTGTGGGTAACTATCGTCTGTGCCTCAGCCGTTTTGGCGTCCACCGGAAGCTGCTGGTAGGCTTGTGCCAGGTCCAGCTTCCCGAAAATCTTTGACCCCGCCAGGGCGGCCAGGACGTGGCTGACTACAGGCACCGGGTATGGGTTGTCCTGGAGCGCTTTGTTAATTGTGCACTTGTAATCTGCACATATCCGCACGTCCCCATTGGGTTTGATCGGAGTCACTATGGGGGTTTCCCACATGGCGTAATCGACCGGCTCCAGGACCCCTTGTGCTACTAGGCGGTCCAACTCTGCCTCGATCTTGGGCTTCAAGGCGAATGGGACCCTCCTTGCCTTGAGCCGGATCGGTCTGACCGTCGGGTCGAGCGGTAGGGAGATGGCCGGGCCCTTGTAACTACCCAGTGACCCATCAAATACGTCGGGGAACTCTCTGCACACCTCCCCGAACCCTCCCGCTGTGGTCGTGCGCGCCACCTCTATTCGGATTCCCAAGGGGCCAAACCATGCAAGACCCAGGAGGGTGGTAAGCGGCCGCCTAACCACCAGGATGTCTAGGGGGCCTCTGAAGGACCCCCGCTCCACCTGCACCCGTGCCCACCCCGCTACTTGGACCGGGTTTTGCTGAAAGTCCTGCAATATGAAATTTGCCGGTCGCAGCTGCAGCCCCTGGCCGGGGCGTAGCCTTCTCAGGGTCTCCTCCGCGATTACGGAGATGGAGGAGCCCGAGTCCACTTCCATGACGCAGGGGGCCCCGTCTATGAAGACCGCCATCTTTATCTTGTTGGGGGTGGTCAGGGGCAAACTCAGTACCTGAAGTGAGGTGGAGGCTGTTGAGTGGGACTCTGTGGCCTCGTGGTGCGCGGTCGGTCGCGGTCGGTTGTGCTTGGCTCGGCATGCTCGCGCGATGTGGCCAGTCTTCCCGCAGCTCCTGCAGTCCCAGGTCCGGTACTGGCAGTCCCTCCGATCGTGGGGGTCGCCGCAGCTGGCGCATTTGGCCCTTTCGTTAGTGCGCTGGCTCGGCCGTTCGCTGGCTCGGGGGCGCTGTGGAGCTCGGGCAGCTGGTCCTGCGGCGCGGCGCGTCTGGAAAGCTTCCCCCTCGTCCTGGTGCTCGGGGTCCAACTCCTCGTGGTGGGCGGTCTCGGTCTTGACCCTGGGGAAGGTCCGGGCAGCCCTCTCGAACGCTACCGCCTCGCTGAAGGCGCCCTGGAGGGTGAGCTCTTCTTTGGCGAAGAGCTTCTGCTGGAGCCTTTCGTCGCGGAGGCCCCACGTGAATCGGTCGGCCAGGGTTTCCTCCAACTGGGGGAAGTTGCAGTTCCCGGCGAGTTTGCGGAGGGCCGCCAAGTAGTCCGCGGCTGACTCTCCAGCAGTCTGGTCCCTTTTGTGGAACAGGAATCTGCGGGCCACCCGTGAGGGCTGCGGCAAGAAATGGCCCGTGAGGAGCCTGATGATCTCCTCGTAGGATTTCTCCGTGAGGCGGGCGGGAGCCGAGAGACCCTTGGCGATCTCGAACGTGGCTGGCCCGCAGACGCTCAGGAGAACATCCCTCTTTGATCCGGCGTCGGTGATCTTGTTGGCCCAGAGGTAGAACTCGACCCGTTCCGAGTAGGACTCCCAGCCCTCTGGATTTGCAGGGTCGAAGGGCTCGATGTAACCGGTGTTCCCACTCTGGTTGGCCATGGTGGCGGCGGCGGTCGTGGCCGGTCGTCGTTGCCCAAGATCTCCGGTAGTAGCCGACGTGGCTAGAATCCCATCCTCGTCGCCAGTGTAACGTACTCGAAGCGGAGACGAGAGTAGGGCAACATAGTTTATTAGGAGCACGTTGCAAGAGAGCGAGAGCGCGGGCCGGGCCCCGCTTATATACAATTCCCGGTACAGCCTACTGGGTCGGTCAGGCCAATCCTGACCTGTTGAACTTCCCGCCGCAGCTGTTGATTGGCGGGTGATTCCGCGCCCGGCGCTGGAGGCTTCTGGGACCGCCCAGTAGCCTCCGCGCGGGGCGAATGTTGTTACTGATACACTACACCCACCTCCAACCCTTCCCTCCCTATCCTTCTGATATAACTTATATCCAGGAATCACCATGTCCCACTGATTCTCCTCATTCCACCAAGTTTCTGAAATTCCCACAATGTCTATGTTTTCCCACAACACTAAACATTCCAACTCACCAATTTTACTTTGAACACTTCTAGCATTTGTATACAAACATCTATAATTTTAGTCTCTGTGCCCCTTTTGTGGGCCTTCTGGACTATCTGGTTGTCCATTTTGGAAAACAGGATGCTTAAGTTGGAAGATCACAGGTTTGATACAGCAGAGTTAATTTTTTATGGTCAATCTTCTTTTTTCTGAGTGGGATTACACATTTACCATGTCAGTGAGATCCTTTGAAAACTGAAGTTCCCTCTTAGTTAATTCAGATGACCATTTACCAAACTGTAAGTCACCTTGATGTGAATGGCCCAGGCAAGCCCAACCTCCTCAGATCTTGGAACCTAAACAGGGTCGGCACTAGTTAGAATTTGGATGGGAGACCACCAAGGAATTCCAGGGTTACTTTGCAGAGGCAGGCAATGGCAAACTACTTCTCTGAACATCTCTTGAAAACTCTATGAGTCTCTGTAAGTCAGCTAAAACTTGATGGCACTGTACATATCACCACACCATGTATATAACATTAAACTATATAAGTCCTGTCATTTTGCAAAGAGAATTATTTTTACCTTACTTCCACATCTGCATGGAAGGAATAATATTCACCTTTCCACTGTGGAGAACAAAGAAGTTTATCCCCACTCCATGCTAAATTGCCTTATGAAAACCAGGCATTCATCAGTATTTTGTTGTTGTTGTTCAGTCGTACAATCAATTCCGACTCTTTGTGACCCCATGGACAAAGTCACACCAGGCCCTCCTGTCTTCCACCATCCTCTGAAGTCTGCTCAAATTTGTGTTTGGGCGTTTTCCCACAGAGCTTACCTCGGAGCGACGTCCCTCTTCACCAAGCAGTGTCTGCATGGATTTCCCACCAACTGCTCCGCATAACCAGGAAGAGCCACGGCTTTTGCGTCGCTAACTTAAACTGGTTTTTAGCGGTTTACATCTGCGACGCAAAAGGTCCGGCACTTCCTGGTTATGCGGAGCAGTTGGTGGGAAATCCGCACAGACGCTGCGCGGTGAAGAGGGACGTCACTCCAAGGTAAGCTCTGTGGGAAAACACCTTTTGTTATATCAGTAACGCTGTCCAGCCATGTCATTTTCTGCCATCCCCTTTTTTCTTTTGCCTTCTGTCTTTCCCAGCATCAGGATCTTCTCCAGTGAGTGCTCCCTTCTCATTTGGTAGCCAAAGTATTTGAGCTTCAGCTTCAGAATCTGGGGACGGTCTTCCAGGGAACAGTCTGGGTTGATTTCCCTTAGGACTGACTGATTTGATCTTCTTGTAGTCCAAGGGACTCTCAAGAGTCTTCTCCAGCACCACAGCTCGAAAGCATCTATTCTTCTGCGCTCGGTCTTCCTTATGGTCCAGCTCTCACAGCCATGCATTACTATTGGGAATAAAATCACTTTGACTATACAGACTTTTGTTGGCAGGCTGATGTCTCTACTTTTTATTATACTGCCCAGATTCTCCATAGCTGTCCTCCCAAGGAGCAAACGTCTTTTAATTTCATGGCTACAGTCACCATCTGCAGTGATCTTGGATCCCAGAAATGTGCAGTCTGTCACTACTTTCATGTCTTCCCCTTCTATTTGCCACGGTGTGATGGGGCTGGATGCCATGATCTTAGTTTTTCTGATGTTGAGTTTCAAGCCTACTTTTGTACTCTCCTCTTTCACCCTCAACAAGAGGTTCTTTAGGTCTTCCTCACTTTTTGCCATTAGGGTGGTGTGATCTGCATATCTGAGGTTGTTGATGTTCTTCCCGGCAATCTTAATTTCAGTTTGTGCTTCATCCAGGCCAGCATTCTGCATGATATACTCTGCATATAAATTAAATAAGCAGGGTGACAATATACATCCTTGTCGAACTCCTTTTCCTATTCTAAACCAATCAGTTATTCCATATCCTGTTCTGACAATTGCTTCTTGACCCTTATACAGGTTTCTCAGGAGACATGTGAGATGGTCTGGTACTCCCATCTCTTTAAGCACTTGCCACAGTTTGTTGTGATCCACACAATCAAAGGTTTTAGCATAGTCAATGAAACAGAAATAGATGTTTTTCTGATACTCCCGTGCTTTCTCCATAATCCAGCAAATGTTAGCAATTTGATCTCTAGCTCCTCTACCTCTTGGAAACCCAGCTTGAACTTCTGGTAGTTCTCGATCAACATACTGCTGAAGCCTAGCTTGTAGGATCTTTAACATGACCCTGCTGGCATGTGAAATGAGTGCAATGGTGCGATAGTTTGAACATTCCTTATATTTGGGATTGGAATATAAACAGATCTTTCCTTATATTTGGGATTGGAATATAAACAGATCTTTTCCAATCCTGTGGCCACTGTTGTGTTTTACAGATTTGTTGACATAATTTGTGCATCACTTTAACAGCATCAGACTTTGAATAGCTCAATTGGGATACTGTCATCTCCGCTCGCTTTGTTAGTAATGCTTTCTAAGGCCCATTTGACTTCACACTCCAGGATGTTTGGCTCAAGGTCAGCGATTTCACTGTCATGGTTGTCAAGGACATTGAGATCCTTCTTGTATAATCCTTCTGTGTATTCTTGCCACCTCTTCCTGATCTCTTTTGCTTCTGCTAGGTCCCTACCATTTTTGTCCTTTATCATGGTCATCTTTGCACGAAACATTCCCTTGATTTCTCCAATTTTCTTGAAGAGATCTCTTGTCCTTCCCATTCTATTATTTTCTTCTATTGCTTTGCATTGTTCCTTTAGGAAGGCCTCCTTATCTCTCCTTGCTGTTCTCTAGAAATCTACATTCAGTAGGGTGAATCTTTCCTTTTCATCTTTGCCTTTCATTTTCCTTCTTTCCTCAGCCACTTTGCTTTCTTGCATTTCTTTTTCTTTAGGATGGTGCTGATTGCTGCCTTCTGTACAATGTCACGAACCTCCGTCCATAGTTCTTCAGACACTCTATCAACTCTAGTCCCTTAAACCTATTCTTCACCTCCACTGTATATTCATAAGGGAAGTGATCAAGGTCAAACCTGAATGGCATAATGGCTTCCCCAGTTTTCTTCAAGTTAAGCCTGAATTTTGCAATGAGTAGCTCATGATCAGAGCCGCAGTCAGCTCCAGGTCTTGTTTTTGCTGACTCCAAGGAACTTCTCCATCTTTGACTGCAGAGTATATAATCAATTTGATTTCTGTGTTGCCCATCAGGTGATGTCCATGTGTAGAGTCACCTTTTAGGTTGTTGGAAGAGGGTGTTCGCTATGACCATCTTGTTTTCTTGACAAAACTCTATTAACCTTTGCCCAGCTTCATTTTGTTCTCCAAGGCCAAACTTGTCAGTTGTTCTGATTACCTTTTGGCTTCTTACTTTGGCATTCCAGTCCCCTAAGGAGGACATTTTTTTTGTATGTGTTAAATCTAGAAGGTGTTGTAGATCTTCATAGAACTGGTCCACTTCAGTATCTTCTGCATCAGTGGTTAGGGCATAGACTTGGATTACTGTGATATTGAATGGTTTGCCTTGGATATGGACTGAGATCATTCTGTCATTTCTGAGATCGTATCCCATTACAGCCTTCCTCACTCTTTTGTTAACTATAAAGGCCACACCATTTCTTCTACAGGACTCTTGCCCACAATAACAGATGTAGTGATCCTCTGAGTTAAATTCACCCATTCCTGTCCATTTTAGTTTGCTGATTCCCAAGATGTCGATGTTCAGTCTTGCCATCTCTTGTTTGACTACATCCAGCTTACCTTGATTCATAGATCTTACATTCCATGTTCCAGTGCAGTATTGTTCTTTGCAGCATCAGACTGTTCTTTCACCATCAGACACATCCACAGCTAAGTGTCCTTTTGGCTTTGGCCCAGCTGCTTCACTCTTTCTGTGGTTTCTTGGACTTGCCCTCTGCTCTTCCCCAGTAGCATATTGGGCACCTTCTAACTTGAGGGGATCATCTTCCAGCACCATATCTTTTAGCCTTTTGTTACTTTCCATGGGGTTTTCTTGGCAAGGATACTGGAGTGGGTTGCCATTTCCTTCTCCAGTGGATTGCATTTTGTCTGGGTTCTCAGCTGTGGTCTGTCCATCTTGGGTAGTCCTGCATAGCATAGCCCACAGCCTCACTGAACTGCACAAGCCCTCTCACCACATCAAGGAAGCAATCCATGAGAGGGATTCACCAGTATGCAAGAATATAAATGCTATTTTTCAGGATGTACAGGTGCGTTCAAAAGATGTGTTCATTGCATGAAATACATATGGAGAAGCCTCCTTGAAAAAAGTTCACCATGTGAAAAATTAAATTGAGAATTAAACCCAGGAAGTAGGAGAAAATCTCCAGGCAAAACAGGAAGCACAATCAATGTCCCTGGAGTGATAATATCACTTCTGGGTCAACACAGAAGTGACATCATCACACTGGAAGTTTGCCCAAAACAGCTGAACCAAACCAGCCACAAGTCCAGTAAATGTCTGAGGAAGGCACCTTCCCCAAACATTGATTCACAAACTCTGAGCCAGCCCAAGCTTGAGACGAATTTTTGTTCATGAACTGGTTCTTGCCTATCCTTACTTCTGGGTTGCACCAGAAGTGACATAATTGTGCCAGAGACATCAATCTCTGCAAAAAAAAAAGTGAGTCCCTAATTCCTTCATATCTTGCCAGTTGCCAGGCTATGCCTGGTATCCCTAGCCCCCCCCCCCAAAAAAAAATCTCTTCCCTAAGCCAGAGTTGGCACTCCAAGATCTGTCTCTCTGTATATTATGCATTTGAAAGCACTGGAACTTATCTTCTATACTATATCTCTTGCAACAATTTTTACTAAAAATCAATTACAAAATAATATGCACTAGAAATTATCCACACAAGAAATATGTCTATACATTCATATATATCCCAACAATGTGGATAAAATGCTTTCTCTTCATAAAATTCCCACATGAGCCAGACTGGAAAAGACACCTCATGGGCTACTTGTCCCAGATGTTTCATCAGCAACGACAATTGGAGTCAGCTGACCAATTGCCTATTCCTGCATTTCTGCCAGTGTGCAGGAGAATGCACTGGGTGAGCTAATGTCCCCTATACTGCTGGCTGAGTGGTCCCTATACTGCTGGCTTCTAGCACACTAGGGGCCATTCACCTTGGTTTGCTCCAGAGCTCTTTTTGTTTCTCAGTCCATTTCTGGTTATCAGAGGCATACTTCATGCTCAGGGGTTGGGATCCTGAATGATTTTTGCTCCAAGATCCCTTCCCAGCCACTTTTCTTTTGGTGGGTCTTATCTCCCTTCTTGGGAATGCAGTCCAGAAATAATTATTTTCAAGTTTTGGACAGTGATCCTCACACCTGCTCATGAGCTTCCAGGATCATTTCCTTAAGCAGGGTTTAATGTGCCTTGTGTATTGGGTCTGTACCTGGCCCAAGTCATAGGCTTTCTGTCCACTGACTTTGGAAATTAGCACAAAGTAGTAAGCATCTCAGTTTCCAATTTTCCACTTAATTTGCGGTGACTCATCTGTGTTCGTTTATGGCCACTGATGTGTACTCTGACTAATAAGAAATGGATGTCTAATCTCCAGCAGAAAGCTCATGCTTCATTTCAAAGCTGCCATATAATGGTCAGTCTCAACATGCAATTTTCTGTTTAACTAGTGCATTTGGCACTGTAGTTGCCAAATGGAAATGCTGATTCCCAGTTACCCATATAATAGACTGCACACTATACAGATAATCTGTGAAATAACTATGTCTTTATAAGCAGCTGTGTTCATTCTTTTCATTAGCTGCATGCCTGCCAGTATATTTTTTCCCAGTTCTTTAAAGTTAGGAATAAAAACAGACTGCTCTGGAGCAAGCAAAAACAGACTGCTCTGGAGCATACCAAAATGCAGACACATATTGATTGGCAGAGGACAGTGAAATTTGCTTAGTATGTGTAAAATTTGGCCTGCTATTTTACAGCAATCATTTGGGGGCTCCTTGAAATACGTCTTATAATTATTCCTACAATGCCTTTAATGTTAAAAGGGCTTAATTCATTTTTCTTTCTTCATGCTTCCTCTCAGAAAAAAAAATGGATAAAGCAAATGTGTCCTCATTTTTCTTGAAGGGAACTGAGGCTGAAAGACATTGGCTTACATGAGGCCTTCAAATGAGGCCAGGTCTTTATGAAAGGGATCACAGGCTGGAGCTAATAGATCCAGAAGAAAATTTTCACCAACCGAAGGAGGGGTCATTTTTGCCAGATGTCTCCTCCCACTGCAGACATCCAGTTCTCACTTTATGCTGTTACTTGGAGAGGTGGAAAACAGTGGGAGGGGGGAAGCAGGAAAGTTTTGTTTCACTTGTTCCCTCAATGGGGACTCAAAGCAATTTGCATTGTTCTCCTCTCCTTCTCTGTATCCTCTCAGCCCTGTAGAATGACTTAGGCTGCATGACAGGCCCAACATCATCCAGCAAGTTTCCATGGTAGAGTGGGGGTTCAAACCTGGGTCCTAGGCTGACACTCTAACCACTACATATCACTGACTGTCTTACTATTTATATAATATTTACATGTACACCATCTATATGATATAAATATCCATATATCTAATTCTCAAGGCCTGGTTTCTCTCAGTAAAAGGCAGATGGAGGGGCACAGCGCTGCCCAGGACTGTTTGGGTCTTTGAGGTAGGACTCATCACAGGCAGGGTCACAACAATCTCAGGATGAGTTGCTGCTACAAGGAATGTATGTTCAGCTTGGCTGAGATGGGCGGGGGGGGGGGGGTGCTGAATAATGCCTCTACAGCATTATTTGGGTATTCCAGAAGCTGAGTCAGATTCTTTGATCTGATTCGGCTTCTGAAAAGACATTGCCATATAGAAGCTGAACGTCTTTGGCTTCTATACAACAATCCCTTCCCCAGCCTGCCTGCAGCATAGGGTGGCCAGACCGTCCCGGTCTCCCGGGAAAGTCCCGGTTCTGGCCCCCAATTCCCGGCTCCCGGGCTGGCTATACCGGGACCATTAGAGGTCCCGGTTTAGCCAGCCAGAGAGCCGGGGGCCGCGCGGGCGGGGAAGGCAGTGAGTGAGGGAGGGAGCATACCTGCGCGTGCGCAGGGCGATCGTGGCGGGCTCTGCGCATGCGCGGGGACGCTCCCTCCCTCACTCGCCGCCTTCCCCGCCCGTGCGCGGGGCCCGGCGGCAGTGGCGGAGGCCGGGGAAGTGGCGGAGAGGCCGGCGCTGGTCGCTGGAGGGCCTCCAGCGACCAGCGCCGCCCTCTCCGCCGCTTCCCCGGCCTCTGCGACCGCCGCAGGGCCCCGCGTGCGGGCCTCCAGTGCAGGCGGAGGCCGGGAAGGGCGTCGGAGAGGCCGGCGCTGGTCACTGGAGGACCTCCAGCGACCAGCACCAGCCTCTCCAACGCTTCCCCGGCCTCCACGACCGCCGCAGGGCCCCGCGCGCGGGCCTCCAGTGCAGGCGGAGGCCGGGGAGGGCGTCGGAGAGGCTGGCGCTGGTCGCTGGAGGCCCTCCAGTGACCAGCGCCGGCCTCTTCGACGCCTCCCCGGCCTCTCCGCCGCCAGCCTCTTCGTTGCCGCCGCCGGCCTCTCCGCCGCCCTGGAAGCAGGTAAGCAGGGCAGGCAGGGAGGGAGGGGGCCGAAAGCGGGGGGGCGGCTGGCGGGAGGGGGCGGCCTTCCTTCCTTCCCTCCCTCCCTCCTCCCTTCCTTCCTCCCTCCCTCCCTCCCTCCTTCCTCCCTCCCTCCTTCCTTCCTTCCTTCCTTCCTTCCTTCCCTCCCTCCCTCCCTCCTCCCTTCCTTCCCTCCCTCCCTCCTTCCCTCCTTCCCTCCCTCCCTCCTCCCTTCCTTCCCTCCCTCCCTCCCTCCTTCCTTCCTCCCTCCCTCCTTCCTTCCTTTCTTCCCTCCCTCCCTCCCTCCTTCCCTCCCTCCCTCCTCCCTTCCTTCCCTCCCTCCCTCCCTCCTTCCTTCCTCCCTCCCTCCCTCCTTCCTTCCTTTCTTCCCTCCCTCCCTCCCTCCTTCCTTCCTTCCTTCCTTCCTTCCTTCCCTCCCTTCCTTCCCTCCCTCCTTCCTCCCTCCCTCCCTTCCTCCTTCCTTCCTTTCTTCCTTCCTTCCCTCCTTCCCTCCCTCCCTCCTCCCTTCCTTTCTTCCTTCCCTCCCTCCCTCCTTCCTTCCTTCCCTCCCTCCCTCCTTCCTTCCTTCCTTTCTTCCTTCCCTCCTTCCTTCCCTCCCTCCCTCCCTCCTCCCTTCCTTCCCTCCCTCCCTCCCTCCTCCCTCCCTCCTTCCTTCCTTCCTTCCTTCCTTCCTTCCTTCCTTCCTTCCTTCCTTCCTTCCTTCCTTCCTTCCCTCCCTCCCTCCTCCCTCCCTTCCTTCCCTCCCTCCCTCCCTCCCTCCTTCCTCCCTCCCTCCTTCCTTCCTTCCCTCCCTCCCTCTGGCCACCCCTGGAGTAGACAATACTGACTTTGGTGGACCCAAGCACTGATTCAGTGTAAGGGAGCTTTGTGTTTGTGACTGGACTAGACAATACTGACTTTGGTGGACCCAAGCACTGATTCAGTGTAAGGGAGCTTTGTGTTTGTGACTGGACTAGACAATACTGACTTTGGTGGACCCAAGCACTGATTCAGTGTAAGGGAGCTTTGTGTTTGTGTCTTCTAGTGCAATTTTGTTCTCAGATCCTGTATTTACTTCATCAGTATATGGGATAAGGCACTTTCTCAACTGTGCTGCATAATGCAGCCTATTTATTTTGTCCTGTTTGCTCTGTTGGCTCTATCTGCGCCACCTTCATCACCTTCGGGGTGTGGATCCCCCAGTGGGGTGGTCTCCCGACTCCCTCCGCCGGCTGTTTCTGATAGCCCTGCGCCCCCTCTTTCATTTGATATGTGTCCCGTGCGGGTGCCACCCTCCCGCCAGGAGATGCCGCAAAATGAGCCCCCTTGAGGCTTATGGCGGCAGGGCTCGGGGGAAGCAAGCTAGACTGCTGTTCTTTTGAGGGGTTATAGAGTGTTTCGAGCCCATCCCTGTGGCATCGTTCCCATCGTTGTGGGGCCCAGGGGGCCGGCGCAGCGGCACGCTGAAGCAGCCTGTCGGTCACTTCCGGGTTCCTGTCCTGCATCTCAACCTGTGTTATTAGTGACAGGCTGCTTCGGCATGCCGCTGCGCCGGCCCCCTGGGCCCCACAATGATGGGACCGATGCCACAGGGACGGGCTCGAAACACTCTATAACCCCTCAAAAGAACAGCAGTCTAGCTCGCTTCCCCCGAGCCCTGCCGCCATAAGCCTCAAGGGGGCTCATTTTGCGGCATCTCCTGGCGGGAGGGTGGCACCCGCATGGGACACATATCAAATGAAAGAGGGGGCGCAGGGCTATCAGAAACAGCCAGCGGAGGGAGTCGGGAGACCACCCCACTGGGGGATCCACACCCCGAAAGTGATGGTGGCGCAGATAGAGCCAACAGAGCAAACAGGACAAAATAAATAGGCTGCATTATGCAGCACAGTCTCACTGGAATCTCACTGGAATCTGACTGGCTTCTCAGTGTGGAACCCGTTCTCTCTAGTCTTCTCACTTTGAAAAAAGTAAAAAAAGAGTTTTATTTAACTTTATTTCCCCCTTTCCCTCTCTATAAATAATGTTGGTGTTTCCGGCGGTGATATTTGGGGGATTTTTGGGGACGTCACAGGAAGTGCTGTGAAGTCACTTCCTGTTTCTGGCAGTGGCATTTGGGGGAAATGATGTCATTTGGGGAAAATGATGTCACAGGAAGTGATGTCACTTCCTGCTTCCGGCAGGTGGTGCGGGGAAATGATGTCACAGGAAGTGACGTCACTTCCTGTTTCCGGCAGGTGGCGCGGGGAAAATGATGTCACAGGAAGTGATGTCACTTCCTGTTTCCGGCGGTGGCATGACATCACCGGAAGTGACAGACATTATGACCACCCTACTGCAGCAGAAGGTTAGCTGCGGAATTGAATAGGAGGGAGAGCGGGTCAGCTTCACTCCTCTGGGCGTGGCAAAGGGTAGTGAAACTGACTAGTTCTACATCCCATTCCAGGCTGGGAGACATTTAAAGATGCCTCCCTGATTTACTGATTTTGGAGAGTTTTAATACCCATTTTTTTTTGGGGGGGGGCATTTACCAATATATTTTGGGTTTGGTTTACCCAAACCCCAAAAATATCAACTTCCCCCCCATACACCCCCCTAGCTGCCACCTGACTTGCATGGCTCACCCAGACCCAGCTGCTTGCTCCTGTTCAATAGCAGTCACCCAGGGGAAGCCAGTTTGAAGTCATGCTTAGAGTTTCAGACTTCTGTGAGACCCAGGTTCAAATCCCCATTCTAGCATGGAAGATTTCTGGGTGACCTTGGCTAGTTATACATTCTGAGCCTAACCTACCTTGCAGGATATTGTAAGGATTACATGGAGGAGAATCATGCATGCTGTTTTGTGTCCTCATTATGGAGAAATGTGAAGCATAAAAGATTTAATAAACAGTAAATATAGCTGATGAGGGAAGGTAACAGGTATATTATTTGGTGAGTGGGAAAGAGAGAAGGAAGGAGAGAACACTGAGAATGTGGGTGTTGCCAGGAGGAGGAAAAGTGGAAATTGTGTGGGAAAAGGTATACAGAGAAAGTATAGGTTCTTCACTGTGCAACTGGGCCCAGCCTAGCAGCTGGCATGTAAAACTGGGCCATAGTTTTCCTAAGTAGAGGCTATCTGGGGGAATGAAGGAGGGAAAGCTGAAGACAGGGGGCTGATGTAATGGAAAGAGAGAAGGAAGCAGGAAAGGGAGAAATGTAATGAGGACTTTCAAGAAAAGGAAAGAAGAAATTGTGGGGGAGGGAGAAATAAGATGCCTTCCTCAAATCCTTGCAGGTCCCTCGTATTGTATAATGCTGACATAATTATGCACAAATAATATTTAAAATGTTTTATGGGGGGAATTGGTGCTAGGTAATAAAAATTTCATTAAAATCTTGATGGGCATAATGAAAATGGGAGAATGCAAACTGGTGGTGCTGTGGCAATAAATTTATTCACTGTATGTATCCCAATGCATTTTGCTCAGCACTTCCTCAAAGGAAACTGCACCACCTGAGTGTTATTCTCAATCAGCCAGTTTGTGAATCAAGTGTGTTGCTTGAACTTTCTGGAAGGCAGACAGGCAAATATTTTATTTATTTATTTATTTATTTATTTATTTATTTATTTATTTATTTATTTATATCCCGCCCTTCCCACCAAGGTGGCTCAGGGCGGCTTACAACAGGTAAATCAAACATAAATTTTTAAGTTAGGTATTTAAGATATTTAAACATTTAAAACATTCAAAACATTTAAAACATTAAGCATTGCGGCAGTATGCATAGCAAGAATCTGATAGAGCTACACTTAATTTCCTATGTCAGTTAGGTGTAAGCTAGCTGTAAGAGGGTTGTCTTACAGGCCCTGCGGAACTGAGTAAGGTCCCGCAGGGCCCTCACCTCCTCCGGCAGCTGGTTCCACCATGTAGGGGCCATAACAGAGAAGGCCCTGTCCTAGTAGATTTTAGGCGGGCTTCTTTTGGCCCAGGGATAAAGAGAAGATTTTGGGTTCCTGATCTCAGTACACTCTGGGGAACATGTGGGGAGAGACGGTCCTTCAGGTAGGCAGGTCCTAGACCATATAGGGCTTTAAAGGTAATGACCAGCACTTTGTACCGGACTCAGTATATTATTGGCAGCCAGTGCAGGACCTGAAGACCCAGCCGAATGTGCTCCCATCTTAGGAGCCCCAATAACGGCCGGGCCGCAGGTTGTGGTGGACTGGTGGGGAGAGAGGTAATTGCCTCCCTTAATTTATTTATTTATTTGATTTATATCCCACCCTCCTCGCCGAGGCAGGCTCAGGGCGGCTCACAGATTAATAAAATAAAATGAAACAATAAAAACATAAAACATAAAAACATAAAAAACCTAAGGTTGAGGACCAACCAAATGAGATCAGAGAGACCTGCAATGAAGAAGCATCTGAGAGAAAGCAAGGTGCAGAATTCATACACACAATCCAGTAGACATATATGGGCATTTCAAGACTCCTATAGTCACATGGAGCCCTGAATTTTATTTGACAGTCACACTAAAAATAAAAAAGGTTAAGGTAAAGGTCATCTCCTGTGCAAGCACCAAGTCTTTTCCGACCCATGGGGTGACATCACATCATGACTAAAATTAGAGTACTCTAATTGTGTCTTCAATTTAGCTTTTGTAAAATGAGGACATATTATTAAAGGGGATGCATGTAATAGAAGTGGCAACTCAACACAGAAAAAAATCACTTAGGGTACTTTTGAGTCTACCGGAATAACAAGCAGAGTAAAAAAAAAAAAGTACCCTGGAGTTTTGGCATGGAAAGCTGTTAGATGGGAAGGGTCCCAATAAACCTTGACTTCCTCACATGTCTAGTGCATGTGCACTGATGGATCATGGCTAGTAATTTTGCTGAGTAAGAATTTTTGCTGAGTAAGAATTTGTAATACCTTTTATACCTGGCTTCGTATGAATCTATTAATCTTGTTTTCATTGCCATTGCACATCCCAGTGAGAATTTTGTGAGAGATGCCAGCCTGTCTCTCATTTCTACTGAAAAAGGATTCTAACTCCGCTCAGAACATACAGGCAAAAGATCATGAAAGTTTCTGAAGAAATGTCAGAAAGGACTAAAGCAATAAACAACTTTAAGAAAAGAGAAGCAGCCTCTGTGTGGAGGGGGGAGGGGATAATGACACAAGTTCTGAAGGATTAATGCATGTCAGACAGGAGATGGTCACAGCCAATCAATGATGCAATACTTGGAATCCAACAGTGTTCAAACCCCTCCCCAGAATTACATGCAACATATATAATAGCAAAAAAGGGAACTCAAATCAAACAACTTTAAAACTACTTTGTTTTAGAGCCAGAAAATAGTTAGAAAAGGACTGAAAAGATCTTTTTTTAAAAACCCAAATCTGAATAATTGTGAGAAGAAAATATAAACCATATGCTATGAAATAATCCCACATCACCAAACAATTCAAGTCCAATACAGACGGATTACATAGATGGATTTTGGTTACATTTTGCTTGGATGCTGAACTTTTCGAAACAGAGGACTTTGAGTATCACCATATTTTCTTAGCTTATGGCCTCCAATTGTAGGATATATGGATAGTTTCCAAATTCCAAATAGACAAAGTTCATTTTTGCATGAATGAGCAGTGGGCTCACCATGACTTTGGTGACCAGCTGGATTTCTTGGAAGGCAACTTTCTTTCTTTCTTTCTTTTCTTGGGCTTCTAACCCTCCATCCCTTGCACAGCAAGGCTCAGAATGGGGTACAAGAAGTTAAAACAGTAATCAAATTATTAAAATAAAACAATACAGTAATAATCAAAACTTTTAATCAGATTGTGCCATAGGCACTAACCACATAGCATTCAGGTGAGGTTGTGTGACTGTGCAGTTTATAAAGCTGGTACACCATGCAATGACTAGCAGGATGGGGAGGAGAGTTCAGGGAGACCAGGTTAGATGGAAAACTTCACTGCCTCAACCATGTGCCCAGCAGAACATTTCAGTTTTACAGGCCCTGCTGAACTGAATAAGGTTCTGCAGGGCCTAGATCTGAACCGGAAGGGCATTTCACTAGGCTGGGGCCAGAGCTGATAAGGCTGTCCCCCAAACCTCCATGTCACCATTAACATAGAACACATGGATCACACACACACAATGGCTTAAGCCTCTAGAGGTTTTAAGGCAACTGAAGCTCAAATAATATGTCATTAGGTCATAATCGACTATGTCAAATGTAATGTAATGTAATGTAAAATTTTATTTATATCCTGCCCTCCCCCGCCGAAGCAGGCTCAGGGCGGCTAACAGCATTTCAAGTAAACAATACAGTAATAAAAACATTAAATTCACATTAAAATCAGTCAATAATCAATAATTAATTAAAACATTCCTAAATCAACACTGGCGGTAAACGTTATTAATCTGGCGGTAAACATTAATTCAGTTATTGGTGAACACCTGTTTGAAGAGGGCGGTCTTGCAGGCCCTGCGGAACTGGTCTAAGTTCCGCAGGGCCCGCACCTCCTCTGGGAGTTGGTTCCAGAGTTGTGGGGCCGCAACGGAAAAGGCCCGAGTGCGGGTGCTTTGAAGTTTAACTTCTTTTGGCCCAGGGATATTCAGTCTGCTTTTCCCCACTGACCTCAGTGCTTTCTGGGGCTCATATAGGGAGAGACGGTCCCTCAGGTAGGTCGGTCCTTGGCCATATAGGGCTTTAAAGGTTATGACCAGCACTTTGTACTGGATCCGGTATACGATTGGCAGCCAGTGCAGTCCGCGCAGCCCCAGCCGTATATGCTCCCATCTTGGGAGACCAAGTAACAGCCTGGCCGCCGCGTTCTGCACTAGCTGCAGCTCCCGGGTCCGGTACAGAGGCAGCCCCATGTAGAGAGCGTTACAGTAGTCCAGTCTTGGTCTGTTGTTAGGTCAAGCTGTTAGGTCAAGCTGCTGTTAGGTCAAGCAAGAACACCAGCACTGGTCTGTTGTTAGGTCAAGCTGTTAGGTCATGCTGCTGTTAGGTCAAGCAAGAACACCAGCACTGACTAGATTCAATCCAGATGTCTGTTGAGATGATCCAAGAGGACAACCAGCACTGTCTCCATCTGATAGCCAGGACAAAGCTGGATTGGAAAGGATCAATCCCCAAGGAGTCATCCAAGAATATCTGGAGCTTGTTGAGGAATGGAAGATTAAAAACTGGGTGGTAGTTCAATGAAGCAGTGGGATTCAGAGATGGCTCCTCACTACTGTTTCCTTTAAAGCTCCTGAGAAAATCTCTGATCTCAGGGACAGATTTATAATATTCAAGAGGGGGACACAGATTCCATCTCTACTGGCTTTCACCAGCCATGACAGACATGGGTTTAGGAGACTGGTGGTGGACTTAGCCATTTTGAGAAGGGAGTCCCCAGTTCTTACCCTCAAGATGACCCACTGACACAAGACCTGTTTTCTTAGAAGGCACTTCCTCCACACCTGCCTTTTCACCAATGAATCAGCAAGTAGGAGTCACAGAGTACTTCTCAGGAAAGCAAATTCATCCCAAGAACCTCCAGTTGTTGACTCCTACTCTACGATATCAATTTTATAATGAAACATTAACACAGAGCACATGGATCACACACACATGATGACAAGTCCCTAGAGGTTTTAAGGCAACTGAAGCTCGAATAATAGGCAATCTGCCCAGTTTGCAAACTATCCCTTGTTATAGTAGTTGTAGATTATACATATGCTATTTAGGTGGTCTTTTATTAAGCCTCTGATCCATTATGCAAGTGCACATAAGCATATTTTCAGTGCTTTCACTGTCCTGTCATGATCAGGCAAGAGTGCTTATTCATAAAGAGCTGTATCTTCAGTCTCTAGTCATTACTGCGAATGGGTCATAAATCATGCCACTGCGTCTGTAACCTAGTTATAGTCCTGACAGCAAAGAGGTTCTGAAATCATGGTTTCATATTAAAAAGCTTTAAAAACTCATTAGCTTTTGATAATTACGCTAATATCTTAAAGCATTCAAAATCATTTCTGTAAAAGATCAGGCTTTGAATGTCTGCAGAAGTTTTGTTTCAACTTCACAAGAACAAAAAAGAGGAGAGCAAGAGAAAGATCAAGAAATGAGGCCCTCAGAATGGTAAATATTCCATCTCATTCAGAAACTTGGCTCACGGCATGTCATATACTTAACATAACTGCAAAGCTAGCACTTGCTTTCTGATGCAGAAATCAGTAACATTGAACCAACCAGATGGCTCTGAGTTTTAGGTAGAGTCCATAGGCTGCTGTAGTGCAGGTCAAGCTGAAAGCTGTGGTAGAAAACTATAAGCAGAAAGGCAGTCAAATTGCCCTAGTTCACATATAATGAAGGCACATGGTGACCAAAGCAATCCTAAGTCATATGAACAAGGCCATTGGATAGACCTGAGCAGGATTCTTAGGATTTCTCTCATAACTACCTTACAGCAGCTAAGTAGTCTTGGGTCTGGTCAGTTCCTGGATGAAACTAAAAGGCTGGGAACTCCTAGAAGCAGCCACATTTATTTCCACAACGGACAAAAGATGGTCCAGAAATATCATAATCATACATATACTACATATCATACATATACTACTAGCAGTTGGCCAAATCTGAGGATACTTAAACCCAGTGACTGGAGCTGTGAACAGGCAAGACAGAAAAGCACCTGAAAAGCAACCTAGGTTTGCAGAAAAATGTGAAATTTTTAAAAAGCATGCAGGGAGTTTAAAAAATCTGAAAATAATAAAAGGGCCAAGGTCAGACACACATAAACTGACGAGATGGGCATGGATGAAAGCCAGATGCGTGTCGGTTTTTATGCGGTTGTCCAAGCATCAACATCTGGCAATGGTTGTTGAATCATTCATATCCGGAACTGCCACGACTGAGACGCGGACTTTTTTGATAGTACATTAAATCCGGAACAAGAATGCTTCCAACGACTTCCGCGCGTACTTTCTATGTTTGAACGCTCCATTGTAGCCGACTCGTCGCAAGCACACATCCGCTTTCCTGCGAGAGCCCACTCCAAATGATATCATTGTGCCAGCAATTGTTGACTCAGCCTTCCAACCTTCCGAGGTCGGTAAAATATGTACCCAGCTTCCTGGGGGGGGGGGGGGAGTGTAATGACCAGGGAAGGCAATGGCAAACCACCCCATAAAAGGTATGCCGTGAAAACTTTGTGAAAGCAGCGTCACCCCAGAGTCGAAAACGACTGGTGCTTCCACAGGGGACTTTTCCTAAATGCGGGGGGGGGGGGAGGCAGATTGCCTACCTTTGCTGTCTCCCTGCCAGGCGGAGAGACAGCAAAGAGAGTTGTCGTGCTCCCCCCCCCCCATTTAAACACCACGGTGGGGTGTTTAAATGGGGGGGTAGGAAGATCAGCCACCTTTGCTGTCTCCCCGCCAGGCGGAGAGACAGCAAAGAGAACTCCTGGGCTTCCCCTTCTTTTCCGGGTGTTTAAATGGGGGCGGGTGCAGATCACCCACCTTTTCTGGCACCTTTTAAAAAAAGAGCCAAGCACGATATCCCACATTACTGTACTTGCACGAGTGTGGAATGCCATCTCAAAAAATGAGGTCCAGTTGAGACTTCTGATCAACCAACGACGGGACCAATGCTGCTTAGAATTGAAGGATGGAGGGATGTCTGATCAGGAAATTCATTGTAAAAAAGCTGCGGGGTATAATAGCGACGGGTTAGGGATGGATTTAATGGTGAGTGTGACCACGGCCAAGGAGTACCTTTAGCTTTAAGCACTGGATTCCCTCTGTGGCTGTTATCAGCTGAGTAGGATGGGGGAGAGAAATGGGCCCAGCAGGTTGAACCTCCATGCTTTTGTAGCTGGCTATGCAGCTGGCTGCAAGAAACAGGGAGGGAGGCCCATTGCCTCTCACTCTCCTGTTCTGCTCAGTGCAGTGGGGGGAGGTGCAGACAGGCAGACCAGGTTTCTCTGCTTTTGCAGCCGGCTTTAAGGCAGCTATGGTGCTGCTTGGGCCAAACAGGATGGTGGAGAAAGGTGGGGCCAGCAGACTGAGCCTCCATGCTTTCTCAGCTGGCTTTAAAGCTGGCTGTGAAAAAACAGGAAGACCCACTGCAGCTGCCTCTCACCCTTCCTGGTGTGAGGAAAAAGCCCCCTTCTTGAACATCGTAGTTTCCACCGGGAGAAGTAACTCACACACGTCTGGTCAGAGAGTGTGGGTAATCCTATCCAGGGGCAAAAGGGACTTATGCAGTACAAGTAGCCATAACGCTACATAGGCGTTACAAGACTGGTACATAGACCGGTACAAGAGTGCCTACCAGCAACACGAGCGTCTTCCCGTCGTTTCGTATTCCAGCCATGGAGCAGAAGAGACTGCGCCACCAGGAACTATCCAGGTGAATGGTTATGAAGCACTGACCATGGAATCCATCGTGGAAGGCTAACACCACACGTAGCCATCTTCCCGCTAGGCTTGACTTCAGTTCATCCCAACAGAAGGCTCACGTACACACCAGATGTCACCTTTGGCCTACAAGCAATCTACCCACCCCAGGAGTGGATAATAGTCCAACTGCCACTTTCTTTGTTTAACGGAACTCTAGACAAAGATTGGTGCCCAGAAGAAGACAGAAGAAGAGGAAGACCATCTTCAAGCCAGAGCCAAGTTCCTTTGTACATGCTGGGTGTTACCTAGACCACAATTAGACTCTCTATTGTCACCCTTTCAGATAAGTTCCCTAATCTTGAGTGGTCCCCACCCAGTAGTCATTTCTATTCTTCATTCCAACTGTCACTTTGGAGCCTCCCCCTGGTCCGCTTCAACCTGAAAGTTCTCTCAGGTATCTAGGATCCAGACAAGTCCATTGGTCAAGAACAGGCACCCAATTAGGTGCCACCAATGAACTTTCTATTGGCTACTGCAGTAGTCCAGCCCTTATGGTCACTGCAGAGCCTCCCCTTTCTCCTCCTGCGTACCTCCCATCCCCTAAGGGCTCAAGAGAGTCCTTATAATCTGTGGACTAGCTACCCACAGGTGTGCTTCTATCAGTATCCCAACTTCCGCTGCATAGATCCATCCCCGATTCCTGATCAGGTTTGGGTCCCTTCTCCCACTTCCTCGCTTGTCACAATTTGAGCCTTCCTTGAAGACTACGATAGGTAAATATCATCCTGTTTGTCTACCCATGTGTTTCCCTATCTTTCTATCTATGCTTCCTAAGAGTGAATGTGTGTTTTGATGAGTATTTTATCTTGTATGGAAGCCTATATTTTCCTAATAAATTATAATTGATTTTACTAAATTAGAGTCCCTATTATTTTAAGCATTACTCTCTGGACATGTATCTTGTATACATAGGTAAAAAGATCCTGAGTGAGCCAGGTGCCCACCTGACTAATTCCCCAACCTCATTTTGAGGGCATTTTGGCTTACACTGGATTGGGGCCCTGAATTCAGGGGCCTGGGCCAGAAGTTGAGAGCAGGCCCCCAAAGGCCCCCCTGTGGCTATGGGGCTGTTGTAACTTGACTCTTATAGCATTTTCAGCACATTTAGGTGGGCTGTTCTGCTTCATTCATGATATATACGCATTAGACACAGTACTCTATGGTGCACTTTTTCATGGCCTGGAGGCTGGACAAGAGAAGGTTTTCCTTTAAATCAGCCTTCCTCATTCTAGCAACTGTAATGTGGTGCCATTTAAGCATGTGCCCATGTTTACTCCAAACTAGCTTCATTTTTATTTATGTATTTATTTTTATTCCTAGTCCAACATTCTCACAGGAACTCAAGGAAGATTACACATAGTGATTCAGCACAATTGACAAAATAGGATATTTTAACCAATATATTAGAATTTTATAAGTCTGGAGCCACCAGAAAGAACTAAAGCATAGCGTAAGTATTCACATGACATGTAAAGCAGTGCAGAAATTACATAAATAGAATCCTACTTGCAATGAACAATACACAAAAGTATAGATTACAGTCTGTAATAATTTATCAAGGGCTTTTTAAAAGCAGGAATGCACAGGAACATAGTTCCAACTGGCTTGACTGCAGTGGGTGTGGCCTAATGTGCAAATTAGTTCCTGCTGGACTTTATCTACAAAAATCCTCTGTGTGAAACAATGGTGACATCAGGGGGTGTGACCTAATATGCAAATGAGCTTTTGCTGGGCTTTTTCTACAAAAAAATCACCCTGAATTTATCCAAGCAAGTTTGTAAAACCATTTTGTAGGATGCAGAAAAGCCCTCTTGAATAGTTCAGTTTTACATTGTTTGAGGAGAGTCAGGAAATGGGAGCTTTCCTGACTTCATTGGGCAGACTATTCTATAAGGCTGGAGCCACAACAAAGAAAACATGTTAATTTTGCCTATCTGCAGGATGGCAAGTGCAGAAGCCCCTGCTGACTTGAGCAAAGTAACTGGGTGTGCATTCTGATACACCCAAGTTGAAAATGTACCTCAGAAATACCTTATTGGTATTTTTCAATTATATTTTGGTTTCCTGAGTGTATCTGGGTTTTCTCAAGAAAACCAAAAAAATATTCCCCAAAAAATCCCAGATATGTTTAGGATTACCAGGTAGATCCAAAAACAGCAGAGAGGCAGTAGCAGATTGCTTCTACTGTAGTCTCTTCAAAGTTTAAAGGGACTGTAGAAGACAGCTCAAGCATCAACTGTGCCAGCAGGGAACAGACTGTTCTTGATGGGTCTGACTTCTCGTACAGCTTGGTTTAAATCAAGCTATAGGAGAAGTCCCCAGCCAGGATCTACATGCCATGGGGAGCAATCTGCTTCCCATGATATACAGATCCTGGGTCTGCTGGAGAAGTTCCTAGCCAGTCCTAGGATCAGGCTGCCTTTTTTTGAAACTGGTTTTTTTTTTCCTTCTCAGGTGTAGTGGACCTGAAAAAAAAATGGGATTTCTGAAAAATCCCTGATTCAAATAATGTACTGATATTGGGATCCAGGATTTTTCAGAAAATCTGAAATTCTGGGCTGAAAAATACAGGTTAAAAAAATTCCACACCCCTAGCCACTGTGGTGGAACAAATTGTAGTGGGATTACTTTTGTACACCTCACTGTACCCTCAGTAACCTAAACCCAAAACAACCTGCAGTTATCAGAAGGCTAAAACACACTTAATAACAGATAAGCTTTATTAGACTCCAAGTTTCTTCTATCCAGACAGAAGGCTAAACAATACATATAGAAAAGCAAAGCAATCAGATAACAGTACATTTCAGAAAATAGTTACACTGTTAGAATGTAGTCAAGTATAAAGCATATTTCCATAGGAAAGCATAATTATATAGTCTAAGTCTACATCCTGTTAGACTACCTTTTCCCATTTAGAGTTTAGAGTCTAAGTCTCAAATCCTATTTGTTTGGCATGACCAGCATAGAGGCAGTCTCCTGTCTCTAGTCAGATCAGGCTGAAATCAACAAAGGCTTGTTAATTTCAGGGCTTGACCAGCATAAAGTTCCCCTTCCTCTCATGCAGTCAGCAACTTCTGCTCAAAAGCCCAGGGTATATTAAAGCATTATCCCTAGAAACTCATATCAGTATACTCTTATCTTATCTATTAAGATATCAGAAGGGCCAAAGCCACAAAGACTTTGTATGTGATATCTAGTACCTTAAAATGAGCCTGGTAATGGATTGTCAGCCAATGAACCATCTGCAGAATAGGAATAATTTGCATGCTTTGTCTAGTTTTGGTTAATAGCCAAGCCATTCTGGACCAGTTAAAGTTTCTGAGTTGATTTTGAGGGGAGACCAATGTGCAAAGTAATGATGATGATGATGATGATGATGATGATGATGATGATGATGATGATGATGATGATGATGATGATGATGATGATATTGGATTTGTATCCCGCCCTCCACTCCGAAGAGTCTCAGAGCGGCTCACAATCTCCTTTACCTTCCTCCCCCACAACAGACACCCTGTGAGGTGGGTGGGGCTGGAGAGGGCTCTCACAGCAGCTGCCCTTTCAAGGACAACCTCTGCCAGAGCTATGGCTGACCCAAGGCCATGCTAGCAGGTGCAAGTGGAGGAGTGGGGAATCAAACTCGGTTCTCCCAGATAAGAGTCCGCACACTTAACCACTACACCAAACTGGCTCTCCAGTCTCGATGTTACTGTGCTTGTCTAGTCTCGATGTTACTGTGGCATGGATCCAGGTGGCCAGGTAGGGCTGCCAACCCCCTGGTCCGGGTTGGGAATCTCCCACCCGGGAGGTTCTCAACCCGCCAGCCCACATTGGGCCGGCGGGAGGAACCTCCCTCTGCAATGATGTCACCCAAAAGTGATGTCATCAAAATGATGGCGCCTGTGCAGGGCTGCTCTAGGCATTTCTGGGAAAACTCCATGGTTTTCCCAGACACTTTAGCCATGTGGAAGGTTTGTACCATAGAGTTTTAACCTTCGAAATGACTAGAACATCTGAGAAAACCATAGAGTTTTTCTGGAAACGCCTAGAGTGGCCCCGCACGGGCGCCGCCATTTTGATGATGTCACTTCTGGGTGCCGTCATTCATTGTGTGCACGTCACGTGCGTGAATGTCCCCCACTGGGGGATGAAGAGGACTTGGCAATCCTATGGCCAAGTCAGCTGTATTTCAGTAAGGGGCCATCTTACAGGCTAGGTTGAGTTGGTAGAATGCCTTTTTTGCAGCTGCATTAACTTGCTTCTCCAATAATAAAGCTGGATCTAGTATGACCCCAAGGCTTTTTAACATTTTATTTCTATTAAAAGGTTTAGAATTTAGAGCATGGGGACCAAAAGGTCATAGAGCATGGGCAGTTGGAAAAGTTGCTCACATTACTAGCTGCAAGAGCCCTACCCCCTCAGTCAGTCTGGCCGCAGCAGGAAAGAGAAGGCCAGAGCTTAAATGAGGAAAATTAATTTATTAGCAGGCCTAAGCCAGAGAAAGCATCCAGAAAGCTGCAGCAAGAGCAACAAGTACCATTGAAGAGCATATGGGGAAGAAGCAGCCCTCCATTTCTTTAGGTTAAGGTTTTGGGCTTTCTCTTTTTCCTTGTGGACACTGTTTGCTAATATTTGCCATTCTGAGTGCTCTTCCTGAGGAGCATTAAAGACCCTGTCTCTTCAAATGTTGATATGTTTGTAGACATTTAATTCAGTTTTATCTTTAATTGTAAAGTTGTTAGGTTTATGATAAATGTGTGTTATGTTGAAAACCATTTAACACCTTGAAAGCTTTTTTCTATACTTTTGTGTTTTAAACAATTTTATTGATAACATATGGTAACAATATCCATTTATATCGTCTCTATCTCTAACCCATATGATATTTTCTAATTCCCCCCTCCCTCCATTACTAGACTCCCACCGAAGTTATATACTTAAAGTTAACTTATAAAGGTACCCTTAACTATAAAAATCTAAATTCATATTCTACCTTTTTCTAATACTTAATCATTATTAAAAAATTGTCCAATGTCTTTTTACATTCCATTCTTTCTCTACATAACATCTAAATTTCTTCCACTCCCTTTTAAACACTTCCAAATCATAATCCCTTAGGATTCTTGTTAGTTTATCCATCTCGCTCCACGATAAAACTTTCACAATCCAATCCCATTTCTCTGGTATTTTTTCTTGCTTCCACAACTGCACATACAATGTCCTAGCAGCTGAGAGCAAGTACCAAATTAAAGTTCTATCTTCTTTTGGAAATTTTTCCATTTGTAATCCCAACAGAAAGGTCTCTGCTACTTTCTTGAAGTCATATCCCAGAATTTTAGATATTTCTTGTATCATCTGCCAGAACTTTTTCGCTCTTCCACATGTCCACCACATATGATAAAAAGAACCTTCATGTTTTTTACATTTCCAACATCTATCCGACATCTTTTTACTCATCTTTGCCAATTTTTTTTTAGTCATATACCACCTATACATCATCTTGAAACAATTCTCTTTAATACTCTGACATGTTGATATTTTCATAGAGTTCTTCCAAAGATATTCCCATGTATCCATCTGTATTTCCTTATTTACATTAATTGCCCATTTAATCATTTGAGATTTTACTACTTCTTCTTCTGTAGACCATTTCAACAATAACTTATATATTTTTGATATTAATTTTTCATTATCTCCAAGTAGAACCTTTTCCATTTCTGTTTGTTTGCATCTAATTCCTTCAGATTTAATATCATTTTCCATCAAGATTTTATTTGTTGCATTTGAAACCAATCATATTTATTGTTCAGCTCTTCAGCAGATTTCAGTTCAATTTTGCCACCTTGCATCTTTAGTAACTGATTATATGACAACCCTCTCTCTTCATCAGATTCAACCATTATTTTTATTACTTCTGCTGGTACTATCCATAATGGCTTTCTTTCATCACCATATTTCTTGTACTTTATCCATGTATTTAACAAATTATTTCTGATATAATGGTGAGGAAAAAAACCATCCATCTTTTTTTCCCCATAGTACATATAAGTATGCCAGCCGAATTTGTTTCCATGAGCTTCCAGCATTACAAGTTTTTATTTAACAACATCACCCAATCCTTTATCCATGCCAAACAAACTGCATCATGATATAATCTTAAATCTGGAAGCTGAAATCCTCCCCTCACTTTAGCATCTGTTAAAATTTTCATCTTGATCCTTGGTTTTTTCCCAGCCCATACATATTCTGAAATCTTCCTTTGCAATTTATTAAATTGTTTACTGTCCTTCACAATCGGAATAGTTTGAAACAAATACATTATTCTTGGCAAAATCTTAATCGCAGCAATCCTACCCAACAAAGACAAATTAAGTTTATTCCATTTCACCATATCTTCATCCATTTTACACCATAACTTTTCATAATTGTTTTTGTACAAATCAATATTCTTCATTGTTATCTCTAAACCCAAATATTTAACTTTAGAGGTAACTTCACACCTTGTCAGACTCTGCAGTTCTTTCTGTTTATTTAGTTGCATATTTTTACATAGAAATTTTGATTTTTCTTTATTTATGTAAAATCCTGCCATTTCTCCATATTCTTTTATCTTAGCTAACAACAAAGGTATCACTTGTATCAGACTTTCAGTTATAAACATAATGTCATCCGCAAATGCTCTATATTTATAAGAGAATCCTCTGATTTTCAGTCCTTCTATTTCTTTATCATCTTGTATTTGCCTTAGCAAAATTTCAAGAGTCATTATAAACAACAATGGTGAAAGCGGACATCCTTGTCTTGTACCTTTGCTCACCTTCATATCATTTGTAAGATCTGCAATTATACACAACTTTGCATGTTGTTCCATATATATTGCTTTTGTCATTCTTATAAAATGTTCTCCAAGATTTATCTTTTCCATTACTGCAAACATAAAGTCCCAGTTCAAATTATCAAAAACTTTCTCTGCATCCACAAAAAATAATGCCACCTCTTTTTCTGGATGTTTCTCATAGTATTCTACAATATTTACAATTGTTCTTATATTGTCTCTTATTTGCCTTTTAGGGAGAAATCCAGCTTGATCTTCCTTTATAAAATTAATCAAATATTGTATGAATCGTTCTGCCAAGATTTTTGTATATATCTTTTAGTCATTGTTTAATAGTGAAATTGGTCTATAATTCTTTACATTTGTGACATCTCTATCTTCCTTAGGAATCAACGAGATTACAGCTTCTTTCCAAGTATTTGGAATTTTCCTTTTGTTCTTATCGTATTCATCAATTTTTGCAATTTTGGTACTATCTCTTCTTTAAAGGTTTTATAAAATTTAGCTGTATATCCATTCGGCCCAGGAGCCTTACCCACTTTCATTACATTGATTGCTGCTTCAATTTCAATTTTTTCTGTTGGATCATTCAAAATCTTTTTCATATATTCAGTCAAAGGTGCTATTTTAATATTTCGTAAATACTCCTCCATTTTTTCTTTTTTTATTTTCACACCTTTGAATAGATTTGCATAATATTTGAAAAATTATTTGCATAAAAAAGATTTGCATAATATTTGAAAAATTCCCTTTTTATTCCTTCTTGGTCTACTATCTCTTTTCCATTAGCCACAATTTTATTAATAATTTTATTTTCTTTCTTTCTCTTCAATTGCCAGGCTAAATACTTTCCAGGTTTGTTTGCACCTTCAAACGATTTCTGTTGCAAATTTTTTAAATTCCATTCCAATTCTTTATTCAACAAATGTTTCATTTGAGTTTGTAATATAGTAATTTCCCTTATTATTTTCTTTTTCCCTGGTCTTTTTCTCAGTTCCCCTTCTTTTTTCTTTATTTCATTTTGAATGCCCAACATCTGTTTATCTTTTGCCCTCTTATCTTTATTATTCAATGTAATCAATATTCCTCTCATTACCGCTTTGTAAGTATCCCAAACTGTCTGAAATTCTATATCAATATCATTTATTTGGAAAAAAGCTGTGGTTTCCTTTTCTAGAAAAAAGCTGTGGTTTCCTTTATCTTGTAACAAATCCTCATTTATTCTCCATCTTCTTGTTTTCCTTTGCAATTTTGTGGCCCAAAATATTGGATTATGATCTGCACATATCTTTGGTAGAATCTCTACTTTTCTAGTTATGAGGCCCAAATTTTTAGAACCCCATAACATATCTATTCTAGAAAAAGTATTATGTCTTGCTGAAAAAAAGGTATAGTCTCTTACTTCAGGGTTAAATTTTCTCCAAATAACTTTCTTGTTTAACCAACTCAAAAAAAGATTTTGGTAGTTTCCTTTCCCTTCTTTGTTGTTGCCCTTTTGGCCAGACCTATCTATATTGTTTTGTATTATTCCATTAAAATCACCCATCATCAAGATCTGGTCATAGGACACTTCATCCAACTGTCAATTAATGTCTTTAAAAAAAACATCTTTTGCGCCATTTGGTGCATATAGTCCTAATAACAACATTTTCTTTGCGTTAATCATTACTTCCACTGCCACATATCTTCCATCTTTATCTTTAAATATCAATTTTGGCTCTAATTGTTCCTTAATATAAAAAACCACACCCCTTTTCTTTTGTTCTGCCAATGAAAAAAATTCCAACCCCAATTGTTTATTCCATAAAAATTTATAATCCTTTTGTTGTATATGAACTTCCTGTAGACAAATTATATTACACTTTTGTTTTTTAATCCAATGAAATGTTGCTTTTCTTTTTTGTGGTGAATTTAATCCATTCACATTCTAAGATAGTAATTTGTAATCCATTATGGTGCAAAGTATTTTCTTCAAAAAAGCTACCCATCTCCTGCTCATTCCTTATTGTAATCCTTCTTCCATGTAGCTCAAAGCTCAAACCTTCAGGTATTATCCATTTGTATCTCGTTCCCTCAGCACGTAGCTTCTCTGACAGTTTCTTGTATTTCTTCCTGTCATTTATCACTTGTCTTGGCAGCTCTTTCATTATTCTAACTCTGCTCCCTTCCACTATCAAAGTCTTTTGGAAATTTTTATTCAGAATTTTCCCTGCCATGTCTTCTGTCCTTAATTTTATGACTATATCTCTTGGTAAGCCTTTATCTTTTGCATATGATGAATTAACTCTGTACATACTGTCAAACATGTTTCTAGACCTTTCAGGATCTTCCCCCAAAAAATCAGCAATTATTTTCACCATAAATTCCATTAAATCAGTTCCCTCCCCTTCAGGTACTCCTCTCAGACGCACTTGAGTTTCCATTAGTCTGCAGTCATGAACTGTTACCTTCTCTTGCAGCTTTAATAAGGTGGAAGCATGTACATTAACTTTCTCTTCAACATCCTTGACTCTGTTTGTCACTGCCACCACTTCATTTTTGAAATCTTCCATTTCTTTTTTAAGATCTCCAATGTCCTTCTTAAGTTCTTTTTTACAAGATGTTAACATCTTCTCCACACCCTTCATAATCCTAGCTTCCATAGCATCTAATTGACCTTGCATTCTTTCCAGAGAGTAGGCTCTTACACGAGTTTGTCTTTCTTGTGACATAAAAAAAACCTTCAAAAATTTTAAAGTCTCCAAATCTAAAATCAACACCAAATCTAATAGCTTAAAGCTTGCCCTTTAAAATGAGACTAATTTTGCCATTCTCCGACTTTCCTGAGCTTAAATATTGATTTTTGACAGTTTTTGACAATTTTCTTTTCTTCAAAATGGTGATCGCAATTTCTCTATGGTTAAAATTCCTAGCGTAGGCCTTCTTCTTGCTCCTCACCTTTACTACTTCCTGTTGTGCTAGGCCCCAAATCTCGTTCTCAATGGTATCCAAAACTCACAGTCTTTGTTAGTCTCATTTCAGTCTTTACTTCCTCTTCTCTAGGCCCCAGTTCACGTTCTCAATGTTCTCCAATTATCGCGATCTTTGAAGTGCTTGTTATGTTGATTATAGAGAGTGCAGAGCTGTGACGCTGATGCATTCGTCAGTCACCACAGGTATTCAAAACAATTCTTTTCTTTCACAATTTCTAACAAAGTCCTTAATTTAACAGAGTCCAAGTTTTAAGCTTTCTTTTCTTCACTTCCCCGTCTTTGTAATTCAATCCTTCCCACCTTCCAAAGTTATTTAGATTAGCTTTAAAAAGTCCCAGAGCAAGAGATTATAATCAAGTACCTCTTTACAGCTACGCAGCTTAAACTTCGGTCTTCTCAAGTTTCAGATGTTTATCAGTTCCAAAAGAGAATGGGATCTTGACAGGCTTATGCCAATTAAATGGCTCTATAATCCTCTGTAGATGATGAAAATGCCACTCTTTTTCGGTGGTCCTCAAAGCCTCAAAAAAATCTCCTCCGAGATCTTTTATCAGCCGAGGTTAACTGCCTTAGAGCTGCTGCGCGTATCCTGGACAAATGTCTAACTGAGAAATGCAGGCAGAAAGCCAAAAGAAAGGCTTTTTACTACCCTGAACAGAAAATTAAATTCCCCTTATTCAGGGGACATCAGCCCAGCTAGATTCCCAGACCGGAAGCCCACTTTTTTCTATACTTTTGAAACAATTTCACATTTGGTTGCCAAGCCATAAGGGTGTGTCATTTATTGATTTGAAACCCCTCATTAGAAAGGGTTACACAAGGATCAGTTGAACTCCACTGAAAGTTGGGAGAACAATGTCCTTCAAGACCTCCTCCTTCCCAGTCATCATTATCTCTGCTCTTTCAGGATTTAGTTTCAGTTTGTTCACTTTCATTCAGTTAACCACCATGGATAGGCAGTGATTCAGGATATCTACTGCATTGCCAGGAGATTTGGATAAGGATTTGCCCCCTAGCAACATTGCCCTCACATGCAGTGAAAGTAAGAATGAAAATGGCTACCTTTGAAACAAAAAGTGGTGTCAGAGGAAGAGTTGGTCAGGGCTGCAAAACTGAGTAAAAGAATAAGTCTGTTGAATGCTTTAGGAAACATTTCTTTGAAAGCCTGAAAGATCATTTGAGCTCACTTCCTGAAGCTTCTTTTACTGTCAGGCTCTTGGTTTCCTCAGCTCCATAGATGGACCACTCCAGCCCCACCTCCCTCCAGGGAGGTGACTACCTAGCCATTTTCCACTGAAGTCTTAGTGCCAACCAGGCTGACACAAATGTTTAAAACAGCTGAAAACTAACTGACTGCCAAATGAGTTTAAAACAGTGATTTCCAGTGCTGAATAACTGCTCTCTCCAAAACTGTCAGCCACAAATGTGCACAAATAAATACCATTTTTAGAGTTATAAGGAGTACATCCTCACTCATTCAGTGAGTGGCCAAAAGAAAAAGTCTGCAGCTTATTTCCTTTTTCTGTCCTCCAAAGAAGCAGTGGGCTTGTACACTATCTTTTCTGGCTGTTTCCAGTGAACTCCAATTTCTCCTTTACTCATAATCAAATCAGCATTATACAAAACAGAACTTCATCTATAAATGCTTTTTTATATATATTGAATGGGGGGAAACCAACAATCTTGGCAAGTACTATATCTACAAGTTTTAGTGTGACAGACAGAGGAAGAGGAAGCAGAGCCTCTCTCTTAGCATCTATTTTAAACTGTGTTCATTTGAGTGCAATTTATTTTTACCACTAATTTTTGTTCGCAGTTTGCCACTACAGAATACCACCCCTGTTCTCCAGCATTCCCATACAAAGATTCCTTCTCCTCCTCCTCTGTCTTTTTATCAAATGCAGGACTGCTGCCAGAATCCTTCTTGTTCAACAATTTGTCATGATGGAATTAAACAGCATTGAACATTTCATATTAAATCCTCAGCATGGCCAATCATCTTAATGGTACCTATTGATATCTATTGTATGCTTTCTGTCAAATATTCTTTCCAATTGGCATGGCTGGCTACTCCAACACTTTCTTTTGTTCTGTCCCATGATATTATAGCACTGCAAAAATATTGAACTGCTGACACAATAGAAAACGATGCCAGTTTGAATTCCTAGTCCTCCATAAGCTCTGTTGTTACCGCTGTAACCCAGTATCCTCTGTGAAGATCACAGAATCATGGAGAGCTCACTCTGGCCTCAATTGTTTACAAAAACCACTATGATGAAAAATAGAGCACCCAGTTGGCCTTCAAAATGAAGGGCTATCATATCAGTCGGAGGCTGTTCCATGGCAGGTCCAAGCCCTCAGCAAGCAGAGCTTTTGGACTGGATTTATTTTTAAAGGCACAATCCATTTCCATTCCCTCACTATGTCATTTATAATTTAAATTTATGTGACAAAGCTTGAGGTTTGCCAGTGGAGCAGCTGGAACGAACTCTCCCTTTTGCTACTGAGCGTGTGGATTTGTTGAAGGTATTGCACCTGACAAGCCCTGTTGAAAGTACCCCTACGTCTTCTGACAAGCATCCATCAACATGCAATATTTATTCTTCTGTTTTAGTTTCACTGCAAGTAATTGGCAGCTCTTCAGCAAGGAGCAGGTTTCCTGCTGAGGCAGCACCACCTGTACAGCTTCGTGAGCCCAGAGCACATACTCCAAAGTGAGAGTTTTCAGAAGAGGGTGAAGTGGATAAAATGAGCAAAGTACATTTACTGAAACGACAGAATGTCACCCAACTCTGCTTGTCAACATCAATCCTCTTATATGACTTTTCTGTACATTGATTTATTTTAAAAAGGAAAACGAAACTGTTCAGCTATCAATATGGCCAATTTTCACAACATACATATGAAGATTGTAGGCCATGATTAAAAAAAAAATTCAATGCCACATGCCCCCCACATACATTTCTGTGTAGTTGTGGAGTACTTAGTCCAAGCACAACTCTGCTCCTCATATCCTTTGGATTATTTACTGCCTGGACACCCAGATCCCTGATTTGTGCAGTGGGCCCCTACCTAGATCTAACTGGATAGGAAGCTGCTCTCCCTGCTTTACCAGCTTGGTCTACCTTTGTGATCTTTTGCCTTTCTTCTTGATTGGAGTGTATTGCATAGGTGTGGATGGCTGGGATATCTGGCTCTCTTGGATTCCTAGTGTTAGAAATTATATCAAATACTCACTACCAGGGCTTTTTTTTTGTAGCAGGATCTCCTTTGCATATTAGGCTACACACACACACCCCGATATAGCCAATCCTCCAAGAGCTTACAGGGCTCTTCTTACAGGGCCTACTGTAAACTCTTGGAGGATTGGCTACATCAGGGGTGTGTAGCCTAATATGCAAAGGAGTTCCTGCTACAAAAAAAGCCCTGCATACTATTATTTGAATTGAGTATGCTAATGCCCCAGCCCAGCTATTTGTATCATCTCCCTCAGTGATAATTTCAGAGTAGGGTTGCCAACTTCCATGTGGGACTTGGAGATCTCCTAGAATTTCAACTAATTCCCTGAACTACAGGTCCCATAGAGAAAATAGCAGCTCTGAAGGGCAGACTCTATGGTATCACATCCTTGCTGAGCTCTCTTCCCTGCCCCAAATTGCTCCCCCCCCTCCGCAGGACCTGTCCCCAAACCTCCATAAATTTTCCAAACCAGAGTTAGCAATCCTTTTGTTGTTGTTCAGTTGCACAGATGAGTCCGACTCTTTGTGACCCCATGGACAAAGTCACACTAGACTCTCCCGTCTTCCACCATCCTCTGAAGTCTGCTCAAATTTGTGTTTGTTACGTCAGTAACGCTATCCAGCCATCTCATATTTTGCTGTCCCCTTCTTTTTTTGCCTTCTGTCTTTCCCAGCATCGGGATCTTCTCCAGTGAGTGCTCCCTTCTCATTTGGTGGCCAAAGTATTTGAGCTTCAGCTTCAGCATCTGACCTTCCAGGGAACAGTCTGGGTTCATTTCCCTTAGGACTGACTGATTTGATCTTCTTGTAGTCCAAAGGACTCTCAATATTCTTCTCTAGTACCACAGCTCAAAAGCATCTAATCTTCTGCGCTCGGCCTTCCTTATGGTCCAGCTCTCACAGCCATACATTACTACTGGGAATACCATTGCTTTGACTATACGGACTTTTGTTGGCAGGGTGATGTCTCTACTTTTATTATACTGTCTAGGTTTGCCTCCCAAGGGGGATCAGCTCCTTCCCAGCCGAGCCGGCTTTGCCGGCTAGAGGCTGTTGGCCACTGTTGCCCTCCTGGAAAGAGGGAAGGCTGGCCCCCGTCATCTCCGGCATCCGGGGATTTCTTGCAGGGCGTGGCATCGGGGCTATAAAGGCCCCAGTCTCGCCCTGCTCCACGCACTTGTTTTGTGGCTCTTGGCCCACCTGCCCACCCTGTGGCAGTACAGGTTAGCACCGGTCACCTTATTAGGGGCCAGGTAGGAATTTTTTTTTCATTTTCACAGAATTGGCCCATGTGAATTTGTTTTTTGCCTACCTTGTACTGCCTGATAGTGTTAGGACGTTGGGGAAGAGTTATTAGTTTGGTCACTGGGCAGGATGAGGTATGGGCTACAGTGTTTGTTCAGGGGAGCACCTATGGCCTATATGGGCTGTACGGCTCAATGCGGGGAGTGCAGATCATGGCAAAGCCTCACTGGTGCAGATTTTTCCAGAGGGATTGATGCTGGCCTAGGTGGAGGTGGCGTTTGGGCCTGGCCACTCAGCACCAGTCAGAATATTGGGCTTGTGCTGGGGGCAGGGTGGCTCGCCCTCTAAGGACAAGGTGGGGTCCTGTGATTGACCCCAGGGTTTGTCCTGTTAGGCCTATACCCCTTGCCATTCTAGTTGTTAAGTTATCTTTAATAAAGCGGCCCGGTTTATACAACATATTGTGTCAGCCTCTTTATTCCGACTGGGAGGGGCAACAAATGTCTTTTAATTTCATGGCTCCAGTCACCATTTGCAGTGATCTTGGATCCCAGGAATGTGAAGTCTGTCACTACTTCCATGTCTTCCCCTTCTATTTGCCAAGGAGTGATGGGGCCGGATGGCATGATCTTAGGTTTTTTGATGTTGAGTTTCAAGCCTACTTTTGTGCTCTCCTCTATCACCCTCAACAAGAGGTTCTTTAGGTCCTCCTCACTTTCTGCCATTAGAGTGGCATCATCTGCATATCTGAGGTTGTTGATGTTTTTCCTGGCAATCTTAATTCCAACTTGTGCTTCATCCAGGCCGGCATTTCGCATGATGACACTGCATATGAATTAAATAAGCAGAGTGACAATATACATCCTTTTCAAACTCCTTTTCCTATTCTAAACTAATCAGTTGTTTCATATCCCATTCTGACAGTTGCTTCTTAACCCGTATACAGGTTTCTCAGGAGACATGTGAGGTGGTCTGGTACTCCCATCTCTTTAAGGACTTGCCACAGTTTGTTGTGATCCACACAATCAAAGGTTTTAGCAGTCAATGAAACAGAAATAGATGTTTTTCTGGTACTCCCGTGCTTTCTCCATAATCCAGCGAATTTTAAACAGAAGTCCAGTGGTACCTTAAAGACAAACATCAATTATTCAGCATTAGTTTTCATGAGTCAGAATTAATTTTGATAGTCATTAGGGTGCCACTGGACTTATATTTAATTAACACTCAATTGGTGGGTCCAGATGGGCAGTTTGAGCTGACACAAGGATGGCTCACAGACGGATTCAAAAATCAAGTTCAAATATGCACATCTGTCGCCCATCCTGCTCCCATATTCACCCCGTCCTCCAGCATCTCTGAGGCAGCTCAAAAAGCTACCACTTAGGAAGTGGTAGCAAATTTGTCTGCCACACAGCAACCTCCTTTCCGGGCGTCTGAATGTGGGAGCACACAAGAGAGGCAGACTGGTAGTGTGAACTCACCAATCTGCTCTAGGTGCTCACCAGTATTATTTTTTTTAAAAAAAAAAAACTGCCCTGAGCGCTTGTATGGGGAAAAAAGAAGCCCATGCCATGCCAAGGGGGTGGTGCGCAACAGCCATCTGACCATGTGTAATGTACTGAGAACTGAGACGGTTTGAAGGCAACATAGTTTATTCAGTAGCACATTACAAGAGAGAGAACATGCAGGCCGGGCCCCACTTTTATACAGTACCCGGAACAGCCCCCTTCTTCGACCAGGCCAATCCTGGTTGGTCAAACTTCCCGCCACAGATCTTGATGGGCGGGGCGAATGGCAAGCTCCATCCGAGGACCCAGGGGGTCACCTTTAGTAGCGATTGCCATGTGGCCGGGTAACTTATGTTCAATACATAACACTCCTCCTCCCTAGCTCAGGACACATAGTCCCGCAAGTACGCGGGGGCTGTGCACTCCCGGGTAGACCGCCTTGGGATGACTGGTGGAGTCAGGATGGTCGCCAGAGCTGCCAGGGCAGCGACCTCTGCTGCTGCCGGGGCGACAGTTTCCCCTCGTAGAAACACTGCCAGTCCGGGGTTGTCTGCATCTCGCAACACGTCAGGTGTCCCAGTTCCCTGGGAGTCGCCCTCACTGCGGTTGGGCTCTACCTCCCGATTGGGTGGAGCGGTCAGCGGTATTGGGGTAGATCTCTGTGAGGGCGCGGCTGTGAGCCCCTCTTCGCTCCATATTGCGGCCGGTTCTTCCGGCAATGTGCGACAACGTATTTGGTCTATATGCCTCTGCAATACATTGCCTCCCACGGTGGACACCTCGTAATCGCGGGACCCCATTACTCTCAGCACCCGGCCTTCTACCCATTCGGGGTCGCACCCATAGTTCCTAGCGTATACGGGATCCCCTGGGAAAAACCCTCGGGCTGCTTCTCTGATCTCCGGGGAATTTCAGATGTCGGTGGCTCAGTCGGGGTGCAGCCTATCTAATCTTGTGATTAGCTTTCATCCCATTAAAAGCTCAGCTGGGCTTACCCCCGTGACTGGGTTGGGAGTTATCCTATTATCGAATAGGAAGGCGACTAGGCGGTGGTCCCAATCCCCCTGCACAATGCGGTCCAGTGCTTCCTTTGTGGTGCACACCATCCTCTCGTCTTGGCCGTTGGTGGCCGGATGGAAGGGGGCGGACCTGATGTGTTGTATCAGGTATCTCTGCATGAACTCCCAGAATTCCCGGGAGGTGAAGGTGGTCCCGTTGTCCGAGACTACAGTGTTCGGAATGCCGTGTGTGCTCAGGGCCCTTCGAAGCGCCCTGATGGCTGCCGCCATCATGGTTGAAGCGACCGGGATGACTTCTAGCCACTTGGTGTAGGCGTCCACCAAGATGAAGAATATTTGGCCCTGGAAGGGTCCTGCAAAATCTATGTGCAGTCTCGACCATGGCTTCCTGTGTGTTTCCCAGCGTTGCACGGGGGCCCTGGGCGGTTCAGGTCGGGACTCCTGGCACGTTTTGCACCTCCGGCCCTACCTCTCTATTTCCTCGTCCATCCCCGGCCACCATACATAACTGCGGGCTAAGGCCTTCATTTGTACGATTCCTGGATGTGTTTCATGAAGGGCCCCCAGCACTTGTTTCCGCAGCGGGGGGGGGGGGGAACCACCACCCTGCTCCCCCATAACAGACATCCCTTGTGTGCTGATAGTTCTTCCTTGCGTGTAGTGTATGCCCTGAACTCTTCGCCCTGTTTTCCCTCTGGCCAGCCCCTCACCACCCAGTCGAGGACCCGCGCGAGTACTTTGTCCCACCCCGTGGCTTTCGCTACCTCTGCTGCGTGTAGGGGTCTCTCCAGTAGTGTTTCGATGAGCATCACATGGTGGGCTGGAGCCTGGTCGAGGTCTGTGGTGGGCAGCGGTAGGCGACTGAGAGCATCTGCGTGTCCCATCGCCTTGCCCGGGCAGTGGACCAGGGCATATATGTAGGAATTGAGGAACTGGTTCCACCGCAAAATGCGTTGGGAAAGGATCTGGGGCATTTGGCGGTCCGGGGTGAGGAGGCCTAGGAGCGGTTTGTGGTCTGTGGCTATGGTGAAACGTCTCCTGTACAGGTAATCGTTAAACTTATGCACCCCTGCCATGATTGCTAAGGCCTCCTTTTCTATTTGGGCATAATTCCGCTCCGCCGGGGTCAGGGTCCTCAAGTAGTAAGCTACCAGAACCTCCCTCCCGTCCAGGAGTTGGTGACCCAGGACCGCGCCCACCCCGTACGGTGACGCATCACATGCCAAGATCACCGGTAGGCTCTCATCAAAATGGTGGAGCACATTGTTGGATACGAGCAGCCTTTTGAGTGCTTGGAACGCTGCATCCTGTTTCTTTCCCCAGACCCACGGGGCATTTTTGTCTAGTAGTCTGTGGAGGGGTTCAGCTAGGGCGGCTTTGTGTGGTGAGAACGAATGATAGAAATTTAATAACCCCAAGAATCTTTGTAGCTCCGCCTTGCTCTTGGGGGTGGGGGCTTCCACTATGGCCTGGGTTTTGTCCGGCGTCAGGTGGATTCCCGCAGCGTCCACTGCGAACCCCAAAAACTCCACCCTCAGTACCCCCAGGGAACACTATTCACACTTGACTTTCAGCCCGGCCTCTTGGAAATGGCGGAGGACTTCTCGCAGCCGGTTGCTAAATTCCTCCGCGTCTGGTGCGGCAATCAAAACTTCGTCGAAAAATGGTTGCACACTGGGAATCCCTTTGAGGAGAGAATCCATCAGGCTCTGAAACACCCCTGGGGCCACGCTCACCCCGAACTGCAACCGCTGCACCTTAAACGCCCCCCTGTGGGTTACTATGGTTTGCGCTTCTGTCGTGGCGGCATCCACCGGCAGTTGCTGATACGCCTGGGCCAAGTCAAGTTTCCCAAAGATTTTGGACCCCGCTAGCTCTGCCAGAACGTGGTTGATTACTGGAACGGGGTAGGGGTTGTCCTGTAACGCCTTGTTAATGGTGCACTTGTAATCGACACATATGCGCACATCCCCATTCGGCTTCACCGGGGTTACTATTGGGGTCTCCCATGTGGCATAGGCCACGAGCTCCCTGGGTTGTGAGGCGGTCTGCTTCAATTTTCGGTTTCAGAGCGAATGGAACCCACCTGGCCTTTAGCCTTAGGGGTCGCACGTGGAGATCTAGAAGTAAGGAAATGAGAGGGCCCCTGTAGCACCCCAGGGCCCCATCAAACACCTCCGGGAACTCCCGGCACACATTTTCGAATCCCCTCGTCCCCAGCTGTTGCACCCCCATGAGCCTTATTCCCAGCGGCCAAAACCAGGCCAGGCCCAACAAGGTGGTGAGCTGACTCCTCTTAACCACCAAGATGTCCAGTTTATCCCTAAACCCGTTGTACTCCACCCCCACCATTGCCCACCCCAGGATTTCTACGGGATTTTTTTGAAAGTCCCGAAGCACGAAGCTTGCCGGTCGCAGTGTGGGCAGGCCATGTGGGCACAGCTTCCTTAAGGATTCCTCCGAAATTATGGAGTTGGAGGAACCCGAGTCCAGTTCCATCAGGCAGGGGTTGCCCTCGATCCTGACTGAAACCTTGACCTTTTGGGGGGTCTCGTTGGGCAAGTTCATTACCTGCACAGAGGTTGAGGCGATCAAGTGGTCCTCGGTCGATTCCTGGTGGGTGGTCTGACAGTGGCGGGTGCTCTTGGCCCTGCAGGCCCTCGTGATGTGGCCCATCTTGCCGCAGCCTCTGCAGATCACGTTACGGTTTTTGGGGGGTCTCGTTTAGAAATGCTTTGGGTTGAAATAGAGGGCCCAAAAGGAAATTTAACTATGGGAGTTTGTTATCGCCCACCAAATCAAAAGAGAGAGGACGATTATAATATGATGGAAGGCTTAAAGATAGCGGCTAAACGTAAAAACTGTGTTGTAATAGGTGATTTTAACTACCCGCAGATTGATTGGGTCAATATGTGTTCTGGTCGAGAGAAAGAGATTGAGTTTCTTGATGCTCTCAATGACTGTGCTATGGAGCAGATGGTCTCAGAACCTACCAGGGGAGGGGCGATCCTGGATTTGGTCCTAAGTAATGCCCAAGACTTGGTGAGAGATGTAAAAGTGATTGCGCCGCTTGGGAGCAGTGACCATAATGTTATTGATTTCACCGTTTGTATAAATAGGGAGTTGTCCAAAAAGACCACCACAACCACGTTTAACTTTAAAAGGGGTAAATACACTGAGATGAGGAGGCATGTGAGGAGGAAACTGAAAGGAAAGGTACATACGGTCAAAACCCTTGGGGACGCTTGGACGCTATTTAAAACTATAATCCTAGAAGCTCAGATAAAATACATACCACAAGTTAGGAAAGGCACAAACAGGCATAAGAAAAGGCCTGCATGGTTAACAAACAAAGTAATGGAAGCTGTAAAAGGTAAGAAAGACTCCTTTAAGCAGTGGAAAACCAGTCCAAGTGATATTAGTAAAAGGGAACACAGGCTGTGGCAAATCAAATGCAAGACTGTGATCAGGCAGGCAAAAAGGGACTATGAGGAGCATATTGCAAAAAACATAAAGACCAACAATAAAACTTTCTTCAAATATATTAGAAGTAGGAAACCAGCCAGGGAGGCAGTGGGGCCCTTGGATGACCATGGGGTAAAAGGATTACTGAAGGAGGATAGGGAAATGGCTGAGAAGCTAAATGAATTTTTTGCCTCCGTCTTCACTGTAGAAGACGAGAACTTTTTGCCCGCCCCAGAACCACTAATTTTGGAAGGGGTGTTGAAAGACCTGAGTCAGATTGAGGTGACAAATGAGGAGGTCCTACAACTGATAGACAAATTAAAAACTAATAAGTCACCGTGTCCGGATGGCATACATCCGAGAGTTCTGAAGGAACTCAAAGTTGAACTTGTGGATCTTCTAACAAAAATCTGTAATCTTTCATTGAAATCTGCCTCCATTCCTGAGGACTGGAAGGTAGCAAATGTCACCCCCATCTTTAAAAAAGGTTCCAGAGGAGATCCGGGAAATTACAGGCCAGTCAGTCTGACTTCAATACCGGCAAAGTTGGTAGAAACCATTATCAAGGACAGAATGAGTAGGCACATTGATGAACACGGGTTATTGAGGAAGACTCAGCATGGGTTCTGCAAGGGAAGATCTTGCCTCACTAACCTGTTGCATTTCTTTGAGGGGGTGAACAAACATGTGGACAAAGGAGACCCGATAGATGTTGTTTACCTTGACTTCCAGAAAGCTTTTGATAAAGTTCCTCATCAAAGGCTCCTTAGAAAGCTTGAGAATCATGGAGTAAAAGGACAGGTCCTCTTGTGGATCAAAAACTGGCTGAGTAATAGGAAGCAGAGTGTGAGTATAAATGGGCAGTCTTCGCAGTGGAGGACGGTAAGCAGTGGGGTGCCAAAGGGCTCGGTACTGGGTCCCATCCTCTTTAACTTGTTCATAAATGATTTAGAGTTGGGAGTGAGCAGTGAAGTGGCCAAGTTTGCGGATGACACTAAATTGTTCAGGGTGGTGAGAACCAGAGAGGATTGTGAGGAACTCCAAAGGGATCTGTTGAGGCTGGGTGAGTGGGCGTCAACGTGGCAGATGCGGTTCAATGTGGCCAAGTGCAAAGTAATGCACATTGGGGCTAAGAATCCCAGCTACAAATACAAGTTGTTGGGGTGTGAACTGGCAGAGACTGATCAAGAGAGAGATCTTGGGGTCATGATAGATAACTCACTGAAAGTGTCAAGACAGTGTGCGTTTGCAATAAAAAAGGCCAATGCCATGCTGGGAATTATTAGGAAGGGAATTGAAAACAAATCAGCCAGTATCATAATGCCCCTGTATAAATCGATGGTGCGGTCTCATTTGGAGTACTGTGTGCAGTTCTGGTCGCCGCACCTCAAAAAGGATATTATAGCTTTAGAGAAGGTGCAGAGAAGGGCAACTAGAATGATTAAAGGGCTGGAGCACTTTCCCTATGAAGAAAGGTTGAAACGCTTGGGACTCTTTAGCTTGGAGAAACGTCGACTGCGGGGTGACATGATAGAGGTTTACAAGATAATGCATGGGATGGAGAAAGTAGAGAAAGAAGTACTTTTCTCCCTTTCTCACAATACAAGAACTCGTGGGCATTCGATGAAATTGCTGAGCAGACAGGTTAAAACGGATAAAAGGAAGTACTTCTTCACCCAAAGGGTGATTAACATGTGGAATTCACTGCCACAGGAGGTGGTGGCGGCCACAAGTATAGCCACCTTCAAGAGGGGTTTAGATAAAAATATGGAGCACAGGTCCATCAGTGGCTATTAGCCACAGTGTATGTGTGTATATAACATTTTTTGCCACTGTGTGACACAGAGGGTTGGACTTGATGGGCCGTTGGCCTGATCCAACATGGCTTCTCTTATGTTCTTATGTTCTTATGTACGGTATGGGCAGTCCCGTCGCTCGTGTTGGTCTCCACAGCTGGTGCAGTTGGTGGCGGCTGGTCTGTCAGTCGCTCGGGGTCGCTGGGGCGCTCATAAACCCGTCCCTGTCTGGCAGCGTAGCTGGAGTGCCTCTTCCTCGTCTGGTTGGCTGGGGCCCATCTCTTCCTTATGGACGGCCTCGGCCCTCGTTTTGGGGAAGGTCTTCATGGTCCGCTCGAACGCAACGGCCTCGTTGAAGGTGCTCTGGAGGGTGAGCTCTTCCCTCACGAAGAGCTTCTGTTGCAGTCTTTCGTCCCTCACGCCCCAGGCGAAACGGTCCCTCAGGGCCTCTTCCAGCTTTTCGTAGCTGCAGTTGCCCGCGATTTGGCAGAGGGTGGCCAGGTAGTCCGCGGCTGATTCTCCTGCCTCTTGATCCCTCTTGTGGAAGAGGAACCTGCGAGCAACGAGTGAGGGTTGGGGCAAGAAGTGCCCGGTGAGGAGTCTGACTATCTCCTCGTAGGTCTTCTCCGTAATCCTCACGGGGGCCGAGAGACCCTTGGCGATCTCAAACGTGGCCTCTCCACAGACGCTCAGGAGGACGTCCCTCTTCAGGCTGTCCTCCGTAATCCTGTTCGCTCGCAGGTAGCATGTGACCCGCTCCGTGTAGGTCTCCCACCTCTCCAGGGTAGCGGGGTTGAATTCTTCGAGCCAGCCTGTGGTTCCGCTCTGGTTAGCCATGGTTAGCACATCGGTTAGCACATCGGTCTACAACTGCTTGCCTTCGACGTCTCTGGCTGGATCTGCTAAGCCCCTCTGGAATGGGCTAGCTAGCATCCCATCCTCGTCACCACTGTAATGTACTGAGAACCGAGACGGTTTGAAGGCAACATAGTTTATTCAGTAGCACATTACAAGAGAGAGAACACGTGGGCCGGGCCCCGCTTATATACAGTACCCAGAACAGCTCCCTTCTTCGACCAGGCCAATCCTGGTCGGTCAAACTTCCCGCCACAGATCTTGATGGGCGGGGCGAATGGCGAGCTTCATCCGGGGACCCAGGGGGTCACCTTTAGTAGCGATCGCTATGTGGCCGGGTAACTTATGTTCAATACATAACACCATGCCAAGGCATCTCCCACGTGGGAAATGGGCAACTCCCACAGGAATGTCTGATTGGGATTTGACTGCTCCATTTTGAACTGGCCTGATTTGAGACACTTTCAGTGAGTCCAAAGTTGCCCATCTGTACCCAGCCAATTAGTGTTTTATTTTCCTGGTTTCCCTTCAAACCACTGTGTTGGGTCATTGCCTAGATGGGGGTGGGGGGTTGTGAAGCTGGGCGTAAAACTTAAGCCAGGACCAATTAGAGGAGGGTTTTCTTCCAGGTGCTCATACTACTTTTGTTGAGATTTGGACCAATTTAGTAAGTGGGCTTGGTTCACTCTGTTATAATTCAAATGTACATATCTCTCTCTAACCAAATGCAATAGCCTTAGAAGCATCTGAAAGCAACTAGAGAAAGAGAAATACACACCAAACATTAGAAATCTTCAGGGAGTTATTTTTTGAGGTATAGTTATGCAAGACTGAGTGATATAAGTAATGGCAGCTCTTTACTGCCCGTCTCTGCTCCCATTGTGTCTTCTGAATTTATAGGTTTGTTTTTCTTTGAGTCAGTAATCTCATACTAATGTTCCTACATCAGAACAAAATAGTACTCTTGTTCTTCACAGCACAACACTGCAAGAATTGCCAGCACCCTTCCATCTTAATGATTGCTATTAGAAACAATTGAGTGAGTGGTAAAATTTACATGTCTTCACCTTCAGAGGTCTGGCTGATATTCAAAGGCTCAGGAATCTGTGTTCTGCTTTTAAAAACAAAAGTTGTGAAAGCAACGTCACCCCAGAGTTGGTAATGACTGGTGCTTGCACAGGGGACCTTTCCTTTTTTCCTTAATAGAACACACACATGAAGCTTCATTATATTGAGTCACACCATTGGTAAAGGTCGATATAATAAGCTCAGAGCAGCAGCAGCAGCAGCAGCAGCAGCAGCAGCAGCAGCAGCAGCTCTCCATGGTTTCAGGCAGAGGTCTTTCACATCACTAACAACCTGATCCTTTTAACTGGAGATGCCAGGGAATTAACCTGGGACCTTCTGCATGCTTAAGAGATGCTCTGCCATTGAGCCACACCCCCAATCAAAAGATTAATCCTATGCAATTATGATTACTTCTCTAAAGTAACCCCACTCATGCAGACAGAGTGAAGATCGTTTATTAGTAACTATTGATAATTTTAAAAAATGCACTTTGTACTTATATGAAGAAAAGCTGAAAGAACTGGGCATATTTGGGACATAGAAATGTATATAAAGAGGGAGCCTAACAATTTCAAATACTTCAAATACTCATTTAGGAAAAATGGGCAAAATTTAGCCAAAGGGAAACCCTTTAAAAATCCCCTAAGCCCCCATCATATGAAATGAACATAACAAGGCTTTACACCAAGGTTTCCTCTTTACTTGGGCCCCTTTTGTGGGACATCTACAGACAGAACCCTTTTCGGGAGTATTTAGCTTATGATTGTTGGTGCCTCCCTGATGCTGGAATTGTTACATTCTGCTGTTCCTTTTGAATTGGTCTTGATTTTTTTTATAGTTTCTCATCTTCCCTTAAAGAAGTGGCAATGTAATTGTATCTTCAGAATTGTTTAGATTGGGGAATTTCTGCCACTTGGAAATGCTAGAATTATTCTTATAGAATTGCTGTCCTGCTTGGTAGGCCTTCGATTCTGCTTTTACTGGAGCAATTTGGTAAAAGCTAAAAGGTATTAAGAAAGAAGAGCATGGTAAAGGCCAAAGACTGGAAGTCTAACAGTCTGTAAGAATGATTTACAGTAGCCATCCCTTCACACAGAAGAAAAAATTGGAAGAGTTTACAGAAAGGTAAGCTGCAACGTTTCCCATCCACAGATTTAGACAACTGATTGGTATAAAATTATTTCACTAATTAATTATACATGTACTGACATGATAGCCTGGTGCTATTCTTGATGTTCCAAAGTTAATGCAACATCAGACTATTGTACTGAAATGTTGTTGATTATACTTAACATGTGGCTTGCTGCCCAAGTCTGTGTGCTAACATCTGATTTGTTTTTCCCCTTCTACTTTTTAATTAGCACAGGCAGCAAAAAAAAAAGTTTTCAAAGACAGACTTCAGAAATGTACAAGAAATGTAGACAGTTTGCAGTGCAATCTGAAAGAGTTTTCTTCTAAACCCATTGACATCAATGAAGGGTGTAACTCAGTTGAGAACTGTGCTGATAATCTACTAACCAGGTTTGGATATTTGCTTCATTTTACTACCAGAAGAAATAGACACCCTGAGGAAAAGCCAACTTTCTGAGAACATCCAGAACTCAATACTCCATCCATAGACAAAGTACCCAGCAATCAACTAAATAGTCCATTTGCACTGGAAATATGTGACATGTTTGATAATGTCAATAATTTCCCTTGACTTTTAAAAACAAAGCTAAAAGAAAGCTATAAAGACTTTTTAGGAGCAGTGGAAGAAGAAGAGATGAATGAAGAAAATTGTGCTACACATCATCTTGTCTTATAACTGTAAATGCCAGCAGTCATAATCAAGAGTTTATTGTACAGGGCAATCTGGATGATTAGAAATTGGATTCAAGTTCATAAAAAACAGCTTGACATAAAACTCATCCCATTTCCTTACTAGCATCAAGAGCCAAATTCATCCCTTCTGTAACTCTACTTAATTCCTTGGGAGCAAGAAGGGATTCTTTGGGCAAGTAAACTTCAATTTCAAAAGAGTGAATGCATTTACATATTTGTTGAAACACATGGAGTCATGTAGGTTCTGAGAAAGAAGGATTATTCAGACTAACAATTCTAAACTACTCATTATCCAAAATAAAGGTTGAATAAGCTAAGTGAATAATTGATTCACACAACCATAACAGAAGTAGGAACATCATCACAAAGTGACTGCTTTCTTAGATTTTGTATAGTGATATGAAATTGTGAAAGCACCTTTAATAATGCCAGGACAATTTTAGAATATGGAGCATGTGACAACAGGAAGAACAATAAAGCTCCAGTTATACCTTGCTGATTACATATAGTGATCCAGTTGGGGGAAGCTGAGTACTAGTGAATTTGTATATAGATTTCCACATGGATCAAAGGACCATGTCGTAACACAATTTCCTCAAATGTAGGCCATCCTTCAAAATGTCCTTTACTTTGTCTTCTTACTCAATTCAACAGCAATAATCAGTGAAAGTATGGTGGTTCTTGTGCAGAGCTGCAAGCATCTTTGTGTTGCCTGGGAGGATCTATAGATTGGGAGAGTTATTTATTTATTAAATGTATATGCTGCCTCTTGCTGTTAGGTGACTAACAACAGATCAAACATCAATAAGTGAAAGCATTAATACGTTTCAGTTTGAAACATAATACAAATAAAACTGAAAAGCAGCTCACATAAACAAACCCAAATAACTAAAAGCCAAGCAGAAGAGTTCTGTTTTGCAGGCCTTACAGAACTTAAATAAGTCCTGCAGGGCCTTGTGTGTCATCTAAGAGCTGGTTCTACCAGGATGGGTCTACCATAAAGAAGACCCTTTCCCGGATCAATGCCAAGTGAATGTCCCAGGGGCCAGACACCACAAGCAGGTTAAGAGTTGAAGAATGCAAATTTGAAGGGAAAACATGTCAGAAGAGGTGGTCCACCAGGTATGAAGTCCCAGACCATTAGGATTTTAAAGGTAATCGCCAGCATCTTGAATTTGAACCAGAACTCAATTGGCATCCTGTGCAGCTGTTTCAAAGTAGGATAGATATAATCTCTCCAAGGAGAACCCATCAGCAACCTTTCCACTGGACTGCTTGTAGACTCCAGAGTGCCTTCAATGGCAGCTCTATATAAAGGGCATCACAGTTGCCTAGGTGGGAGATAACTATACCATGAATCTTTGTGGCTAGGCTGGAATGGGACAGATATGGAGACAGCCGGAAAGCTTGGCACAAATAGAAAAATACCATTCTCACTACTGTTGACACCTGCTTGTCCAGACCCCTAAGCTCTTAACAGAGTCCACTAATGAATGTTGGACCCCATCAAGGGCCAGGATCTGAAGGCCCCCTGGAGACCTTCCCAGCCAGATGATCTCCATCTTAGATGGATTTAATTTCAACCAGTTTTGGTTCGACCAACGAACCACTTCTTCATTAGAAGATAATAATTGAACCATGGCATTAGAGGATGGCTATAGCAAAACATTAGAGGATGGCTATAGCAAAGCATTTTTGATCTCCTAAAATTATTATAACAAAGTAAAACCTCCTCTTGAATTATTTCCCCAAATATATTTATTTATTTAATTTTATTTAATTTTTCGCCTGTCCTTCCCATAGGACCAATAAAAACAGCTCCATTTGATGTTGGGGATAATAGTCTAGGAATCACCCAAATCCTAGAATGTGTTCCCTTTCAGGTGGTCACTTCCAGTTTTTCATTGAAAGCGACATCACATGCGGACACAATACAAAACATGTTGTCCCTGCTTCCAAAATCATCTCAGCAGATTGCCAACTGTGCCTTGAAACAATAAACTGTTGTGAAGACAGGGCCGGTGCCAGGCTTTTTGGCACCCTACGTGAGACTTCCTACTTGTGCCTCCCTCAACTCCGCACCAACTTCCCCCAACATCTCTGACCCCAAACAACTCTGACCTGTTTGTTGTTGCCTCAACACCCCGTGGTTTATTCATAAGCAAGTCCACCCCCAGTAAAACCTATAGTTGGCTGGAATGCTTTATTTGTATTCTGCAACTTTAGCAACATTCATGTGTCTCAAAATAGCATCAGAGAGCCTTGGAGGTACTTTGAACAACTCATTCTGTTTAACTAAAACAAAACTGAGTTCAATTGAACTTACTTTCTAGTCCTTGTAGAAGTATGTTCTCAGTGTCCTGTGTGAAAACACTGTGTCCATATTCTCCTTACAGACTTCAATCACTATAAATGCCACTTATTGAAAAGATCTAAAAAAGTACCATAGGAACTGGAGTGCATGATTCAATGCCCTTCTCTGGGCTTGAAGCCGCAAGGAGGATCTTACCTGCCTGAGGAAGTCAGAAAAGATCCCACTTTCCTGGTTTTCCACATACTCTGCAAAAATGAAATGTACTTTCCTGCTTCACAAAGTTACTTTGACAAATTATTAGGGACTGTGGTCAATATTGTGTATAGTTAAAGGCTGGACCCTATCATGTAATTTTACATCTTTTAATTCAATGTGTCATGTTAAAACTTATCTTTTACTTCAGTTCTGTTTTTTAGACTTCTGGCTGGTTCTACAACCCAAATCCTAATTCATTGATGTCCCATCTTGTTGATTATATTGACTCAGTGAGAAAGGCAGACTATAAATAATGGACTCATGAAGCTTTCATACACTGAATCAAACCACTGTTCTCTCAAAATCAGTATTGCCTCTTCAGCTACCCACCTGGGCAAACTATCCACATACAAGTAGAGATCTTACACATGCCTGTTGGTGTAGTGGAGAGGCAGTTTGGTATAGTGGTTAAGTGTGCAGACTCTTATCTGGGAGAACCGGGTTTGATTCCCCACTCCTCCACTTGCACCTGCTGGATTGGCCTTGGGTTAGCCATAGCTCTGGCAGAGGTTGTCCTTGAAAGGGCAGCTGTTGTGAGAGCCATCTCAGTCCCACCCACCTCACAGGGTGTCTGATGTGGGAGGAGAAGATCTGAGAGATTGTAAGCCGCTCTGAGTCTCTGATTCAGAGAGAAGGGCAGGATATAAATCTGCAATTCTTCTTCTTTCTGATCCTTTCTGCTCGAGATGTCAAGGACTGAACTTGGGACCTTCTGCATGCAAAGCAAATGCTCTACCCCCCCCCTCCCAAGTCACAGCCCCTCCCCTGAACATTCTGGCTAGTGTGGGGTTTACATTTGAAGCAGAAAGGGCATGAGAATGCAGCCCTTCTAAAGGCCAGTCTATTCAGATGCTGGCTACAAGCTCTGAATTTGGGAAAGTAAGTAACACAAATCAGGATACAGATGATCACTGATAAGCAGGGCTGAAAGACTACTGCCATCCCTTCCCCCTCCTTGAAGCTAGTCCATCTTTCATGAGAAAGACAAAAAAACTGGCCTTCTTATGCAGCTCTAGCACATGGAAGTGAGCCTCACAGGGCTGCCAAGTGCCCTGGAGAAAAAGCATCCCATTAAATGCTGCTTGTGATTAAAACCTGTACCAAAACCCGTCAGCCCCTTGCATTAATTTAACTGACTTCTTCTCCCCCTCTTCCTCTACTTCCTGCTTACGTTTCCTCCCCACTGTTTGTTGTCAACCAGGCAGGCCTTTTGCAAGCTTGTCATTACTGCTCCAACCAGTTGGGAGGGGGTGAACAATGAGTCAATGATCTCCTCCCTCTGGCTCTCATGTTGTGGGAGGTGGGACAGCATGTCTGCCAGGGAGTTGCATGTCCCGGGTATGTGTTTTAAAACAAAGTCAAATTTGGAGAAAAATCCCGCCCACCTGATTTGTTTGACAGCCAACTTCTTCTGGGCGCAGAGTGCTTCTAGGTTTTTATGGTTGGTCCAAACTTCAAATGGCACCCATGCCCCCTCGAGCCAGGGCCAAGTTTCTAATGCAAATTTAATGGCACAGGCTTCCTTGTCCCAAATCAACCAATTTCTCTCTGCAGAAGTGATTTTTTTTTTAGAGAGAGATATGCACAAAGGCAGAGTTGCCCCTCCTCATTGTGCTGGAGGAGGACTCCCCCATAGCCACATCACTGGCGTCACATCGTACAATAAAAGGATTCAATTCATTGGGGTGGAACAACACCAGTTCACTTGTGAAGTGTCACTTTAGTTGCTCGAACGCTTGTTGGCATTGGGCTGACCAGTTCAATTTGGCCCCAGGTTTTTTTAGCCTCGGGGCCCTTCCCCTTGGTTTTTAATAGCTCAGTTAGGGGAAGGACAATTTGGGAGAACCCCTAAATGAAATTTCTGTAAAAATGTGCGAAACTGAGGAAGCTTTGGAGTTGCTTCCGGGTTTCGGGGTCCTCCCACTCCAGCACCACTTGTACCTTTGCCAGGTCTATGGCTATACCTTTCCCAATACATGTTACCCAAGGTAGTCTAGTTCTGACTTGTGAAATTCACAATTAGACAGTTTAACAAACAGTGTGTTTTCATATAAGGTTTGCAGAACCTCTTGGACCAGTTTCACGTGGGTGGTGACATCATCTGAATAAATAAGGACATCATCAAGGTAAACTTTTACTCCTTTGTACAGGTATTTTTGAAGGACCTCATTTATGAAATTCATGAATACTCCAGGGGCCCCCTGCAGTCTGAATGGTATGACCAGATATTCAAATTGCCCCACTGGTGTATTGAACACTGTTTCCCATTCATCCCCCTCCCTTATGCGGACTCGAAAGTATGCATCTTGCAAGTCCAGTTTGGAAAAAACCTTTCCCTGGGCCACTGTATTTAGTAGGCCCTGTATCAGCAGGAGGGGGTAGGCATTCATCATCGAGATCCCATTTATGCCTCTGTAGTCAGTGCAGAGTCACAGCCCACCGTCTTTCTTTTTCTGAAAATGTACCGGGGCTGTGTGAGGGGAGGTAGTGGGGTGGATGAACTCCCGGGTCAGGTTTTTCTCTAAGAATTTGCAGAGCTCTTCTCTTTCTTCCCTCCCCATAGAATACACTTTAGCTTTGGGGAGGGGTTGTCCCAGTATTAGTTCAATGGCACAGTTCGTATTTCTGGGAGAGGGGAACTCATCCGCCTCTTTCTCCTTAAACTCCCCTTTCAGGTCCCGGTAATCCTCGGGTATGGTAGTTACTTCCTCTATAGTCAAACACAATTTTTCACTGATCGGAGGAGGAAAGGGCTCCCATTCCTCCTTCCACACATTATTGGTGCACACTGGGTCCTCAAAGCTGGGAAAACTGGAAAAACTTTCACTTTAATCACGATACGCATATACTTTTGATCACATGAAGCTATCGATATACTGCATCAGACCACTGGTCAATCAAGGTCTGTCTACTCAGGCTGGCAGTGGCTCTCTGTAGTCTCAGGAAAATGTATTTCACATCACTACTTTGTCAGGGATGCTTTGAACCTTTTGCATTCAAAGCAGATGCTTCACCACTGAGCCATAGCCCCTCTACAAACTTAGAAGGAAACAGTTTCATTCATGGATTCCCTATGGCTTTTGCTACTGTTTCTTTGAAAGATTATTTTACAACCATGACTATGTGATATTTAAATCTGTTTTATAAACCACCGTTGTGGTTCTTTTGTTCTATGCTTTAAAGAAAAGCCTTCTCATTGATATCAGTACTTTCCAAACGAGCACAATAAAGATCAGCAATGTTAATCTGTTGTCAAACCTTGTGCATAGGAAATATGAATCAGACCCAACGTGCTTTGACTGACACTGCATGAAGCAATGTATGCAGCTGGAATTTAACAATTAGATAATTTTGTAAGATATTGGGTTGATGACAGCACATGTGCCAAACAGTTCCACATTATTAAGCGGTGGGTTTTTTGGGCATTCTTACAGTTCTGAAGTATCCTTCAGTTTAAACTGGCTGGGCCTGGCAAATGATAAAAGCATCCTGCATCAGTATTGCCAGACTCCAGCATATTTATTTCGACAGATAAACTTTCAACATATGAACAGTAGTTACAAACACCACAGATGGAAATTTGAATGTGTTGTGATACAGCACATCAGGAGCCAGTTAAGGTAACTGCTTTGCAATCTGCAAGTTAGTCTTGTGAAAAGATCCCATGGCATTTTATGCAAGCACAGGGGGTGTTAGCCCCAGTCTCCTGGACATATTCCAAATTCTGCTGTATGCATCTGGAACAGTTTTTTAAATTCCCATTGGATAAAATATGCTTTATTTTCCATTCCAACTCTTGCATGTTGTTTCTCATAAAAAGTCTGCAAGACATCTTAAGGCTGTAGTCAGCATGTCATTTACTTTGGGTTTCATGGGGACAACTCCATATAAGTGGTTTGAGGATCATAATGTCTTCAGGCACTGGAACTTTTTACCTTGTAAGACTGATGGTCTACATTTAATAGAAAGCAAAAATGGGAACTCACACATTGCAAACTAGACATCTACCTACAATCGTTATACTAATTTGTTCAAATTAATGTTAAATGTCACCCCTCCCTCCTTCCCACAAAAGAATACACACAACCCTCCTTCTGTATGTCTCAGGGGAGCATTTAATGTAGCTTTCCTTTTTCCTTGGCCTGTCTTTATTAAACTCTCTGCAGTTTTTTCCATCAGGTCTCTCCTTTACTTATTCTCTCCTTAGACTGCTTCCAGATGTTCCTTCAGAGCTACTCTTAAGGCTTCCTCGACTCATCTTTTAGTTCTCACCTATCTGGCCATCCCAGCACTCCTGCTTTCAGTCTCTAACTTCCTGCCAACATCACATTCATCCTATGCTATCAGCCCTCTCCATAAATACAATATATTTGCTGCTGCTGTTCCAGGCTGCCTCTAGTAAATGGATGACTAGAATAAACTTTTTAAATAGCTAAAAATTGACCTTTCACTTTCCTTACATGAGCTATACTATTTATTGACATTCAGCTGCTGGCAGTTTCCTACCATGGTGAGCAGTCAGCAACTTCATGAACACCACAGTCACAGATAGTTGGTTTAGCCAATAAAATATTTAACAAGAATGAGTACATAGAATTCTGTAGCTCTTGGTGACTCAGTACTTATGTAACTGGATGATATTTCACTGTAGAACTTGGAGCTGTTTCAAGCACCCAATGAAAACACACATTTTAGCAGGTGTGATGGCCCATTAATAGAAGATCAATGGTAATAACTTGCTAACAAACAGAAGTGTCTCCCAGCCAATATGAAGAATTAAACAGTCTGTGTTACTAGTCTTGGGTATGATCCAGCCAAAATTAAGCACTCCAGGCCTTTTGAGCTTAATGACAGTTAGCCATGTGTTTAATTTATTCCCACTAAAACTGAAGTCCCTGACTTGTGCTTATTTTGGCCAGAATATGCTCAATAGATTATACTGAGTTAAATCTAGATTAATTCTTGCCACAAAAGCACATTTACTCTGAAGTAGGCCTAGTTTAACTGAATTACAACAATGAGAAGATTTTGGATTTCAGCAGAAACAGCAGCAACTGAGTGTTAAAAAGCAAATGTTACTAACTTTTGCAAAGGTTCTGGTCCTGTACCTATAACAAGATGTTAACAAAAAGAAATGCTGAGGGTGCAACTTTTCCTAGTATAAAATGATGGTCAAGAATCACTTACTAATTTGCTGTCTGGCTATTTTTAAAGGTACAGAAGCAAGGCCAGTAACAGTTTTGGCAATTCTAAAATAAGCTGTTATTTGGGCTATGAATTCCACCCAAATTTCTTTAAAGACAGTATAACAACTGTCAGAAGGAAGACTGTGAACTTTGTGGCAAACATACCATGTGTGACAGCTTCAATCACTCATGATTCAACCCCCCCAGAAGACCTCTAAAATGAACAGCTGCAGAACAGCTATGTAATAGCTGTGACAGTGGGAGTTGTCCTTCTCCTGCCTTATAGGCACTTTTGTGTTTACAAAGTAAGAGAAATCAACTGCTGACCATGTTCATGAGTGAATAGGTCAGATAATAAAATGGCTTGAGGGTTCTTCAAATCCAATATAGTTGTACAAAAATGTTCATTCATGAAAGAGGCCTGAGGGATAGCTAAATGCACATTAGGTTGTACAAGAACATATGTGCTAGGAAAGAAACATGATGAACTGGCTGAAGTTGTTCATGACTAGCTGAACTATTCACCAAAAATGGTTTCCTGCTCACAGCATGTTAGCCAAGGTGGTAGGTGTTCAAACATCCACAATTATCAATGAACAAAACAAAAATTAATTAGGGAAAGAAATAGACTTGAATAAATTATTAAACCTCAGAATCAGTGTGTAAATACAGAATGCAGAAAACTAGGTATCTCTTGTAGGGCTTTATGTACTATCTCTGCTCCAAAATGGCAGGCAATATTGCCTTCCACAATACCTTCAAATGAACCCTAAAGAATGTTGCCTAGGCAAACCTCTGGGGCACAAACCAGGAAAATGTGGTTTGGTTTGGTCTGTGATTCATGGCTGAACCACAAACCAATCCACAAATTGAAACAAGGCTTGCTCACAAACCAAAGCAGTTTGTATGGTTTATGGCCCTGCAAACCCCTTTGAAAAGGGCCACAATCCCTTCAAAATGGCTTTTCAGAAAGCCCAAAACCAGCATGAAAAACAGCTGCACAGCAGGAAGGCACGCTCCACCATGCTGCTCTTTCAGGCTATCTTCTGCAGTCCCTTAAAAGTACAAAAAAAACCCTGCGCAGCAGGGAGGCTCTACGCAGCTCTTTGAGGCTGTCTTCTTAAAGGCACTGCAGAAACAGCTGTATAGTGGGGAGCACCTCCCACTGCAAAAACAGTTGGGCAGTGGGAGGTGCTCCCCACTATACAGCTGTTTCTGGCTGTCTTCTGCATTCCCTTTAAAGTTTACTAAACTTCCATGAACTTTAAGAGAGGTTAATGGTGGTTCATGGATGGAGCAGAAAGTGGTCCCTTTAAACCACTGCTTTCTGTTTCCTGCATAAACTGCAAAAACAACTGATATGTTTTGGGCTGTCTTGTGCAGTCCCCTAAAACCTTAAAAGTACTGCAAAAGACAACCTGAAAAAAAAGCTGCATGGTGGGGAGGGACTCGCAGCCATGCAGCTTTTTGGGGCTGTCTTCTGCAGTCCTTTCAAACCTTAGAGAGACTTCAGAAGGCAGCCTGAAACAGCTGTGCAGCTGTTTTTCACACTATCTTCTGCAATCCCTTTAAATTTTATGGCCATCCCAACTCTGGGGAAGAAGCCCAACAGTAGAGGACAGCACACAGGCACAAGCAATGGTTTTGCATAAACACAAGAAACTGCTTTATACTGAGCCAGACTAAATGTTACAGTGGCCACAGTTTCATTCCTTGGCTGCCACGGTCATTTAGAAGCAAGTGTACTTCTTCAAAAATTGCTTTGAGGCCCCAATCTGGATTAGGTGTGCAGTGCAGCAGCCCCTGGAGCTCTTGTCCCCCCTGAACAAGGGGAGACAAGTGCTGCAGGGACACTGCATGCCCAGTCTGGATTGGGAACTTGCAAATATCTTTAATAAACTACAACTGCTTTTTAAATGGCCATCACTTTTTGTCTGGCTCACATGATGACATAGTCATGGTCACTTGTCCATCAAGATTGGGATTGTCTATACAGGTAGGCAGCAGCTCTCCACCCCCTAAGGCTTTTAATTGGATATGAACCTGGGACCTTCAGCATGCCAAGCAGATGCTATATCACTGAGCCATGGCCCATCTTCAGCTATCACCGAAGTGATCTGCTGAAGGGAAGCAAGAAATATTTAGGCCAACATGTAAAGAGCAACCAGGCAATATAATGTGGGGAACTTGCCTTTTTATTAGCCTTGGACTACCAAATGCTTGCCAATTGTCTGGAGGAAAAGGGAGCTATCCATCTGCTGCCAAAACAGTAGCAAGCAGAGCATGAAGACTTTGAGGACATACACCTCCTTGCATCTCAGTTCCACACATCCATTCATACATATATACAAACCTTTCAGCAAAGACATGACATTCAGCCCTATTTCACTACCAAAAGAATGCAGGGCAGTGGGCTGGCATAAGAATCCATTCATACACATATACAAACCTTTTGGCAAAGACATGACATTCAGCCCTATTTCATTACCAAAAGAATACAGGGCAGTGGGCAGGGCAGTGGGCTACCAAAAGAATGCAGGGCAGTGGGCTGGCATACATCTTTGGTACCCAGTTCCTCCTGACATTACCCTTGCTGCAGTGGAGGGATAGTTTCACTCTACCACTATGAACTTTTTCCAGATCCTTCTTCAAAGATCATATTCATTACTTATAAGACTACTCAGAATATGCAAGCTACTTTCTCAGTGTGCTGTGTGCATCAAGAGAAAAAGGCTGTTGTCCATGAAAAGCACATGCCACTGTAAACTATTTAGTTTCTAAGGTGGTACAGAGACTTTTTGTAATTATCTCAGTTCATCATTTGGCAATCCAGTAAGGAGAACAAGGAACATATGGTAGTGGATGCATTGCTTCTCAATTTTGCTTCAGTGCAGATGTGCACGGTATGACTCCAGAACAAATGGTTCTGTTGGAAAGACTGCTCAAGTGTTGAGCTTTTTCTCCCATTTGCAAAAATATGTTTCTACACACTATCCTTTACTGATGCTTTGAGGCTTCTGTCTCTGCCAGGTGCAATGGCATTTCAGATAGGCCAGCAGTCTACTTCCCTCTTTGAGTTCCTACGTTGTGGTTTCGAAGGGGGATTTTTAATGTTTTTCCTTCTTTAAGAGCACAGCAATGAATTCCTCTTTTAGCATCACTGCTTCAGATATGGGGACATATTTGGGGATTTACAGAAGATGTCTAAGGTGGCAACTGCTGTTCTGAAAGTTCATGAACATCACAGCAATAGCTGGTGGTAAAAGTTCCTGCAAGTTTCAGATCTCATCAGAAACTTCTTTGGTCCCTCTCTTCCCTGAAAGAAGCACATACCTTAAAAGGTAAAAAACATAAAAGTGAATGAGGCTACATGGGACCTACTTTGGTGGTTAAACATATTAACACATTTGTTTTAGGAACTCAAATACTAAGAGTTGTTTCCTTAGGAGCTGTAAATTAGCACACCTCGATCAAAGCCAATGGATCTATCCCAATAAGTACCTTTGGAGAGTCTATGAGTTTGGTTTTGGATTCTTGACAAGAGACATTTGCACACCTGAAAGAATGAACAGCAAAATACAAGGTTGTTTTTTAAAAAAATCTTGGAGTGTGTTTAAGCATTCATGTTTCCAAGAAACATCTTTATTTATTTAAAGCATTTATATCCTGAACTCTTCTCTATAAGTTCCTACGGCAGCTTAAAATAAGAGGGTTTTTTGTTTGTTTTCTTAAAATTTCTATCCAATGTCAATAAAAATAGAACAACTATTAAAATGATACAAAGACCTTATAAAAGAACAGAAACACCATAAGATCAAAAAGTACCAGGAGCAGTGTTATGAAAGAAGACATTTCAGAAGGCCCTAATGCTGCAAACAACATATGACCAATGGTAGTAAAACTGGCTTACAAAAGCATCAAGGGTAAAATGAACAAAATTCAGCCAGGAGGCAAAAACAGGGGGAATAAAACAATAGAACAGAAATTCAGAGAACTGAAAACAAGAGGAGCCTTCTGCTGGCACTGAAAAACTGTACATTCAGCACCAGTAGGAAGGGAATTTCATAGGGTCACAACATAAAAGGCTTGGTCTCTGGTGAATGCTTACATTGCTTCAGAGAATCACCATTTTCTGAAGCAATGTAAGCATTCACCAGAGACACATGGAACAGGGCCTCAGATAACAATCTTAACCAGCAGGCAGGCTGATGGGTGGGGAGGTGATCATTGGGGTAACTTGGTCCCAGACCACATAGTGCTTCCTAAGCATTGATATTTTCCTTAATTATTTTATTTAAACACTTTTTTGTATCACATCTTCAGAAACCTGTTCCAGGTGACTTGTAAATAAAACACAGTAAAAATGTCAACAGACAGAATTACATAAAATTAATCAGGTATTAACACATTTTTTAAAAATCAGCGATAAAACCCATCATTAAAAAAAAAAAGCCAGAGCGTAAGTGCAAAAAGTTTAAGAGGCAACACATTTCTCATTTAATTAGCATAACGTAATGAAAGCGAATATCACCCTTTCCAGCACTCATGACTGGACAGAGTACTTTGGCAGTTCTATGAACAAATAGGATTGCCACGTCCCTCCTGACAACCAGCAAGAGATGTAGGAGGACTTGCCAGGAGCAGGAGGGAGGCCCAGGGTACATTGCTGATGAAGTGGCAACATCACTTCTAGTTGTACTGCAAGTGGCATCATCACATTATGACCATGCAGTGCCCAAATATCAGCATATCACCATTGCTGGTGTGATTATGTTGTTAGAATTAGCATCCATCACTTTGCCAGCTGGGCCTCCCTTCTGCCCCGGGAAAGTCTGCCAGCCATCTGATCAGCAGAAGTGGGTGGGGTCTGGCAGTCAGGGATCCCCTATTTCCACTGGAGGAGCTGGTAACCCTCTGCACAAACTATCCTTCTTGCATTTCAAAGCCCTTCAGTTATGCCCTTCACAAACTTTCCTCTCCATATCTATCTGTGTAGCTACAACTGCTGACAGAAAGTTCACTTCAAGCACCTGATGAAATAGGCTCTGTCCATGAAGCTGGCACAAGATGACTTTTTGGTTTTGCTACAACACACTAACACTGTCATCCCTCTTAACTTCCAAGACATCACCAGGGCCATAATACTAGGTTTTTTAATACTAGGTCCTGGAAGAAAAATACAGAAGAAGAGGAGGAGGAGGAGACTGGATTTATATCCCACCCTTCACTACCCAAAGGAGTCTCAGAGTGGTTTACAATCTCCTTTCCCCGCTCTTCCCCACAGCAGACACCCTGTAGGTGGAGATGAGAGAACTCTGACAGAAACTGCTCTTGAGAGTAACAGCTGTGCAAGAACTTGTGACTGACTCAAGGTCACATCAGCAGGTACATGTGAAGGAGTGGGGAATGAAATCCAGTTCTCCCAGATAAGAGTCAACGCACTTAACCACTACACCAAACTGGCTCTCTGAATGTGCACAGAGTACCTTTCCCTCACCTCTGAATAACTGTAGCCTCTTGCCTCCTTAAACTCTTAATAATTCAAGAAAAAGTTGCTTCTGAGCCACACATATTCTTATGTTCAAGTGCTGAGCACACAACTCCTTTCCTTCAGGAAGAGGGAGAGGAACCTATACTCCTGATTTTCTTCATTCCCCTTTTGCCAGTTCTCAACCACTTGAAACAAAGATGGTTGTTTAAAACAATGACTTAGCAAAAGAAAACAATTTCTTTTTTAAATGCTGGTCATTATTTGCTATCAATGAATTAAAGAATGAGTAATGGGGTTGGGGGTTGGGGGGAATCCTTTCCTTATCCACACTTCTATTCTCCTTCATTTCCTGTCTCTAGAGATTTTCATTGGTCCCCTTTGCTAGCTTTCTAGTTTTGAAGAGGCTGGAGAATAGAGTAGCAAATAATTACCGTTACCATTAGGTGGATCTCCTGTTACTGTTAGGTGGATCTGTAACTGGTTGACAGATCACACACAAAGAGTGCATGTGAATGGTTCCTCATCCTCTTGGAGAGGAGTGACAAGTGGAGTACCTCAAGGATCTGTCCTGGGACCTGTTTTGTTCAACATCTTTATCAATGATTTGGATGAAGGAATAGAGGGAATGCTTATTAAATTTGCAGATGATACTAAATTGGGAGGGGTTGCAAACACAGAAGAAGACAGAAACAGGATATAGAATGACCCTGACCGGCTGGAAAACTGGGCTAAAACCAATAAAATGAATTTTAACAGGGATAAATGTAAAGTTCTGCATTTAGGTAGGAAAAATCCAATGCATGGTTATAGGATGGGGGAGACTTGTCTTAGCAGTAGTATGTGCGAAAAGGATCTAGGGGTCTTAGTGGATCATACGCTGAACATGAGTCAACAGTGTGATGCGGTGGCTAAAAAGGCAAATGCAATTTTGGGCTGTATCAACAGAAGTATAGTGTCCAGATCATGTGATGTGATGGTAACTCTTTACTCTGCTCTGGTAAGACCTCACCTGGAGAACTGTGTTCAGTTTTGGGCAACACATTTTCAGAAGGATATAGACAAGCTGGAACGGGTCTAGAGGAGGGCGACAAAGATGGTGAGGGGTCTGGAGACCAAGTCCTATGAGGAAAAGTTGAAGGAGCTGGGAATGTTTAGCCTGGAGAGGAGGCAGCTGAGAGGTGATATGCTCACCATCTTCAAGTTCTTGAAGGGCTGTCATATAGAGGATGGTGTGGAATTGTTTTCTGTGGCCCCAGAAGGTAGGACCAGAACCAATGGGTTGAAATTAAATCAAAAGACTTTCTGGCTCATTAGAGAACTTCCTGACCATTAGAGCAATTCCTCAGTGGAACAGGCTTCCTCGGGAGGTGGTGGGCTCTCCTTCCTTGGAGGTTTTTAAACAGAGGCTAGATGGCCATCTGACAGCAATGAAGATCCTGTGAATTTAGGGGGAGATGTTTCCTGCATTGTGCAGGGGGTTGGACTAGATGACCCTAGAGGTCCCTTCCAACTCTATGATTCTATGAATTGCTCCAATTTGCATTTAACATTACATTTCTAGGAGAAAAGATTTGAGTGGGGTAAATAGGTTCATTTAAAATAATGTATTTTATGGCAGTTTCATTGCATGCTTGAGAAATGTATATGATCAACAATAATAAAGGAAAAGAAGAAAGGGTTATTGTGTCAAATAAATAAATAAATAAACTTTTATTTATACCCCGCCCTCCCCGCCTAGGCAGGCTCAGGGCAGCTAACAGGACATGGTAAAGCATGATACAGATAAATAACAGATAATATAATTAATAATTTATACAATAAAACCAATAGAACAGTATGACATTAAAATACAATCGAATGGCGTATAAGATGGCTCGGTATTACTGATCTTATCAGGAGTTCTGTCTTAAAAAGCTAGCTGGAAGAGGGCAGTTTTGCAGGCCCTACAGAACTGGTTAAGATCCCGTAGGGCCCGCACCTCTTCCGGCAATTGATTCCACCATTGGGGGGCCTTTGTAGAGAACGCCTGTTCTCTGGTAGCTTTTAATCTAGTTTCTTTTGGCCCAGGGATTTCAAGAAGATTTTTTGAGCTTGATCGCAGTGCCCTCTGGGGAACATATGGAGAGAGGCAGTCCCTAAGGTAGGCAGGTCCTCGGCCATATAGGGCTTTAAAGGTAATGACCAGCACCTTGTAATGAACCCGGTAGACAATTGGCAGCCAGTGCAATTCCCGCAGCCCAGACTGCACATGTTCCCTCCGAGGCAGTCCCAGTAGCAGCCTGGCTGCTGCATTTTGCACTAGCTGAAGTTTCCGGGTTTGGTACAGGGGCAGCCCCATGTAGAGGGCATTACAGTAGTCCAACCTCGAGGTGACCGTTGCGTGGATCACTGTTGCCAGGTCGCCGCGCTCCAGGAAGGGGGCCAGCTGCCTCGCCTGTCTAAGGTGAAAAAAGACGGACTTGGCAGTAGCTGCTATCTGGGCCTCCATTGTCAAGGGAGGCTCCAGTAGAACTCCCAAGCTCTTAACTCTGCGCACTGCTACCAGTTGCGCCCCATCAAAAACTGGGAGAGAGACCCCATTCCCTAAACTGCCACGACCCAGGCAAAGGACCTCTGTCTTTGCTGGATTCAGTTTCAGCCCACTCAGCTTAATCCAGTCTGCCACGGCTTGCAACGCTCGGTCCAGATTTTCCGGGGCATTGCCAGTCTGGTCACCCATCAATAGATAGAGCTGGGTGTCATCAGCATACTGATGGCAACCCAGTCCATGTCTCCGGGCAATCTGGGCAAGGGGGCGCATAAAGATGTTGAATAGCATCGGAGAGAGAACTGCTCCCTGCGGCACCCCACAACTGAGTGAGTGTCTCTGGGACAACTCTCCTCCAATTGCCACCCTTTGTCCCCGACCCTCAAGGAAAGAGGAAAGCCACTGTAAGGCTGACCCCTGAATCCCTGTGTCGGCAAGGCGGCGGGCCAGCAGCCGGTGATCGACCATATCGAACGCAGCCCATAGGTCTAACAGCAGCAAAACCGCCGCGCCGCCTTGATCCAGGTGCCTCCGGAGATCGTTCATGAGAGCGACCAAGACTGTCTCCGTTCCATGTCCCGGGCAGAAGCCGTACTGGAATGGATCTAAGGCGGAAGCGTCCTCCAGAAACCTCTGCAGCTGCAGCGCAACAGCCCTCTCAATAACTTTGCCCAAAAAGGGCAAATTTGAGACCAGCCAGTAGTGTGCCAATTCGGTCGGGTCTGATGTAGCCTTTTTTAGAAGAGGGCGGACCACTGCCTCTTTCAGAGGGGCAGGAAAGCGGCCCTCTGAAAGAGATCTATTTATGATGTCCGTATAGGACATCTTAACTCCTCCAGGCAGGCTTTAATAAGCCAGGAGGGGCATGGGTCAAGATCACAGGTTGTTGCATGTGCAGCAGAGAGGACTCTGTCAACTTCCTCCAAGCTGAGCAGGTCAAAGTGATCCAGGATCAAACTAGAAGGCAGGCACGGAGCCTCGAGTATACATACTGAATCCAATATGGCAGGGCAGTCGCGGTGGAGCGATTGGACTTTATCTGCAAAATATTTCACAAAAGCCTCACAGCCTATCTCTAATTCCTTAACATTTGTAATTCCGGGGTATACCACGGCGCCAGCCTAGTCCGGGGTCGCAGAGGGTGTCGAGGTGCGATCTCCTCAATAGCCCTGGAGAGTTGGCTATGCCAGACCTCAACCAGGGCCTCCAAGGAGTCGCCAGAGGGCCAGAGATCCCGAAGAGCCATTTGGAACCGTTCCGGGTCCATTTGGCTCCATGGGCAAGCCAAAATAGGCTCGACGCCTGAGCAGGTTTGGGGTGGAGCGTTCACACGAGCCTTAAGGGCGCGGTGGTCCCACCATGGCACCACTTCTATGGTTATATCGTCCACCACAACCCTAGCCACAAAGATCGAGTCTAGCATGTGCCCGGCCTGATGCATGTGGGATGTTACAAATTGAGAGAGTCCTAGTGTCGCCATGGATGACACTAGGTCCGTCGCCTGACTAGAGGCGAAACCATAACCTGTATGGTTTTGATAAGTGTATTTATTTATTTAGAACATTTAGAGGTCACCTCCTCAAAGCGCTGTTCAAGATGGTTTACAATTAAAACCACAGTATCACACAGAAATTTTAAAAGCCATTTTTTTAAAGTAACATATATGCCACATGGGAAAACCAGCATTTTATAAGGTCTTCATGTGCAAACAAAAGCTGCTGGAATGCATAGAGCAGAAGTCCCCAACATGGCACCCATGGGGCACCATAGTGCCCACCAACACCTTTCCTGTAGAAAATAGGTGGGGCCATATGGGGCTTTTGCCAAGCAAGGCATCCGATTGGCCACTAGAAATCTGGTTTACTGTGCAGATTTTTTTAAAGAGTTGTTTCAATGGCACCACATTGTGGGTTTTATTTTGCCTCTCACTCCCCCTTCTCAGTGTATTTTTAAAATGTCCTCTTCTTTCCTACTTTCTCTATTGATGGAGCTTCCAATGAGAAGATGAAACAACAACAGAAAAGATGAAGGCAGCCTAGTGCTCCATGCAACATACATCTTGCTCCTTGCCCCCATGTAGATACTTGTGTGGCTTGTGCAGGCCCTGAGCTCCAGTGAGCATGTGAGCATTTGCTACACAAACTCTGACATTCCATATAATATGACCAACAAAATGCTAATGTGATAATTGGCTTTTGTTAGTTAGGTAAGTTGAATAGCCGGCAGGTCAATGAAACAAATAGGATATACCAGGTGATTTTGTTTAGATTGACCAGGTTGCTCACTTATTAGTATACTGAAGATCTATTGATGTTTTACAGTATCACCCTGCTGCAAAGACTCTATCCTGTTTATTTCACACTCTATAGATTAAAGCACTATAAACTAAATGAAATCTGATTGATGTCCAGAAGCTATTCTTTAAATATTTGCTTTTAGCTTTCCATTGATTTAAAATAATTCTTCTGCTGAGATGGGATTTGGTGTTTAATTTTGTTTTAGAGTTTTTCTTTTTAAAAAAAAGATCCGTTCTTTCTCATAGGATTTCAGATTAAAGTATCCAGCTCCCTTTTAGCTTCATATTACTGCAAAAAACATAGTTTTATCTGGAAGACCAATCTTATTAAAACAAGGAAAAAATGGGGCTGATTGCTTACAGAACCCTGTATACCTCTTATACACCATAACTAACATATGTCAATGATCACAGTATATATATTTCCATGCATGAACACTTGATGGGAAGTGATAGCCAATCACAACATCGTAGAATGCTATACATTTCAAAATAGGCCATACAAATATAGACTTATGTGGTCAGCACAGTGCAGTAGTTAAAGTATCAGACTAGGAACTTGGACAATTAGGTTCAAGTACCCCTTCTATCCTGCAAGTCTCTGAACTGGCATTGGACTGGTCATACTCTCTCAGCATACCTCACAGAGTTCTTGCTGTGAGCATGACACGGGAGATGAGAAATGGCATTGTAAGCTACTTCCTAGTCCTATTCAGCTACCACCTTTCTGTTTCTTTATGACACAGTCCCTTTCAATCAAAGAGTAAGATTGTTTGTGCCTTGGGTTATTTGGAGTTGCAGCCCTATAAAATCAGTCACCTTCTTGTAAGGGACAACAGAAGCATTGATGTGTGTATCCATCCATCAGAAATTGTGGAGAAGGATTTTCCCAGCAGAAAGACTTCTGTGCTTCGTTCTCCCTACAGCAGAGCACTGAGCCCCCCTCAGGAACTGCAGAGTTGGTGACCTGGGGATTTGCAGTGGAGAGTGGACATTAGTGACATTACTGTCACCTTTTCCACAAACAGAAATGCCATTCAGTTGGAGGAACTGCACGGTTGGAGAGCTAGATTCAAGTCCAGTTGCATCTCCGAGACCGATAAGATTTTGAGGGGATTAGCTTTCAAGTGTCAAAGGTCCCTTTGTCAGATACCATCAGGTAGCTGATGAAAGGAGTTTTTGACTCTCAAAAGCTTATACCCTGGAATTCTTGTTGATCTTTAAGGTGCTACTGGACTCAAATCTTGCTCTTCTGCCTATACCTTAAGGGTTTTTCTCAGTTCCTCCCAAACAAGAATTCTCCCAGAATATAGCACTCCATTCTGATCTGTCGCATCATGGAACAAAATTGCAATGCATTCTTTTCACCCCTTTTTTTAAAAATGAGGGGGGGTATGTTCTGAATTTTGAGGGAGGACACACATTTGGGTAATGATTTAGACAATCATTATGAAATGCTGTAGAAGTTCAGTTTGTGACACACCTCAAATACTCATGGAAGTATTATCAAAATATGCATTGCAAGCACATGTGCACAGATAATGGTCACAGAAAAGTTCAACTATTTTCCCCACAGAGCAGAAACTAGCCTGCATCCACTAACGAACTGCTTAACATAATATAGATCCTGGAGCAGGGGTTCTCCTTTGTCACACATAAGGCCTGGGGCAAGAACCGGCCCATCCAGGGCTCTTTTGTGACCTGTGAGCAACTAGTGCAAGGAAGGAAGGGAACAGGAGACTACTTGGGGGAGGAGTGGGTGCACCCACTCCAATTATGACTTCAGCATGGCAGAACAATTTCAGCCAAAGCTCTTGCTTTAAGAGAACCCACACGTCACTTGCTCCTTTTTTTCCCCCCATGGGATGACTCTCATCATTTTTAAACTCTGCCCTACCAAAATCTAACATACACATTTGGGTATGAACTTCCTTGACTTCCCACAGCAAAAGAAACTTTCCCCTAAGGTCCCCACCACATCAATTGAGTGTTTCTTGTTGGTTAATATTAAGTTGAATATGGCTAATCTTCTTGTAGCTTCCTCCACCATTGGAAAACAGAAGTTTTCAGCCAGACAGGTTAGAAAGTTTTGTGACTCTGGATGCTTAGCAGAGTTTATCTCACAGCACAATTCCAGGGAAACAGAAGTCACCCATAACTACCAGGTCATGTTGCTTGGATACACTGTCAAGGAGGCAGCATCCACTGCCTCACCCTAGTCAGGTGGGTCTGTAGCAGATTCCAACCACAAAACTGTTTGTCCTTCCTTCCCTTATTCCTCACCCAGATACTTTCCACAAGACTCATTGACCTCCTCCAGCATTCCCTGACAAACAAACCCTTTCCTCACATACAGTGCCACTCTGCTTCCTCTTCAACCCTTTCAGTTTTTCTTGAATAACATATATCCATCCATGGCTACATTCCAGTCATAGGAATTATCCCATCAAGTCTCTGTAATGCCTACTAAATCAGTCCCTTCATCTGCATTAGAAGCTCCAGCTCTTCTTTCTTATTACCCAAGCTTTGGCCATTGGTACATACGCAACTGAAGCCCTGCACCTTCAACTCCATTTAGCCTGGCCTTCCCAGGTAGACTTCTGCTGTTTGCTGTCTTTTACTGAAATCACTATGTTGGTTGTCCCTTTCCACTTGTGGGAAGGAGATGAGCCTTGGTCCCAAGGCTCCACCAGTTCTCCTTTGTACCTCATTGCAAAGACATTTAGCAGTATTGCTTTATGTGCTAGAAACAGCTACATTAAATAAAACAGAAATGAGAATAAATGAATGGGAAATGAAACAGTCTTTGAAATCAAGGAAAAGTGAAAAATAAATCAGCTATAAGATTCTTATCCTATGGCATCCAAGAAGCTTGAATTGGACTAATTGAAATAGTACAATATAGGCAAAATATTGTTGAATTGCCTGCTCCCAAACCAAATTCTTTGGGGTTTTTAAGTAATAAGGGCCTCTTGATAGAATGAATTACTTTCCAGGCAAATACAACTTTTGATCATCCTGATTTTTCTTACTATTAGTAAATCCTGGCTAAGTTTTTAATATTATATTTCATGTGAACATATGAAGCTGCCTTATACCGAACCAGACACTTGGTCCATCAAAGTCAGTTTTGTCTACTCAGACTGGCAGTGGCTCTCCAAGCTGAGGTTTTTCACACCTATTTTCCTGGGCCCTTTTTAGTTGGAGATGCTTGGGGCTGAACCTGGGACCTTCTGCTTACCAAGCAGATGCTCTACCACTGCGTCCCTCCTAATTTTTAAAAAAGTAACAACAGTTGAATCCTGCATAGAGTTATGCCCTATTGAGCCCCGAATAGCATAACTCTGTTTAGGATTGTACTGTCAAATTACTTGTTTGGACCTCCCACCCCCTTCTTTTGAGTCTTTAACCCATTCTAGTGGATGTACATTTTTATGCATCTGAGGAAATAAGCTCTGACTCACAAAAGCTCATGAAGAAATAATTTTTGTAAGGTGTTATCAGACTACAGCAGATTTAACAAGTGATTCTCTAGAATTATTAACAAAATGATGGGTTTCTCTGAGATAGAATATTCATTTCTAGAGTGCTTTAAATAACACTTTCATAGTAAATAAAATAAATCACACTTAGTTTTATATACTAAAGGAAGCTGATTCCTACATATGTGCAACTTCTCATGAGTTGTCCTGTTTAAATATGAAAAACCATCAAAGCCTCTCAAACTAAAGCTTTTCTTCCTCAGTTGTGTTACTGCTATTTTGCTGTTCTAAGCAGTATACCACTTCAACAAAATTAGCCTGCAATTACACTTGTAATAAAATGTAAATTTGGGGCAGAAAAATATGAAGTGCTCCTGAAATGAGAGCACTTAATTTTCACTTTAGATTCCCACAGAGTGAAGGGTTAATTTAGTAAGAGAGATAAGAAGAATGCAGTAATTATTTCCTCCTTGTTACTTCATGTGAGAGAATAACTTCTAAGCCTTTGAATTCCAAAGCCTAAATCAAGTGTTCATATTACCTAGATAGAAATCCCTTGGAACAGTAGAAGGCACAATTAGCATAGATGTACCTGAATATCTTCCTCTGTGCTTAATATATAAGAAATGTGTACTTACGTCTTACTGCTTTGAAAATGTGTCCCTGTGAGAATAAAATAAAGGGTTTGGTATTCTCAATTTTAGTCAAAGAGAAGAATTTTATGTATTTATCTTTTGCTTAGTGATGATAGTTGTACTTCTCTGCTACAGATTTGCATATGCTACCCTGTTCAACAGGAGATGGAAAACATAAAGCCAGAAAGTATCCTCTTCCCACTCAGAAAAGCAAGGAAACATAGTTTATCAGTGATCTGGATGAACTTTATCAATGATTTGGATGAAGGAATAGAGGGAATGCTTATTAAATTTGCAGATGATACTAAATTGGGAGGGGTTGCAAACACAGAAGACAGAAACAGGATACAAGATGACCTTGACAGGCTGGAAAACTGGGCTAAAACCAATAAAATGAATTTTAACAGGGATATGTAAAGTTCTGCATTTAGGTAGGAAAAATCCAATGCATGGTTATAGAATGGGGGAGACTTGTCTTAGCAGTAGTATATGCGAAAAGGATCTAGGGGTCTTAGTGGATCATATGCTGAACATGAGTCAACAGTGTGATGCGGTGGCTAAAAAGGCAAATGCAATTTTGGGCTGTATTAACAAAAGTATAGTGTCCAGATCATGTGATGTGATGGTATCGCTTTACTCTGCTCTGGTAAGACCTCATCTGGAGTATTGTGTTCAGTTTTGGGCACCATCTTTATATAGACAAGCTGGAATGGGTCCAGAGGAGGGCGACGGAGATGGTGAGGGGTCTGGAGACCAAATCCTATGAGGAAAGGTTGAAGGAGCTGGGAATGTTTAGCCTGGAGAGGAGGCAGCTGAGAGGTGATATGCTCAACATCTTCAAGTTCTTGAAGGGCTGCCAAATAGAGGATGGTGTGTGTGGAGAAACGCCATTTTAGTCAATGTTGGTGCTTCATTGGGAGGGAAAACATGAAACTCCTAAGCAGGCTTCGGCCTAGCCTTCCCCTCACTCCCCCCCTCCCTTCCAGAGCCAAACCAACAACTCTAGGGGGAAAGTCCCCTAGAGAGGCAGGAAGTTCTTTTGTTCTTGGCATGTGTTAGTCAGGAAGAGAAACCAGTTCTCAGCTAGCACTCAACGGAGAAGGATGTGAGCCTGGGAGCTCCTGCCTGGGGAAGAGGCCTATTTACACAAAATGAGGCCCCCAGGCAGCCAGACAAAGTAAGTCATCCAAAAGGCAGGGCGTGTTTAGATCAGGGACAGTAGGATGCGTTTATAACCACATTTCCTTTGTCATGCTGTTTGCTGTGCGGGTGCTGTGCTGTGTAACCTTTTACAAGCAACTGTTTTTGTTTTGTTCTTCTGTTCTTTTCTTTTTCTCTTTTAATTAAATATTTTTACTGTTTTAAATGCTGGCAGTCCATCTCTGTACCACATAGATCCCCAAACCGCTTAGACCACGCTGTTTTAAGAAGGGGGCCCCGGGGAAGGGGGAAGGCATGCAGTTGGATAAGGTGCCAGTCCTCCAGGGGTGCCCCAAAGAAGTGCTGAGGTCTCTGTGAAACCCAAGTACAGGGTGGCAGAGGACCTTGAGGCCTGGCCTCATAGAAGGAGAGGGGGATTGGGAGTCCTGTTCCTCTCAATCTGAACCCCTAGACTGAGCAGGTGGTGGCAGCGAGCCCAAGGGGCAGGAGGAGAAATAGCTCCCTCCAGGAGTTGGCGACTCAATAGGGAGCTGACGGGACCGGGTCTGAAGGCAGAATCGGGCCGGTTCCGCCACAGTGTGGAATTGTTTTCTGTGGCCCCAGAAGATAGGACCAAAACCAATGGGTTGAAATTAAATCAAAAGAGTTTCTGGCTCAACATTAGGAAGAACTTCCTGACAGAGCGATTCCTCAGTGGAACAGGCTTCCTCGGGAGGTGGTGGGCTCTCCTTCCTTGGAGGTTTTTAAACAGAGGCTAGATGGCCATCCGACAGCAATGAAGACCCTGTGAATTTAGGGGGAGATGTTTGTGAGTTTCTCTTATTTTCTTATCCAAAGGGTGATTAACATGTGGAATTCACTGCCACAGGAGGTGGTGGCGGCCACAAGTATAGCCACCTTTAAGAGGGGTTTAGATAAAAATATGGAGCACAGGTCCATCAGTGGCTATTAGCCACAGTGTGTGTGTATATCTAAAAAATTTTGCCACTGTGTGACACAGAGTGTTGGACTGGATGGGCCGCTGGCCTGACCCAACATGGCTTCTCTTATGTTCTTATGTTCTCTTATGTTCCTGCATTGTGCAGAGGGTTGGACTAGATGACCCTAGAGGTCCCTTTCAACTCTACGATTCTATAGTCCTAACAGTACTAGGGATGGCCAAGTCAAGAATCCCTGCTTGGTTCTTCTTAATTCTAATGAAACTGAAACAACCTTTTCTCCCCTGATCATACAAACAAAATGTAAACTATCATTAAAATGTATATCTACCTTGACAGCAATTGCACATCAATGTCATAGGAACACACTCAAAGAGCTGTAGCTCCCTGTCCAGTATACCACCCAGGCCTCATTTTGAGCAGGTGTTCATAGGAGTGGAGTTCCGGGACCTCTAAATTTTATTGCACCCTTTCTTTCTTACCCCTCCCCCCCAAAAAAACTTGCTTCTGGGCTCCATCGTTCAACCCCCCCATGAGACTTTTGCTGAACTCCAAAATTTGACAAATGTTCTAATATTTTTTCCTCACAAAAAATGGGAAGATTACCAAAACATATAAAGCAAACAGACAGAAATCTTCATAATGCCACTGTGGCCACACAGGAGAAAGTAATTTTAAAAGTATGATGGGAGTAAGGTTTTATTATGGCAATTATAATTCAAAAAGCATTTTAAGGTAAATGCTGAGCTAATTTAGTACACCTTCCAGTGATGTCAGGGGTGTGTGGCATATGCAAATAAGTTGTGCTAATGAGCTCTGGCACCTCTTTTTTAATGAAATGATTCCTGATACAACTCACAACAAACCCAGCCATGCTTCTCTGAAATATATGAAAGCAGCACCGAGTGGAATTTCCCTCAAAATATGGAAGACTGATCATTGCCAAAGAGAAGGGTCTCAGATGTAGAGAAGAGAGAATTTCGGGGAATACAGTTTCTCTGTATTTTGCCTGATAAACTGAGTTCACAGTGGCGAACACGACAGTTTATTTAATCTGGTGAGAAAATTCTAAGCCTTTGGCAATCTTTGGAGACCAGTGACTCATATTTGACTTAAATGCACTATAGTAAACTGAAATATTATTTTGTGCAGCCTCCTAATTAGTTGCTTAGATGTTTAGTACAACTGTTTCACTGTTTCTTGGCACTCTGACCTAATATCTGTTTCTGATACTGATTGCGAGTGCACCAACACTGAAAGAAGTTCAAATGTATTATGAATTGTTAAAGGGAAAATCAGTCCTACAGTCTTACTATGATGGTGGTCTACTGATACCAGTTTAACATTCTGCTGCTGTGGAGTTATGCCACTGGAGCGTCCCTGACACTGGCATATCTTCAATTCTTGCCACTGTAAAGAGATTAATTGGTGCCCTAAAGCCTCCCAGCTAGCACAAGTTGTCCATAATATTGTGTTCTTAATAGCTTCCTAGCTTTTCAATAAAGCTATTTTATACTCCACTGAAAAGCATCAGCACATAAAGTGCAAAACATGATTCTGTTTCTGAAACAGGCTATATGAAAAGATCTTGCAAAGCTAACACAGAAATGTGCTTTATCTTCTGATCTTTCACACAGCATATTATTTTGAAACCTTATCCAGAAAGAATTAGTTCTTGCTGTTTATTATGCATCACCAGAGCATGCATCTCAGAGTGGGGTAAGCTCAGCAGGAAGAAAGGGAGTGATTGATAATTGTACAAGGGGAAAAAAATAGAAACAGTAAAAAAAAACTTTACAGCAGCAGCAGATCTGCTGTTACTTACGAATTACTAACAACTTTTGTAAGTTTAACATGCTTATTCCATCTGCTATTCATTAAATAAAAGTTGCCATAGCAACTGCCACATGACATGGTATTTATGCTACATCTGATGTACAAAGCATAGTTTGTGTAGGAGTCAGTGTATGTATATGATCTAGCAGCTGGCATCTCTGCCATTTTGTTGCTGCTCTGAGAGAAAATGTACATGGTGACTGAATACTCATCTGGATACCGACATTAGTGCTCATTTGACTAGAATCTTCCCACACTTCCTCCCCCTAATCAAATACTTATGAAAGATGGAGTAACTGGCCATGGGGGACTGGCATTTAGCAGAAAATAATGCATAGGCCTTATGGGTGAGTCCTTTGTCTTCATTCCCCCATATTTGGAAGGTTCACAAAGTAGTAATGTAGCCAGTAGCTATCAGAAGCCACACAATATTCAGATTTGGGATCAGCAGAATATCCAGAGGCAGAAGCCAGATTTGTGAGTCTCATAGGATTGCCAAGCCACAGCCTGTAAGCCCTAGGAGCATTTGGAGGCAGGCACAGGCATACCAGCATCATGCTGGCATTACTTTAAAACTGGAAATGACATCATAACATGGGGAGTGGTCTAGGATTTGCAAAAACTCTGTGATTAAACTATATTGTTTAGGACAAATCCTACAGTATCTCTCACATCACTTCATTTTTGATAGAAATGACATCAGCAGGTGAGCAAGATGCTGGTGTTCACCTCCATATTCATTCATTTCCCTCCCACTAGTGTTTCATGTTCCATGCAGAAACAATCAGGCTTGCAGCAGACAGGCAACCCTAGGGTCACATCCTGTGGATAGGATGAGCCAGGTTACTGGATGTAATTTGTTGTGTTGCTTCTTATATGGTTATAAGCTGCTTTGGGGAGGGAAAGTAAGTTAAAGGCTGGGTCCAGACCGGCATTTTAGCTGGCACAGGGATGGGACACTGGTGGATCAAAAAAAGCATGACCAAATTTGCACATCTGCCTACTGTCCCCACTCCCACACTCACCCCATCCGTAGGCATCCCAGTCATGGCTCAAAAAGCTACCACTTTGAAAGTGGTAGCAAATTTTTGTACCACATGGTACCACCTCAGCAGACGTCTGAACGCCAGAGTGCGCATATGAGCTGCCCCAAGCCACTTCCAGCTTTTAAAAAAAATACATTGATTCCAAATGCATAGGCGCATGGGCACACATGCACATGATCAATAAATGAGTGGGGAAAAAGAAACCCAAACCAAGCTACAGGGATGGTGCAGGGCAGCTGTCTGACCATGCCAAAACGTGTCCCAGGTGGGATACAGGTGTCTTGTGGGGGATCATGTGGACAGGCTTCTAACTCTCCATTTTGAGCCGGCCCAATTCAGATGCCTCCCATGCTCCCCAAGCTGCCAGTCTGGACCCAGTCAAAAAATCTAAGTAAAAACAATAAATAATATATGATAAGTGAGATCTTGATCAAATATCCCATCAATTTTATATATCAAGTAGTTAAGAGGTATCAAGTAGTTAAGAGGTATATATCAAGTAGTTAAGAGACTGTTAAAGCCATCAAGCAACTGAAAAGTGGCAAGGCAGCAGGAGTTGATGGAATCCCACCAGAGATCTGGAAGCATGGGGGCACAGTACTACATAGCACACTTCACAAAGTACTTGTCACCTGCTGGGAACAAGGCAAACTACCACAGGACTTTCGCGATGCAATCATCATCACTCTACACAAGAACAAAGGAGAAAAGTCAGACTGCTCCAACTACAGGGGGATAACCCTGCTCTCCATCGCAGGCAAAATCCTTGCCAGAATACTCCTGAACAGACTGGTGCCCACCATTGCAGAAGAACTCCTCCCAGAGAGCCAGTGCGGCTTCAGAGCTAACAGGAGCACCACCGACATGGTATTTGTTCTCAGGCAGCTCCAAGAGAAATGCAGGGAACAGAACAAGGGTCTATATGTGACTTTTGTCGACCTTACCAAAGCTTTCGATACCGTTAGCAGGAAAGGCCTGTGGCAAATCTTGGAACGTTTAGGATGTCCCCCAAGGTTCCTCAGCATGATCATCCAGCTACATGAAGACCAGCGAGGCCAAGTCAGACACTGCAACGACCTCTCGGAGCCCTTCCCAATAGGCACAGGTATAAAGCAAGGCTGCGTTCTCGCGCCAACTCTCTTTACGATCTTCTTTAGCATGATGCTTCAAAGAGCCGCAGTAGATCTAGATGATGACGATGGTGTCTACATCCGCTATCACACTGATGGCAGCCTGTTCAACCTGAGGCGACTAAAGGCTCACTCCAAGACAATGGAAAAACTCATCCGAGAGCTACTATTTGCTGATGATGCTGCACTCGTCTCCCACTCGGTATCAGCTCTGCAGCATATGACGTCCTGCTTTGCAGTGGCTGCCAAGCTATTCGGCCTAGAAGTTAGTCTGAAGAAGACAGAAGTTCTCCACCAGCCTGCACCCCAGGAAGATTATCACCCTCCCTGCATCACTGTGGGTGAATCAGTACTGAAGACAGTCCAGCAGTTCAGCTACCTGGGGTGCATCATCTCCTCAGATGCCAAGATCGACAAGGAGATTGACAACAGGCTGGCAAAGGCAAACCGTGCATTTGGCCGACTGCACAAAAGAGTGTGGAGCAACAAGCATCTGAAAAAAGGCACAAAGATCAATGTTTACAAAGCGGTTGTGATGACAACCCTCATCTATGGCTCTGAATCGTGGGTTTTATACCGTCATCACCTGCGACTCCTTGAGCGCTTTCATCAGCGCTGCCTTCGCACCATCCTCAACATCCACTGGAGTGACTTTGTGACCAATACTGAAGTCCTCAAGCGGGCGGAGGTTACAAGCATCGAAGCACTGCTGTTGAAGACGCAGCTGTGCTGGGCAGGGCATATTTCTAGGATGGAAAACCACCGCCTTCCCAAGATTGCTCTGTATGGTGAACTTTCCACCGGCCATCGAAATAGAGAGGCACCAAAGAAGAGGTACAAGGACTCCTTGAAGAAATCCCTTGGCACCTGTCGCATCAACCATCACCAGTGGTCTGACCTAGCCTCAGATCGCAAAGCATGGAGGCGCACCATCCACCAGGCTGTCTCTTCCTTTGAGAACGCATGCATAGCTGGTCTTGAGGACAAAAGGAGATTGAGGAAGAATCGCACTGCTACAGCACCAACCCCAAATCAGACTTTTCCCTGCAGCCACTGTGGCCGGATCTGCCTGTCCCGCATTGGTCTTGTCAGCCACCAGCGAGCCTGCAGCAGATGTGGACTACTGCACCCTTCTTAAATCTTCGTTCACGAAGTCAAGCTGAGAGAAGAGGTATAGAGAGGAATACACTGCAAATATGTGAACTCTGCTCACTAATAGCAGCTTTGAGAAAATAGTCGATTGAAGAGAAGCAGCACTGGGGGGGGGAGGGGAGTTAAACATACACACCCAAACTTAATTTCCCTGATCAGCCTCTTATTGCCTTATACAGCTGCAGAAGTAGCATAGAAATATGGAAGATAAAGTGATCCTGTCATTGATCTACTTCAATGTGTCTGTTTTGGCCATCAAAATACCTGACAAATAAATTAAGGGACACTACATGTCTTACCACAGAAACAGTGCACATTAAGAATGTAATATATACTCAGCATTTTTGCTTTCAACTATGAAAACAGACAAATCTACTATTTGATCCCTTTAACTGTAGATGCCAATGACTGAACCTGGACCTTCTGTGTGGAAAGCAGATGTTCTACCACTGTGCCACAGCCCCTTCCCATTGCTGGAATCTGCAAAAATCTGTCCCCCCTTCCATTAGTGGAGATCTATTGTTGGATCCAATCCACAGGTAAAGTGAATGAACTTTTCCTTTCTTTGCCTTTATATAAAAATGAAGCATGCAGGTGAGAGGAGCTAACTTTTGCCCTTTCTTGTGCCTCACCCTATCATGTTCTCAATATTTCAGCTGTACCTGTTTCTATCATAACATTTATAGTAGGCCTTCCCATTCCATTTGTTAGATCCACTAGAACATGCCTTCTACAGCTTTTTATATAACATCTATTTGACCATGCAAGGAGCAGACTCCTTTAACAACATTGGATACCACCTACTATGCATTTCTTAGTGCAGAACACTTATCTCCACACACTTGGAAGTTTCCCTTCATTCTGCATGATGCAAGATGGTGCTGAGCATAACTGAACTCTTGAGTATTATGTACAACAGGTCTTTCAAACTAAGCAATTACATTTTTAGGAAGAAGATCCAAGTGGTAGCCATGTTGATCTGAAGCAACAAAATAAAGTTAGAGTCCAGGGGCACCTTTAAGATCAACAGAGTTTTATTCTAGGTATAAGCTTTTGTGTGTATACACACACTTCTACAAATACAATGAAAAGCCATTCAAATTTACAGATGGGGTTTTTTTTAAAAAAAAAAACAAATTAGCAAATAACATGATGTAGACATTTTGAGACAAAGCAGGGACAACAAGCCAAGTGTACAGGGTCAACAGCTGCATGGATCCAATTAAGGGGAAACAACATTTGAAGCAATAAATATGACAAAATAGGATAGAAGTGTGTAAGAGAATCTTTTCTAATTGTGGGTAAGTTAATTTTATGATGCCCATCTGCCTCCCCTCAAGTGTGAAGGTAATAATTGTTATATGTTGTTCTAAATACTATACCAATATGTTGTTCTTAGAGGTGTTGTGTCTGGAAAATCTATACCTATATATTACATTCTGTTACAAACAGTATTCCGTTATATTACTCAAAAGATAAAAAATAGAGAGAAAGAAATATAAGAATGCATAAAATATATAGGGTGTATAGAAAAGAGATGAGGGTTATGTATAAAAATACAAAGGATGTATAGTCCTTACAGAGAATGCAAATATGGTAAGAATGAGACTGACTCTGCAGTCACTGCTGCTCCACCCCTGAGGTTTTGCTTCCATCAGATCAAGCAATCAATTCCCCACCAGTTGCAGCATGGGCACATTTTGACCCACAGCTCCCTCCAATTCTCCCTGTGCCTTCCCAGTCTTGTTTTTTAGAGATCAGGAAGGCATGGAGAGAATTGAAGGAAGCTGTGTGTCAAAATGCAGTAACTGGTGGGGAAATACGATGATACGATGAAAGCAGAAGCCCTTGGGCAGAGCAATAGTGACTGCAGAATCAGCTTGAGTTTAGTGTATGTAATGAGATAAGAAAACAATATCCCTGTTAAGTCCTGGATGGGTGTTTGTTCCAAGTTTGGCAATAACATCATTCAGCAGTTTTAGGAAGTGTTGGGCAGAGCCATAAGATGAATTGCAAATGCCCACAATATGATAGCAATTAAAAAAAGCCACCTCTTACCTGCGGTGGACAAATCAAATGACCCATCTACCCCATAAGCACAGAAAATATAGTAGGTGTCAGGAAAAGGGCATTTATAATCATCAGCTCCCACTAAACCACATTGAGTTGAACAATACTTCCCAGCAAATTAAAGCTGTCGATGGATTAAAGATCTTTTCGCCAAATTAATTGTCTGACTTACTTTCAACCAATTAATTAACCATTACATTTACATATTGCAAAACCTCAGGAAAGGTGCTCTTTGAGGATCTATTCCTGAATGACTGTGACAGTTTAAATTAAGTATGAAATTGCTTAAATTAAAAAATAAACAAAAGCTACCACTCCTGGTTTAGAAAAAGGAAAGCTACTTTGTTTACTATTTTCTTCCCATCTGAAGCAGACAATACTCTGACCTTCAAAGATCTGAGTCAACATATTTCTTTTTTCCTGACAACTGTAGCTGACAATATCATCATCTTTCTCTTTTTTCAATTTCTTGGTTGTCCGTTTAACATCTTATTTGGGGAGGGACAGTGGCTCAGTGGTAGAGCATCTGCTTGGGAAGCAGAAGGTCCCAAGTTCAATCCCTGGCATCTCCAAAAAAGTGTCCAGGCAAATAGGTGTGAAAAACCTCAGCTTCAGACCCTGGAGAGCCGCTGCCAGTCTGAGAAGACAATACTGACTTTGATGGACCAAAGGTCTGATTCAGTATAAGGCAGCTTCATATGTTCATATTCAAAGTTCCATAATGAAGTAACTTGTGTAACTTATTTACAAGGTAAGTAATAATGGACATTGTTTCAGAACTGAAAGCCAGTTTGGTGTAGTGGTTAAGTGCGTGGACTCTTATCTGGGAGAACCAGGTTGATTTCCCTCTCCTCCACTTGCAGCTGCCGGAATGGTCTTGGGTCAGCCATAGCTCTCATAGGAGTTGTCCTTGAAAGGGTAGCTGCTGTAAGAGCTCTCTCAGCCCCACCTACCTCACAGGGTGTCTGTTGTAGGGGGGGGGAGGTAAAGGAGATTATGACCACTCTGAGATTCAGAGTATAAGGCGGGATATAAATCCAATATCTTCTTCATCTACTGTTGTTTCTGGAGCACATTCTTTCTCTGAGGCATCCTGTAGTGTATCGTGCTCAGTAAAGCACCGCGCGGCCATGCAGCAGAGGCGACCAGGGGGAATCCCCTGGTCACTCGGCACAGCGCGCGAAAGGACTCCGCCAATCAAGATCTGTGGTGGGAAGTTTGACTGGCCAGGATTGGTCTGGGCCAGTTGGGGGGCCGTTCCGGGTTGTGTGTATATAAAGCGGGTCCCGGCCCGCGTTGCCTCTGTTCTGTTGTGATGTACCATCCATTAAAGCATGTTGCCTTCAACACGTCTCGTCTCTGAGTACATTACACATCCTTTTCTCAAACAGAGGTTTGAGGCACAGAATGAGCATACTGAAGAAGGCTACCATCTTTCCCATTTAATGGTTATACTTTCTAAAATTGGGACACATTTTTCCCCAAAAAATAAAAAGGATAGTTACCAGTAAATAAATGAGCCACTTCTTCTGCACTCCTGGGAACATGTAAAGGTACATAATTTCATCTCACATCAGTATATCCCTCATGTGCAGCTGTTTGTTCCTTCTAAAGAACCACAGGAGCAGAAAGACAGATACTGAAAGAGAAAAAAAATCATTAAAGAGGTCCTTCTGTTGTGGAGGTTCTGAGCCACCTCTGTACTGAAAGACAATGTTTCCTCCTCTAAAAACAATAGACTCTGAAGCCAGGTGGACCAGCAGCAACAGAATGGGAAATACCTTGTTTATTTATGAATGTAGGGTTTAAAGCACACATCAGTGACTGATTCAGAATGAGGCCTCTCTTCTGGAATAGGGTAGGCCAAGAACAGCCTGATTTTGTCAGATCTCAGAAGGTAAGTGGGGTCAGCCCTGGTTAGTACTTGATTGGGAGATCACTGAGGAAGTCTAAAGTTGCTACATGCTACATGGCAATGGCAAATCACTTCTCATCATTGAAAATCCTATGGAAGAAGTCTTCAAGTCGTACTCGTGGGCACCCTGGTGCCTGCCAACTTCTTTTCTAGCATCTGCCAGATATTTTAGAAAGAGGATGGGGCCAGGTAGTCCTTTTGCCCAACCAGGCTTCTGATTGACTATTGGAGATGTGACTGGCTGCACAGATTTTTAAAAATGTTTCTGTAATGTACTGAGTGATGAGACGGTTTGAAGGCAACATGCTTTATTCGGTAGTACATTACAAGAGAGGGAGTACGTGGGCCAGGTCCCGCTTATATACATTCCGCGGAACTGCCCCCAGTCTGACCAGTCCAATCCTGGCCAGTTAAACTTCCCACCACAGATCTTGATGGGCGGGACGTCTAGCGAGCTACATCCAGGGACCCGTGGGTTTCACCTGGTCGCCTCTGTGTGATCGCCATGCGGTACATTAGCTTATGTTTCAAGACATAACACTCCTCCCCCCCCCCCCGAGTTCAGGACACATAGTCTTGCAAGTAAGCGGGGGCCTTGCATTCCCTGGTCGACCTCCTTGGAGTTACTTGTGGAGTAGGAGTGGTCACCAGGTCTGCCGGGGCCACGGCTGCTGCGGCGGATGGGACGGTGGTTTCCCCGCATGGGGGTAATGCCGGCCTAGGGCTGTCCGCCACCTGTTGCCCTTCTGGTGCCCCTACTCCTGGGGGGTCACCCCCACCCCGGTTCTGCTCTTCCGCCCGATCGGTCGGAGCAGTCGGCAGGGGCAGGGTACCTCTCAGTGTGGGTGTGGCTGTTGGTTCATCCTTGTTCCATACTGCAGCCGGATCTTCCGGCAAGGTGCGGCAGCGCATCTGATCTATATGCCTCCGCAGGATTTGGCCCCCCTCCGTTGAGACATTGTAGTGGTGGGACCCGGTCACGCACAGCACCCGGCCTGCTACCCACTTGGGGCCGCTTGCGTAGTTCCTTGCATACACTGGATCCCCCGGAAAGAACCCCCTAGCCGCTTCCCTGATCTCGGGGGAGCTGCGGAGGTCAGTGGCCCAGTCAGGATGCAACCAGTCTAACCTTGTGATCAGCTTCCTCCCCATTAACAACTCGGCTGGGCTCACCCCTGTGACTGGGTTGGGGGTGATTCTATTGTCAAATAAGAAGGCGGCCAGGTGATGGTCTCAGTCCCCCTGTACTATGCGTCCCAGGGCCTCTTTTGTGGTGCGTACCATCCACTCCGCTTGGCCGTTGGTGGCCAGATGGAAGGGGGCGGACCATATATGTTTTATTAGGTATCTCTGCAAGAACTCCCAGAATTCCCGGGAGGTGAACGCGGTCCCATTATCCGAGACGATGGTGTCAGGAATCCCATGTGTGCAAAGGACCCTGCGCAACGCTCGGACCGCCACCGCCGTTGAGGTGGAGGCTACGGGGATAACTTCTAACCACTTGGTGTAAGCGTCCACCAGAATGAAGAATATTTGGCCCTGAAATGGCCCCACAAAGTCAATATGTAACCTAGACCACGGCCTACTATGGGCTTCCCAGCGGTGGACCGGGGCACTGCCAGTTCGGGCTGGAACTTCTGGCAGGCTTGGCACCTTCGAACCCACCCCTCGATCTCTTCGTCCATCCCCGGCCACCATACATAACTGCATGCTAGGACCTTCATCTGAACAATCCCTGGATGAGTTTCGTGTAGAGCCTCCAGCACTTATTTCCGCAATGGGGGGGAACCACCACCCTGCTTCCCCAGAGAAGACACCCCTTGTGCGTGGACAGTTCTTCCCTGCGTGTTGTGAATTCTTCGGCCTGTTTTCCCTCGGGCCATCCCCTCCCCACCCAGTCGAGAACCCGCGTGAGTATTTTGTCCCACCCCATGGCCTTCGCTACCTTGGCAGCGTGGAGGGGTCTCTTCGGTAGCATTTCAATGAGCATCACATGGTGGGCTGGGGCCGGGGCCGGGTCCATGGAGGGCAGCGGCAGGCGACTGAGGGCGTCCACATGACCCATTGCCTTGCCCGGGCAGTGGACCAGGGCATACGAATAAGAGTTCAGGAACTAATTCCACCGCAGGACGCGCTGTGACAGAATCTGTGGCGTCTGGCAGTCTGGGGTGAGGAGTCCCAGGAGTGGCTTGTGGTCCGTGGCGATTGTAAAACGTCTACAGTACAGGTAGTCATTAAATTTATGCACCCCCGCCATGATTGCCAAGGCCTCCTTATCAATCTGGGCATAGTTGCACTCTGCGGGGGTCAGGGTCCTGGAGTAGTAGGCTATCGGGACCTCCCTTCCGTCCGGGAGTTGGTGACCCAGGATGGCGCCCACCCCGTACAGTGATGCATCACACGCTAAGATCACTGGCAGGGCTTCATCAAAATGGTTATTGGATACGAGGAGCTCCTTGACCACCTGAAAAGCGGCTGCCTGCTTCTTTCCCCAGACCCACAGGGCGTTTTTATCTAAGAGCCTATGGAGGGGTTCTGCTATGGCCACTTTGTGGGGCAAAAATGAAGGATAAAAATTTAATAACCCTAAGAAACTTTGTAGCTCCGCCTTGCATGTGGGGGCCGGGGCATCCACTATGGCCTTGGTTTTGTCGGCCGTCGGGTGGATCCCTTCAGCGTCCACCGCAAACCCCAAGAACTCCACCCTCGGCACCTCGAGGGAACACTTTTCCCGCTTGACTTTCAGTCCGGCCGCCTGGAATCTGCGGAGTACCTCTCGCAGATGGTTGCTGAATTCCTCCGCGTCTGGTGCGGCGATCAGAACGTCGTTGAAAAGCGGTTGCACCCCGGGGATCCCTTTGAGGAGAGAATCCATCAGGCTCTGAAAGACCCCCGGAGCCACACTCACCCCAAATTGCAACCGCCGCACCTTAAAAGCTCCCCTGTGGGTCACTATGGTCTGGGCTTCTGCTATCTCGGCGTTCACTGGGAGCTGCTGGTACACCTGGGCCAAGTCCAGCTTCCCCAAAATTTTTGACCCCGCTAGTGCTGCCAAAACGTGACTGACTACATGGATTGGGTAGGGGTTATCTTGTTTATGGTGCACTTGTAATCAGTGGATATGCGCACATCCCCATTTGGCTTCACTGGGGTAACTATCGGGGTTTCCCATGTGGCGTAGGAAACCGGTTCTAGCACTCCCTGGGCTGTGAGGCGGTCCAGCTCTGCTTCAGTTTTGGGCTTCAGAGCGAACGGGACCTGCCTGGCCTTCAGCCGTATTGGTCGCACGTGGGGGTCAAGGGGTAAGGATATGGGAGGGCCCTTGTAGCACTCCATGGCCCCATAAAACACCTCTGGGAATTCCCAGCACACGTGCTCGAACCCTTGCGTCCCCAACTGCTGCACCCCCACAATCTGAATTCCCAGCGGTCGAAACCAGACCAGGCCCAGCAGTGTGGTGAGCTGGCATTTGACCACAAGTATGTCAAGTTTCCCCCTGAAGCTCTTAAACTCCACCCTCACCGTGGCCCATCCCAGAATCTGTAAGGGGTTCTTTTGGAAGTCCCATAGTATGAAACCAGCTGGTTGCAGCCTGGGCCGGCCACGTGGGCACAGTTTTCTTAGGGACTCCTCCAAAATTATGGAGATGGAGGAGCCCGAGTCCAGTTCCATCAGGCAGGGGCTTCCCTCGATCCTGATCGATACTTTGACCTTGTCGGGGTTATTGCTGGGCAAGTTCATTACCTGCAAGCTAGTCAAGGCAGTCGAGTAGTTCTCGGTTGAGTCTTGGTTGGTGGACTGGCATCTGCGGGTGGCCTTGGCCCGGCAAGCCCACGCGATGTGGCCCATTTTCCCGCAGCTCCTGTAGTCCACATTGCAATAGGGGCAGTCCCGATGCTTGTGTGCGTCCCCGCAGCTGGCGCACTTGGTGGTGGCTGGTTTCTCGGTCACTCGTGGCCACTGGGTCGCTGTTGGTCCCATCCCTGGTTGGCGGCGTAGCTGGTGTGTCTCCTCCTCCTCTGGGTGGCTCTGCGCCATCTCCTCCTGGTGGATGGCCTCTGCCCGCGGGTTGTGGAAAGCTTTAGTAGCTCTCTCGAATGCGGTGGCCTCATTGAATGCGCCCTGGAGGGTGAGTTCTTCCTTTGCGAGTAGTCTTTCTTCCCTCAGGCCCCAGGCGAAACGGTCCCTCAGGGCCTCCTCTAGCTTCTCGAAGCTACAGTTTCCCGCAATTTGGCGGAGAGTGGCCTGGTATTCGGCTGCTGTTTCTCCCGCCTCTTGGACCCTCTTGTGGAACAGGAATTGGAGGGCAATGATTGAGGGTTGGGGCAAGAAGTAAGGAGTCGGACTATCTCCTCGTACGTCTTCTCCATGATCCTCGCAGGAGCCAAGAGACCCTTGGCGATCTTGAATGTGGCCTCTCCACAGACGCTCAGAAGCATGTCTCTCTCACACTGTCGTCCGTGATCATGTTTGCTCAAAGGTAGCAATCGACCTGCTCCGTGTAGGTCTCCCACCTCTCCGGTTTAGCGAGGTTGAACTCTTTGAGACGACCCATCATTCCGCCCGGGTTAGTCATGGTGGCTGCGGCGGCGGGTGCTTCCGTCTCCCTAGATGGCGTGCCTTCTTTGTCTCTGGCCAGCTCCGTGAAGTCCCTCTTCGGGAGTTACCTGGCTAGAATCTCATCCTTGTCGCCACTGTAATGTACTGAGTGACGAGACGGTTTAAAGGGAACATGCTTTATTCGGTGGTACATTACAAGAGAGGGAGCACGCGGGCCGGGTCCCACTTAGAAAACATTCCCGAAACTGCCCCCAGTCTGACCAGTCCAATCCTGGCCAGTTAAACTTCCCGCCACAGATCTTGATGGGCGGGGCATCTAGCGAGCTACATCCGGGGACCCGTGGGTTTCCCCTGTTCGCCTCTGTAGCGATCGCCATGCAGTACATTAGCCTATGTTTCAAGACATAACAGTTTCTTTGGCAATACCTGCCACCACAGCACAAGAATCTGCACAGTGTTACTGAAGCTAAGATGAGGAGATCACGTTGTGGCTGGCTCTGCCCGCTGGGACAGCCATTTTGTAGCAGTCATTTTATTGCCTTGCCCGCTATGCCATGTCAGAATTCCAAATGCGCCTTCAGGCTCAAAACGTTTGGGGACCCCTGCCCTGTGGGTTGCCATAAGTCACCTATGACTTGTCTGCTAAAGAAATAAATATATAAAAGCCTAGGGCATACATCCTAGAGCTTCTATAGATGCTTTTTAAAAATTTCAGTTCCCTTATTTTTGTATTGGCTATTATATCAAATTAAACAAGTCATAGCTATGACTTCTGCTAGCAACCCAGAAACTGGAATGAGAAATGCCTTGAATGTTGCAGAAAAATTGTCTCAAGGGGCCAGTCAGTGTTGCTTTAGGATAGTTTTAATACTGTTAAAGTAGTATAACAAGAGGATCAGAAGTTTTGTCTTGTTTTTGTGTTCAATACAATACAATACAAGTAAGTGTCAAAATCAAAGCTGATCATCACCCAAGTAAAACACAGCATGCATATTTGCTCTCTTCTCATGCAACTGGTTTTCAAGCTACTAAAATCTCTTTCTGCCTCCTCAGATCCCATTTACAAACTTTTCTTGTATTTCTTTCAGTTCAGATTTGAGGATAATCACTAAGCAGGTGTGAGCAGGTGAGGAGGGGTCATTTTTCTAAACTCCTTTCACCTGTTAGGAGTCTTGCTCCAGTTACTAATTCCAGAAATACCTGAGATTCAACAGACCTCTTTCACCTGCTCTGTTCATTATAACTACAAAGTGTTACAACATTTCACCTCCACCACTGACATCTTCCCATTTGCGATTCCAGCGATTATTACGTTGTCTTTCTTGATGGTTCCTCAGGTAGCCATGATTGTTGTGCAACAGGGAGCAAGGGAAGCATCTCCAGTTTTACAAGCTGTTAAATCTTTTTGCAGGTGTGTTTGAGACTAGCGCAGCAGAAATTAAGTTATCCACTGAAAAAGTTAGACAATATGGGCTGCTTACCCAGAGGGGCAATTAGCACAAGCGAGGGAATAATCCAACATATCTGGAAAATAAACAGAGCTCGTTCACACTGAACTTCAAATCCCAATTACCTTGCTGAACACAGATGTTAATCCCTTAAAAGAAACTGGCACATTTTGGGCTATGATTAAATCATGTACACTCCACATGAACATGTCATTTTCCTTATATCATCATTTTATCCTTCATTTATAAAATGCACTTTGAACCCAAGGCTCACATGGTTAATATTTAGCACTTCTACTAAATCAGTCTCATGACAATGATCGTAAATGTTTCATCCACTGTCTTACTATTATATTCCATTCGAAAGTCATTCTTTCCATACATACAAATAATCAGTATCCACTACAAGATGTCTCCAAAGGGCAGTTGTCTTTCCTGCCTTGGGCTGTACTGGTTGAATTCTAGTTGTTCTTCAGAATTTTACATATTCTTTTTCTGCAGCTCCTTGCCATGCCTCCATACAGCAACTGTTACTTGCAGCATCTCAAAAGCGCTTTGCAAACTTACTTATCCAGGGGTGCTGTTCAATGCCCCTTCATGGGTGGCTGGAAATGTTTTTTTTTTTCTCCAGTCCTTCCAAAATAAAAGTATTTTTGCTTTGACATTTTTCTTGCAGATGGTGCAACATGTTATTTCTTGATTATTTCCCAAAAGCTTGAGACAAATAAGAACATAAGAGAAGCCATGTTGGATCATGCCAATGGCCCATCCAGTCCAACACTCTGTGTCACACAGTGGCCAATATATATATATATATATATATATATATATATATATATATATATATATATATATATATATATATACACTGTATATATACACAATATATATATATACAAGCTAATAGCTACTGGTGGATCTCTGCTCCATATTTTTATCCAATCCCCTCTTGAAGCTGGCTATGCTTCTAGCCGCCACCACCTCCTGTGGCAGTGAATTCCACATGTTAATAACTTCTTTGGGTGAAGAAGTACTTCCTTTTATCTGTTTTAACCTGACTGCTCAGCAATTTCATTGAATGCCCACGAGTTCTTGTATTGTGAGAAAGGGAGAAAAGTACTTCTTTCTCTACTTTCTCCATCCCATGCATAATCTTGTAAACCTCTATCATGTCACCCCGCAGTCGACGTTTCTCCAAGCTAGAGAACCCCAAGTGTTTTAACCTTTCTTCATAGGGAAAGTGTTCCAAACTTTTAATCATTCTAGTTGCCCTTTTCTGCACTTTTTCCAATGCTATAATATCCTTTTTGAGGTTTGGTGACCAAAATTGTATGCAGTATTCCAAATGAGACTGCACCATCAATTTATACAGGGGCATTATGATACTGGCTGATTTGTTTTCAATTCCCTTCCTAATAATTCCCAGCATGGCATTGGCCTTTTTTATTGCAATCACAAACTGTCTTGACATTTTCAGTGAGTTCTTCATATGAAAGAAGCTAAACAGCATACCTAAAGGAAATATGTTATTTCTAATTTTGGGTCTTTCTTATTTAATTTCAAATGTTTAGAACAAAACTGGTAACGCATCACACACAATAACATTCTCCCTTAAGCAGCAGCTGTGCAATTTGGGGGTGCTTTTAAATCCAGGGCTGCAAATGGAGATGCAGATCTCCTCTGTGGTATGTAGCATCTTGAACCAGTCTTTGCTGCTTCTCAAACAATAACAAGTCATAAGAAAGAGGAAGAGGGAGAGGCTTACAAAATGTTTTAATTTGGCTGAAGAAGTTCTAAAGCAACCAGGGCAGTCCAGGTGGAAGGAGGGGATTTCTATCCAGTGATTTCAGTGGTGGAGGAGCAATTATTAGGGATTCGATTTATTTATTTATTTATTTAATACGATTTTTAGCCCGTCCTTCCCATAGGACAGGCTCAGGGTGGGTTACATCATAAAAAAAAATCAACAGTAAAAACATTAAAAGACCAATTTAAAATATATAAAATCTAAAACTACAGAGTGACAGTAGAGACTAAAATGGCAGGTTAAAATTAAACTTCATTTCTCCCTTTCTGAAATATTTTTTATTCTATTTTCTATTCAGCATTTACTATTGTGGCCAAACCCTACTGGTGGCATTTTCAGAACCTTTCTGTCATTGGGCCAAGTTTTCAGAATTCTGTCCATGATTGGGGAGTTTTCAGGTGTTCTCTGACTGGAAGGCTGATAACAGACAGGCAATGTGGGACAGATGGGAAGCATTCCAAATTGGGCCAGCTTAAAAAGAGCCATCGCAAAGGCTCCACACACCACAAGCCATCCCCATCCCGTCCACAGGGCAATATGGCCGTGATCAGATGGCTGCCATGCACCATACCTGTTGCTCAGTTTGGGTTTTTCCCCCATACATTTTTAGTGGTCATGTGCATGTACACATGCGCTCTGAACAGTTTTTTGTTTTAAAAAAAACTGGATGTGGCTTGGGGTGGCTTGGCAGTTTCACACCACCAAGGCACCTTGTTTGCACCCTTCCGCTTCCAAATGGTGAGAAGGCGATTGGCGTTCGGCTCAAAAATTTGCTACCACTTCAGAAGTGGTAGCTTTTTAAGCCACACTGAGGAGGCCAGAGGACAGGGTGAGTATGGGATGGGCGGCAGATGTTTGTGCGTGGAAGGATTTCAATTTCTAAGGTGGAAATTGGTCAACTTCTGGTCAATTTCTAAGGCATCTCTTGAGTCGGCCTAAAGTGCCAGTCTGTAATCACCCGAAGAGTATCACAAATCTTGTTTTGATGAGAGAGAAAGTCAGAATCCTAGCTTTTATTATTTGGCTTGTATTTTTGTAAAGGTAAAGTAGAAGATGGTCAAAACTGGTCATAGGAAAGGAGGGAGAATATGGATGCCAGGTGAGGCGATGGGGAGGGTGGGATAATTGAATCTTCTTAGTATCACTTGGGTAACTCAGAGTTCTAGCCTGCTTAACGAAGGTTAGGAAATGGCTGATGGCCCTGGCTTCACTCATGATCCAGGGAAGACTGCATTTAAAAAATTGGCAAATAAATACAATGTAACGAACATTGGTAAGATCCAGTTCAAGCAATTTACATTATGCCCGTGTTATGTGCAGTTAGACTTCTAAAAAAGAAAATTTGAAAATGACTTCTACTATGATATTCTGTTGCTTTCATATGTGATTTATTTGAAATGTGATGTATGCTCACCTAAGAAAACTATAGAACATATAGAGGTTCCAGATTTCATAGATGCCTTTAAAATAACTTTATCCTGTGCTTATCCTGCTCTTCCTTATCATTCTTTTATATATTATTCATATTTGTCACTGAACATCCAGCTGTTTTGTGGTGCTCAGTGTTTTCTGATAGTTTGAATGGTACTGCTTTTGCTTTGGAACTTTTGGGCAGCCCAGCGTGGCAGCTTATCAAACCATAACTGCATTCACACAGAATTGGATGTAGTAGTATATTTGCACCATAGCAGACATTCACAGCAAGATTTTCCTATGTGGACAAGACAGTTAGATAGCACAATATCCAATGATGTGTGGATGTAGCCTTTGAAGCTGCTTCAAAATATGTCATGTACATCTGACTCAAATACACTCTAGCAAACATTATGTTTCATACCTGTCTAGAAATACAAAATTATATGTCCTTCTAACCTATAACGTTTTTTAGAAAATTAATTCTAATCATGTAATAGCAAAGTGACAAATGTACATTTAATCCCCCTTAAAAACAGCCAGTGAGTATTAACCTGAGGAAATTGCTATTCATATCTGCTACTGTTGTGAAGCTAAAGTGTGATAATTCTACCAATAGAGATCAAACTGCTCAGTCTTTATCTAACTTTATTAGTTATTTTCAGGGCACTTTTTGTAGCAGGAACTCCTTTGCATATTAAGCTACACCCCCCTGATGTAGCCAATCCTCCAGGCGCTTACAGGGCTCTTCTTACAGGGCCTATTGTAAGCTCTTGGAGGATTGGTTACACCAGGGGGGGTGTAGCCTAATATGCAAAGGAGTTCCTGCTACAAAAAAAGCCCTGTTTATATCCACTCAACAGGAAATGCTGGGGAACCTCATGTTAGATGGCATTTCATAACCATTCATATTTTGGGATAATGTGTTTTCTGAAATGGGTGGCAATGCATATCATAGAGCTAGACTGAATCATTGTTTTATTTCACTGTAGCTAGTCATATAATCCTCAGACATCAGCTATTCTACCAAAAGGGGACATTTTAGACCTGCATCTTTTGTGATCTACTCCTCCTTCCTGCAACTCTGTCCTATCTCCCACAAGAGCAGTGACTTGATCGAAGAGTAATTCCAAGTATGACAGCCTCAAGAACACTGTTCCCTGTGGCCTGAGTGAGAGTCATGGTTTAGGTCAACAATCGCAGCTGCTGTTGCAGGGATTTTCCCAGCTCTCAGCATAGCAGGTGTCAGCTGATGCTTCAAGATCTGTCATCTCATTGATAGGATGTGACATAAAGGGATGTTACATGAAGCAGTGAGGCAGAAACATAAAAGGAACCTTAAGCACAGATTGTACCTCATACTTTGAATTGTTCCAAGAGGCAGAGACACTGCTACAAAGAAAAAGCACTTCTCACACCCTTTTCATATGCACTATTCTTACCAGTCTACCTATTTGTACCATGCCCTACTTCAAAGGAGCTCAGGATGGGTGGTGTCAGCAGAGGCATCTAAGGATTGCTTCAACTATTGAGTAATATCTGGGCCTAGAGTTTGATAGGAAGGCACATGATTCACCAATCTTGCTGAAATGAAGCAGCTGGTGGTTTGGTTAATGCTTGCATGGAGACCTCCTGGGAACACAATGTATGCTTTCCATAAAAGTAGAGAAAGGTGGGGTATAAGATAATAAATAAATAATTATGGATGCCACTTAGGAATGCTGGGAATATCTTTGCAGCAGCTGTTTAGGACCTGGGCTCATCTTTTGTTCTTCCTCTGTTGCAAGTATTTAGCTTGAGTATGTCCAGAATAAGCCCAGGGGATACAGAACAAGCTAAGGAGCTGGAGGTGTGTTGTTGGGGTTTTTTCCATGTTTTGTCTAAATTACATACTGCGTAATGTTTATTTTTTAAGCTGCTTTGAGATCCCAATGGGAAGAAAATCAGGATATAAATTAATTAGTTATATAAAATAAATTATACATTAGTCATGTTTAAATGTATAGATAAGATCCATTTACATGCTTATTATTACTGGTTTCACTTTCAAAGAACATACCTTGTTTTATTCTGAGACATGGTTCTGAATATATACTTTAAAGAACATTAAAATGATGCTCATATTTTTCAATCTTATATATGACTGAAGAAGACACACATCATTCTATCTAGTGCTTCTTCCTAGTGGACATCCAACCAGTTTCCCCATAAGTATTTTATATAACCCTATGAAACCCACCCCTCATATTTACTCAGCACATACCTCTTAGAAAAGTAGCTCAATAGTATCTTCTAACAGTAATTCAATAATATCTCATAACAGCAGTTCAGTTATATGATTTCCCACTCTTAGGAAAATTATAGCCCAATGGCCAGCTTTAGTTCAAATTAGGCTTTGGGGGGAGTTAACTTGGGCTGTAGATTTAAAGAGCTGAGCCTAATGAAGCAAGCAGGCACACAAGCCCTGTCCACATAACATACCGCTGCTAAAGACCAACACAGATGGAAGAAGAATGGGAGCAAACATACTACATCCACCCTGAGCTATGTTGTTTTTCACATGGGGCATAGTGCCTATGCATGTTCAACATGTGTTAGTTTCTCTCAGGGATGAGAAACTGTTGTTCCCAGTCACAGAGGTGGAAAGTAGATACAGCAAACACATCATGGGACAGGACCAGTCAGCTGGCCATTTCCAGTCCTCTTGTATCACATACACCCTTAGAGCACCTCAGGTGGAGGCTTTGAACAGAGCTGCAGGAGAGACAGCAAAGTGCACACCTCCTGGTCTGATGCCAGCTGCTTGTTGGTAATGAAGATCAGTTATTGCAGGACTATTTCTGAATAGCTGGCTGAAGGCTTGACTATAAAGTTGCCTAAGGGAGGCATGGACACAACACTTATGTTAGATGCTGACCTGCTGCCACTGCCTCACCTAATTCCTGGAACTCTGACCCTGGACAGAATGGTGTTGCCTTGATCCTCTGAACCTGGATTGAACAACATTGCCTTATTTAATCTCTAACCCTCAGATTTTGGATTGGATGACACTGATTGATCTCTGGAGCCCTGGCCTTGGAATGAATATTGCTGGCCTTTGGAACCTACCTCTAGCTATGCTTCCCCTTGACAGACAGATCAGTGAGTGGCAGCCAGATATTCAAAGCGTGACAGCCAGTACATCATGTTTTCTGTGTGGAACAAAGGCAACATGTATTTGCCAAATGTTTGAGCAGTTGGCACAGGATATCCTTTGTTAGAACTGACTGTAAAATTAGGACATGGATTGCATTCAGTTAAAGTAATGACTGGGTAATTAAGCTCATTCACATGACTCAGAAATCACAGATTGCACAGCAACAAACCTGGGTATACTACTGTAAGCTGTACAGGAAGATCTCAGCCACCATTACTGAACCTCAGACTAGTTTGCCAGCCTAATAAACATGTTTTTAAGTGCTAGGGTTTTCTTTATATTGCACTTTACATATTTAAATGTGCACTTAGAAAAATAGCCAGCATATATAAACTATTAATAAGGAGCCTAATAATTAGAACCAGGCAAATTTCCTTCTGAAGAGGAATTTCCAACCTCCCAAGATGCAAAAAGGTACAGAATAGGTACATGCTGACCCCACAAATGTCTCCCTCCCAGCACTCCCTGAATTTCTCAGAAGTCATTTTATTTACTGCCTGTTTTTTAAGGCAATGTATCAGGGTAGATACTGCTCATGTCATGGCAGACTTTAAACAACAGAACATGAAAAATGCCTTCAGGATTTAACTGAATCGCCAAGAGTTTTCCACAGAGGGATTATGCACAAGATGCTAAGATCATTAGTTGTTCTGTATTTAGCTGTAAACTCCTATGTCTGGAATAAAGGGAAAGTAAAATGTAACCGGGACCTCAAGGTTATTTCCCTACAGTTAGTGAATGTCATGCACCATCTAACATTCTGACCTACAGCAGTCACAGTGCTGTGGCAATGATAGATCTGAAAGAAATTTATTATTATATTTATTTATTTATAAATATAATAATAAATATAATTTATTATTGGGGGAGGGACGGTGGCTCAGTGGTAGAGCATCTGCTTGGTAAGCAGAAGGTCCCAGGTTCAATCCCTGGCATCTCCAAAAAGGGTCCAGGCAAGTAGGCGTGAAAATCCTCAGCTTGAGACCCTGGAGAGCCACTGTCAGTCTTTAAAGATAATACTGACTTTGATGCACCAAGGGTCTGATTCAGTATAAGGCAGCTTCATATGTTCATTATTATTATTATTATTATTATTATTATTATTATTATTATTATTATTTAATTTGTATCCCGCCCTCCCTGCCGAAGCAGGCTCAGGGCGGCTCACATATCATAACATAAAATACAAGGATTACGATAATAAAAACAACTATTTTATAATTCACATTTTACAATTCATTTATATATTCACAGCATTTTACAATTCACTTATATATATAAACCATCACATTCAGTTCCAGCATTCTTGGTGTTACTCATGTTACAGTTTTTTTTGACGATACAATAGAGTTCACATTAGGAAAAGACCAGCTGAAAGAGAATAGTCTTGCAGGCCCTGTAGAATTGGGCAAGACTCCACAGGGCCCGCACCTCCTCTGGTAGTTGGTTCCACCAGTGGGGAGCTGTGATCGAAAAGGCCCTTTCTCTTGTAGCTTTCAGTTTGGCCTCCTTCGGCCCAGGGATTGTCAATAGATTTTGTGAACCAGATCTCAGTGCCCTCTGGGGCACATATGGGGAGAGACAGTCCTTAAGGTAGGCAGGTCCTCGGCCATATAGGGCTTTAAAGGTAATAACCAGCATATTGTAACGAATCCAGAACACAATTGGCAGCCAGTGCAGTTCCCACAACCTCGGCTATATGTACTCCCACTTAGGGAACCGCAATAGCAGCCTGGCTGCCACGTTCTGCACTAGCTGCATTTTCCAGGTTCAGCACAAGGGCAGCCCCATGTAGAGATCATTGCAGTAGTCCAACCTTGAGGTGACCGTTGCATGGATAACTATAGCCAGGTCATCGTGGTCCAGGAAGGGGACCAATTGCCTCACCTGCCTAAGATGAAAAAAGGTGGATTTAGCAGTGGCTGCTATCTGGGCCTCCATTGACAGAGAAGGTTCCAATAGTACCCCCAAGCTCTTGACCTTGCATGCCATTTCCAATGGTGCACCATCAAAAGCTGGTAGGGGGATTTCCCTTCCCAGGCCACAATGGCTCAGACAAAGGACCTCTGTCTTTGCTGGATTCAACTTCAACCTACTCAGCCTGAGCCATCCTGCCATGGCTTGCAACACCAGGTCCAGATTTTTTGGGATGCAGATAGGCTGGCCGGCCATCAGTAGATAGAGCTGGGTGTCATCAGCATATTGGTGACTACCCAGGCCATACCTTCAGGCAATCTGGGCAAGGGGGCGCATGTAGATGTTAAACAACATCGGTGAGACCACTGCCCCCTGTGGCACCCCACAATTAAGTGAATGCCTTTGGGACAGTTCTCCCCCAATTGTCACCCTTTGTCCCTGACCATCAAGGAAAGAGGAAAGCCACTACAAGGCCAACCCCTGAATCCCCATGTTGGTGAGGCAGCGGGTCAGTAACTGATGGTCGACCATATCGAATGCAGCTGATAGGTATAACAATATCAGCACTGCCAAGCCACCTCAATCCAGATTCCGCTGGAAGTCATCCACCAGGGCAACCAGCACAGTCTCCGTCCCATGACCCAGACGAAAGTCGGTCTGGTGAGGATCTAGGATGGAAGCATCATCCAGAAAACTCTGCAACTGTAACACTACTGCCCTCTTAATAATTTTGCCCAAAAAGGGCAAATTTGAGACCAGCCGGTAATAAACTAATTCGGCCGGATCTGATGTAGCCTTTTTCAGGAGAGGGCGGACCACAGTCTCTTTAAGAGGCATTGGAAAACTCCCCTCCGAGAGGGATCTATTTACGATGTCCCATATAGGACACCTAAGCTCCCTCTGGCAAACTTTAATTAGCTAGGAGGGGCACTGGTACAGATCACAAGTTGTTGGGCGTACAGTAGAGAGGATTCTGTCAACTTCCTCCAAGCTGAGTGTGTCGAAGCGATCCAAAACTGGACCAGAAGACAGGCACGGAGCCTCAAGTTCACGTACTGTATCCAATGTGGCGGGGAGGTTGTGGCAGAGCAACGAGATCTTATCTGCAAAAAAATTCGCAAAAGCCTCACAGCCTATCTCTAATTTCCTAGCATTTGGCCTGCCTTGTGGCAGTGTTGTAAGATTCTGAATTGTCCAAAACAATTGCCCCGGGCACAAATTTGCAGACGCAATCTTGGCCTTAAAGTAAGTCTTCTTTGCGGCTTTGACTGCCATCTCATAGAACCTCATAAACTCTCTATAAGATGTTCTAGTCGCTTGGTCTCAAGTACGCCGCCATTGCCTCTCTAACCATCTGAGCCCTCATTTCAGCTGTCGCAGCTCCGGGGTATATCACGTGGCTAGCTTAATACGAGGGCACAGAGGGTGTTGAGGTGTGATCTCATCGATTACTCTGGAGACCCAGCCATGCCAGGACTCAGCCAGATCATCAAGAGAATCGCCAGGGGGGCAGGGATCCCATAGAGCCATTTGGAACCGCTCAGGTTCCATCAGACTCCACGGGCAAGCCAAAATAAGCTTGCCGCCCAAACAGGCTTGGGGTGGAACATCCACACGAGCCTTGAGGGCAAAGTGGTCCAACCATGGCACCACCTCTGCTGTAATATCATCCACCAAAAACCCCGGCCGCAAAGATCAAATCTAACATGTGTCACTTATTATTCCTCTTCAATAGCTCTTCTTCGGGGAGCTGAAAAAATATACCTGCCCACAAACTGGGCACTGAGAACCAAGAATATTACTGTAATATCCATATTTTATGAGGGCAGTCTTGAAAATTATGCTGCCTGTCTAGAAGCATGTTAGCCAAGTCTTAAATGAAAAAACATGCAACACCTGAAGCCAGAGCATGAGAGCTTTGCCAGATTTTTGCCTCTGGCACACTTATGAAATGTGCAGATGATCCTCTGTAGCACTAAGTCATTCTTCCCACTTCATAAATTTTAAGAAGGTTTTAATCAGAGGCCTCCCAGAAGCAAAGTTCATCTGCTGGTTATAGAATATTGAAAGCTCAAATGCCCAGTGTTGGTTATTCAGCTAACAGGTTTAAAATACCAAGTGGCCACTAAAAGAGTGCCAGTCATTGGGTCACTCTGCAGAAGTTCAGTGGACTTCCCATTTCATTTTGGAATCAAGTCCAAATGGTTTCTGAACCAGTTTAACCAATTATCAGTACACATCTCTGCATTAAATACAACCATCCAAAATATTTCATCACAATAAACAGTTTGGTTTTATGTATCTTAGATACCAAATATGGATGTATGAAGATGCCATCTTCCAAGGTTTTTGTTTTTTTTTAGGGGGTGGGGTACTGGGTCATATGCCATTATTGTGAGCTTTTTCATTTCTCCTGTTTTCATCGCTAGTATTCCTATAGAGAGAGAGAGAGAATATATATATTCTTTTACACCATTTATTTTACACAATTCAGACATCATATATATGTCATTTCAATATCTTGGGTACACAAGCGACACAAAAATGTTGAAAATATGTTCTGGGTTGGAGTCACAAAATAGGAAAGCAACACTGACAGAGTCAACCCAGCTGGGATGAGAAATTAAATTCAAAGAAGGATTCAAAGTCTGATGTTTCCAGGCACTCCTTACATTAGAAATGAACTAGGAACTAACTTGGACACTTTCTTGTCTGTTGTGATTTTATAAAGAGGAAATGAGCCATAATCACACTGTATTAACAACTAATGGCAAAAAGAGTGTGTGTATTTAACTTTTAAAAATGTACTGAGTGGCTGTCACGGCAGCATTTTTGAATATATTAACTATTCTGACAATGCTGAGCATTTGTGTTCTGTTTTGAAAAGCCTTTCCAACACCCCTTGATTGACTTGAACATGATAGCGATTAGAATGTCTGTTGATTCTCCAAATTTACTTGTTTCTTGTGGGGGTTTTATTAAGGGAAAAAAGATTTTAAGCCCATTTATATTCAATATTTACCATGTGCTCAAACTAGAATTGAGGGGGATTGTGAGCTTGCATCTGTTGAGAGGCAAGAAGAGCTGACTTTTTTTATTGCTTAGGGTGAAATGTGTGAAATTAGCAAGGAGAAGAATCCACAAAGAAAGAATGTGTGACATTGATTGTCATGTGGATTTGTATGCAGCAGTGTGGGAGAGATAACTGCAAGGATTTACTATCATTATGTTATGACGTTATTAGAATACTGAACTCGGCAGTGGCGTTGGGAGGGGGGAGATAACTCAAAAGCTATGAAAAGCAAAAATGGGCCATATAGTTTCTCTTCACTTCAGCTCAATTGTGGGATGTTCAATATCCTGTTCTCATAGGGTAGCTACCTTTATCTCTGGACCTTGCCTTTCAAGCTGCCAGCTAAAACAAAACAAAAGGCCATGATGATTCTGCCATGGCTCTCTTCCCTTCCAGTCTCTCAATTTCTGCACATCTCCCTTTCCTGCTGAAAGGAGTAAACCAGTTGGTGTGCCATGTATCCAGTGATAGTAGAGGGCAAATGTCAAAAATTTAGAAGGAAGGGACACACAGAACTAGAGATGAGCCATGGATGCCATTTCTCCTGCTCCAAGTGAGAGATTTAAAGAGAAATGTCTGCTCTAAGAGTTGATAAACCTTATGGTAAGAAGACCACCAGTGCCATCCTAAGCAGAGTTATACTATTCCAAGACCATTAACCTCACTTTACAGTAAATAAGACTTTCTCTAATTAGATGGGTTTGCATGCTAGGGGACATAATGGTGTAATTCTGCTTAGGATGGCACTGTTAAAGGGCAATCTTCTGCAGAGTCATTCCAGTTGAAGCCGATTGGCTTCAGGGAGCTTAACCTGGACAAATATTGCTTTGGACTTCACCACTGTAAGTTTATGCACAGATAAAAACATGTAAACATTAAAGCACGGATAAACCCAGCATATTTTATAATAAAATAGAACAGAACATTTATAATTACAATGAAAGCCCATTAACATCTCAAGTTGTATTTCACAAATTGTCTAGCCCAATCAATGACCAGCACACAAGGCCCTTTGAAAGAAAGAATTGCCTTACATACATTTCTAAATGCTGTTAATGATAGTGTTCTCCATATTTCCTCTGGATCCCATTTTGTAAGATCATAAGCAGGAATTATTCACATCCACACTGGAGAAAAGTACACTCTCTAAATGGAAGGAACAACATGTTGAGACTGGGGAGAGGAGCATACTTGGTTTACAGGACACTATTTCACACAGAGGAGATGGTTCAGAAAGATGGATTCCAGTTTGTGAAAGGCTGTAAAGAAAAGAACTAGCACCTTGAATGGTGTTTCAGCATTTTATGTGCCACTAAAGTGCTAGTAGAATAGAAAAAGAGACACTTTACAAGGTAAATTCCATGTAGAAGAGGCTCTCTCTTTCCCACATTTTTTTAAAAAATCCATTATGTTCTTGTTCTCTGGTATAGATAATGAATTAACTCAACGGCTTGGACAAGGAAGAGAAACTGGAAGATTTCTCTCTCAAAGCCTGCATCAGTGACAACTGGTGTAATATGCATTATGGATAAACAGAATTATGCAGCACTTCATTGCTGTTGTGATTAGACATCAGAGTCCAACTTCATAATACGTATAGAAAATCTGGTAGAAAGTGCGTCAACATTCATCAAATTCATTCAATGAAGCTATAAATATTTACTGCAACTCTACCAGGAGAACAGTTGGCCATATTGCTGAGGAGTTTCACTGAAGTTATTGTAAATAAATATATAAGTCTATGTGGAGGAAAGCTTAGATTATTCTTTGGGAAAGGCTATAATTTTTTCATCAAATTTTTACAAGAACAAGACCATGTGGAAAGAAGTTTCAGAAACAAAAGCAATGTTATGATGGAAGAAGGGAGAAAAGAATAAAAGAACATAATAAACAACGAAAACCATGCAAATGTTTACTCCAGAGGGATAAAAAGTCCTTAATTATGACTATTAAGCAAAAAAAAAAAAAGGGAGGGGGGTTTTTGTATACCACTTCAGACTCAACAAAATCATTACACAAAATAAGTTCCTGTGCAAAAATCAAGAATGCAGTCTCCATATACCTTGGTGCTTGTACTTATAGTATATGTTTTACTAAAACAAAAAAATGGCTTTCTATTCTGTTTTAGTAACTGGTTACTAATGGATTTTTTCTGTCATTTCAGACAGACTGGTTTTAGTAATGGCTGCCAATGGAATTTATTTACCTGTTCATCCAAACCCACTTGTCAGGTTAGCAAAGCATGGTTGAGCTGCTTTTGCAGAAAACTTTTTTCCCCCAATCTCTTCATTGTGCTTCTGAATCGCAGTGGTGTGCTATTTAAAACATCCACAGAACTCCTTACAATGCCCCCTTTTTCCTGCCCTTTTTCATTGTACAATCTTCCTTGAACTTTTTTCTTTAAAAAAAACGTGATGTGAGTACTCAATGGAGTCAATGTATCTCAACAGTGCTGCTATAGCACTTAAGTGGTATAGTGGTTTAGTGCTATAACACTCACTTTAGAATGTTTAAAAAGAAAGAAAAAAGTCTGAGATAGATTGCATGGCTAAAAAGGGCGGGGAGAAGTGGCACTCTTTGAAATGACCATAACACTTCAGAGACAGCTCACTAAAGGAAGGAAATTTGCTTTATAAAACTCTCATCCCTATATTGCTTTACTTGAAATTGAGACAACAACAAATAACATCTGGTTTACAATGGTAATGCGAAATGCTTTCCCTAGAGCAGTGGTGGCCAAACTTGCTTAATGTAAGAGCCACATAGATTAAATATCAGATGTTTGAGAGTCACAAGACACGAAAGTCAGATGTTTGAGAGCCACAAGACAAAAGGAAGGAAGGAAAATAGAGGGGGGAGGGAGGAAGATGTGAAAAGAAAACAACTTTAACTTTAAACATATTCTCCAAGCTGCTGGCTGGCTTGACTTGGAGAAGTGATTTAGAGACAAATGCCTTCTTCAAGTCAGCCAACGGGGTCGTGGGGGCTTCAAGAGCCACACAATACGTGTGAAAGAGCCACATGTGGCTCCTGAGCCACAGTTTGGCGACCCATGCCCTAGAGCAACTGAACTATACTTTCCCTTCTGCACCATTGACTTCATTTGCTGTCTTTTGTTGTGGTGACTGGTGTGGTCCTCTTCAGGGGATTATCTGTTTTTTGATAAACAAGCACACATGTATGCAACCACCACATGACAAGCTATTATTCAATGGCTTGCTTTTCCTTGTTTTTTATTTTCATGGTAGCAACCGCACTCATCTTGAAAGGAACTTTCCGCCACTAACATTTTTGTAGTATTTTTATTTGTGTAGCACCATTGATGCATATGGCATTTTGAAGAACCACATAAGCAACAGTTCCCTGTCCCAAAGATCATCCAACATAAATGTCGTTATGGGAAGGGTTGTAATCACTGGAGAAAAACAAATATGCCACAAGGAGAGGGAAGGCAGAGAGAATTAACAGGATGTGGACAAGAACAAATACATTTGATTTCTTTTCTGTTGTGGATAAGAACAGAATAAAGATGAAACTGATATGAGGAGAAAAGAAGAGAACATGAATACAGTATCATAAAGGCTGAAGTGGTTTCTATACAGCAGACAGGCCTATCTTGAAATCTTTGGCCACCACCACCAGTTTTCTATCCAAGCAATTCACTCCAGGAAAATACCTTACACAATGGTTTGCCTAATAGCCTGCCACATAGCCCTTTAAGATCATGCCAGCATGAGGTTTCTATATTTGGTTTTCTATAATAAATTGGTAGGGTTGTGATCACTGGAGAAAAATAAAAATGCTGCCAGCCTCTGTGCTGGTTCGTCACTTCCAGGTACAACCCAGAGCTGATCATTGTTAGCTCTTGCCGCTGGTTGCCAGCATTTACCTGGTAAACTTACAAATCAGTCTTTAGGATACCACAAGATTCCAGTATGGCTTCCCCTTTGATATATGCTACAGGAGAAACTGCTTGCTATCAATCTATTCTCTGTGATTGTGGGACTGGGAAACTGAGTTGGAAAAGAGTATGTATTAGGGATGGGTACAAACCCAGAAAATGGTGGTTCATGTTGGTTCAAGGTTCGTTTGATTGCATGAACCACGAACTTACATAAACCACCATTTTCCTGAGCTTGTTCATAGTTCATTTGGTTTGTTTGGTTCAGAAGGAAGTAGAACAAACCCCTCATGAGTTAGAGACACCAAACTTGCAGAGAGTTTTCAGCAATCTCTCCTCCAAGTTTGGCAAAGATTGGATTTGGGATGCCCAAATAATAGCCCCCCAAAGCAAGTGTCCCCAGGAAAATCAGCTCTAGCTTCAGGTTCAGTCCCTGAAACCACAGCAAGGAATACTTTCCCAGCCAGGAGAGGTGTTTTAAAAATTGCTCTCACAACAATTAACTCTTCTCTCTTTGTAATGTAAAGTGAAAGCAGCTGAGACAGGGTGTGGTATTATACTGGTATATAATCTACTCCCACAGAGCAAAATGGGAGCTCCATGGAAGGCTCTAATCGAACTATGAACAACTGCTTTGGGTATTTCTAGCACTTTCCACAAGTCCACACCCAGTGTTGCCTAGGAATTGAATGAATCGGCACCAGGCTGTCTGGAGAATGAACTGTAAAAATGAACCACCCAAACCTCCATGGGGAAAAGGTGTTTTGTTTTTGGTTTGGGAATGACATGACCAAATGAACCTGATCAAAATGAACTATGAATCAGCCCAGTTCCAGCTCAAACCATGGTTCGTGTTCATCCCTAGTTTTTATATTCATGCATGCTTATATTATTTGGATTATGTGTTAATATTCTATTATGACACTGTATTTCTTCTGCCCCTTAACACTTCATAACCCTTAGGCTTGGGGTAGGGGGAACCCCCAACAGATATATTTTAATAAATAAATAAATAATGTTGGTAGGTCCAATGTACTGGACTTGACAACCTTGTTATCCCTTCCAAGTCTGCTTTTATGATTCATTGTTCTTTAAATCCTTCCTCATCCATCTTCCCAACAGCAATATGGGAAATCTTTGAGCATAATTTCTTTATGTCAGATTCCAGCAGGAAATAGTCCCTCACGTAATTTATTTAAAACTGGGATAGGACTGACTGAAGGGCAAGAGGAGCAGCTCTACTATCTTTCTCCCAGTATAGGTTCACTTGAGGTAAATGCTGGTAACTTGAACAGATGTGTATGAGCAATGGAATATCTGGAAAATCATTTAGGAAAACTGGACTGAGTTGTTGGTTAAACAAATCAATAATTTTGGTCAGCAGTTGTGAAAGTTATAGCAACCCACCACAGGAACAATTTTAAGTAACTGGGCAAAGTATTCCTCTCTTCCAGCCTGTTGGATGCTGTTTAACAGCCAAATATTTCACTTTGCTTAAATATGAATAAAAGCAGGATTCCTAAAACCCAGGGATGCCTTTCTGACACTGGCTTAACTATCTTTTAAGGTGCTTTCCTACAGTGTGGAAAGTGTTGGACAGCACTGCAAAAGAATGCTTCAGAGTTCCAATTACATTTCCAAGGATGTTATTAGGCTGAAGGAAAATTGTGGAATCCAATGATCCAGGGAAAACTTTGTCTTTTTAAGCATATCAGCATCATTACCCTGGTGTTGGAAGGGCTAAAAATTCTGGGAGGCAAAACCAGAATGGAACTGAAAATTTAATCTAGCTGGTACATTTTCAAATCCCATTGTTCCTCTAAGAAATTAGGGATAGCATACATGGTTCTCTATTCCTCCATTTTAACCTCACAACAACCCAGTGAGGTAGGTTAGGTTGAAAGAGAGAAAGTGATTGGTCCAAAATCACTCAGCTAGTCTCATACCTGAGATTTGAATCTGGATTGTATTTTAACCACTCTATAACACTAGACTTCAAAAAGGTTTAATGAAACCATACTTTCCTTCTACCACTTACAATTTTTTGCCACTTGGCCACAAGGTTCACCCAAAAGTAATTAACAACAACAACGTTTCTTTTTCTTTTTTACAAACCTCCACTCTTGCACCTTGTAGGTAAAAAAATACTGTGGTATCCAAAGAGTGTGATCATACGGGAAGGTGAGCAGAGCAAACACATTGCCCATTTGTGATCTCTCCAGTTTTACTGCCCTACAAACAGAAGCAATGTTGGGGGGAGAGGGGAAGAGAGAGCACATTTCAGCTCACCACCAAAACTAGCAAACCCATTGAGCAAACCTTATTCTATGAAACTTTAGAGCACAAAGTACACACCTTACACTGTAAAACTAAAAATAGCTCATCAATATTGCAGTGTAAGACAACAACTTCTTGTAGACCTCCTGAGGAGTGCCATATGTTTTGATGGAAAGTTGGTTCTTTTAAAGGCCAAAAGGAAAAAAAAACAGATTGGAAAATATTTCCTCGCATGGAAGGTACATAGGATTCAGTGAGACATCCATTAAGTATATTTTGAAATATCAAAAGCTACATTTTAACGTCAAGTCACATATTAAAGTGCCCAATGGACACATATTGAACTGCACATGGTCTGCACACAGATTCATGTTCCATAGCTCATTCATTGAAAAGCTGAGGTGCATAGACCACATAGGTCAAGGGTCATAGTCACAGGGTCCAGTCATAGGTTTACTTATGTAGGACATTATTTATTTATTCGGTACACTGAGGGATATGTCCAGCTGACAGGATCATGAACACACTCACATGTAGCTAGTATTGCTCTGATGTTCTATATGCACAGAAATCTTCCACATACCAGATGCACTTTTCAAATATGCATCCAGATGTTCTACACTGATGATAATGCTTCGTGCTGCTAGAGTGTTGTACTGTTTACTTGTATTTTTTGCACATCATTCTTCTGTTTGGAAATCGTTAATGGTCAAGATTTGGGCACATCTCAGATAAAGTCATTTTTTTCCATAGATAAGCTGCAATGGAAGATAAAATGTATACTAATTTTATCTTCTATCATTCTTATTTCTATATTACAGCACTTCAGAGATTTCCTGCAGCTCCCTGGATTGGATTAGTATATTATCTCATTTCACTCAGTAAAGTTGGTAACACTTTAGATAGGGTTTATAGGGAAAGAAAATTGGGCATGCCATAGAACTTAATCTCTTTCCACTAGTTTTCTTTGTTTGGACATCCTGATCATGGAACTCACCAATCAGCCACCAGAGATATGGTCCACACAGAATAATAATAATAATACTTTTTATTTGTATCCCGCCCTCCCCGCCAGGGCAGGCTCAGGGCGGCTCACAACATACGAATGTAATATACAATAAAACCATACATAGTAATTACAATTACTATTATAAAATCATCATTAAATCATTAACAACTTGTATTAAAATTAACATTAACATTGTGGTGCTATAACTTAGGTCTTTAATAAAATTCAGTGGCTAAAAACATGTCCAGAGAGACTTTCTTGGCTCGGTGTTAGGTGAAGGCTATTTTGAAGAGTTAGGTCTTACAGGCCCTGCGGAAATGGTCTAAACATCGCAGGACCCGTACCTCCTCCAGGAGTTGATTCCACAGCAGTGGAGCTGCAATGGAGAAGGCCCGATCCCGGGTGGTCTTCAATCTGGCCTCTCTTGGCCCAGGGATATTCAGCTGGTTCTTTCCAGCTGACCTCAGCGCTCTCTGGGATTCATATGGGGAGACGGTCCTTCAAGGAGGCAGGTCCTCGGCCATATAGAGCTTTAAAGGTGATAACCAGCACTTTGTAACGGACTCGGTACACCACTGGCAGCCAGTGCAGTCCGCGCAGCCCCGGCTGTATGTGCTCCCACCTTGGGAATCCCAACAGCAGCCTAGCCGCCGCGTTTTGCACCAGCTGCAGCCGCCAAGTTCGGCACAAGGGCAGCCCCATATAGAGGGCATTACAGTAGTCCAGTCTCGAGGTGACCGTAGCGTGGATCACCATTGCTAGGTCCCGGCACTCCAGGAAGGGGGCCAACTGCTTCGCCCGTCGAAGGTGAAAGAACGCGAACTTGGCAGTGGCCGCTATCTGTGCCTCCATTGATAATAAAGGCTCCAGAAGAACCCCCAAGCTCTTGACCCTATGAACCACTTTCAGCAGCACACCGTCAAAAACCGGAAGGGGGATTTCCCTTCCTGGGGCACCGCGGCCCAAGCAAAGGATCTCTGTATTCGCTGGATTCAACTTCAGCCCACTCAGCCTGAGCCAACCTGCCACAGCCTGCAATGCTAGGTCCAGGTTTTCTGGGACGCAGTCAGGTCGGCCATCCATTAGTAGATAGAGCTGGGTGTCATCTGCGTATTGGTGGCACCGAAGCCCAAACCTCCGAGCAATCTGGGCAAGGGGGCGCATGTAGATGTTAAATAACATCAGAGAGAGAACTGCACCTTGTGGCACCCCGCACACTAGCGGGTGCCTCCGGGACAGCTCTCCCCCAATTCCCACCCTTTGTCCCCGTCCATCAAGGAAGGAGGAAAGCCACTGTAAGGCCGCCCCCCTAATCCCTGCGTCGGCGAGCCGGTGGGCCAGTAGCCAATGGTCAACCGTGTCGAACGCAGCCGACAGGTCTAACAGCATCAGCACCGCCACGCCGCCTCGATCCAGATGCTGCTGGAGGTCATCCACCAAGGCGACCAGCGCTGTCTCCGTCCCATGGCCCGGACGAAAGCTGGACTGGTGGGAGTCTAAGGCGGAAGTGTCATCCAAAAAACTCTGTAACTGTAGCGCCACTGCCCTCTCAATAATTTTACCTAAAAATGGTAAGTTCGAGACCGGTCGGTAATTCGCCAATTCGGCCGGATCTGCTGTACTTTTTTTCAAGAGAGGGCGGACCATAGCCTCTTTCAAGGATGTTGGAAATTGCCCTTTCAAGAGGGATCTATTTATGACATCCCGTACAGGATATCTAAGCTCCCTCTGGCAAGATTTAATTAGCCAGGAGGGGCATGGGTCAAGTTGTAGGGCGTACAGTAGAGAGAATTCCGTCGACTTCCCCTAAGCTAAGTGCGTCGAAGTGGTCTAAGATAAAATCAGAAGACAGGCATGGAGCCTCGGGTTCTTGTACTGTATCCAATGTGGCGGGAAGGTCCTGGCGGAGCGACGAGATTTTATCTGCAAAAAAATTCGAAAAAGCCTCACAGCCTATTTCCAATTCTCTCGTGTTTGGTCTGCTTTGAGGCAGAGTAGTCAAATTCTCAATTATCTGAAATAATTGTGCCGGGCGCGAATTTGCAGACGCAATCCTAGCCGCAAAGTAATCTTTCTTTGCGGCTTTGACTGCCATCTCATAAGACTTCATAAACGTTCTGTAGGATGTTCTCGTCGCTTCGTCACAAGTATGCCGCTACCGCCTCTCTAGTCGTCTAAGTCCCTGTTTCAGCTGGTGTAGCTCTGAGGTGTACCATGGAGCCAGCCTATTACGGGGACGCAGAGGACGCTGGGGTGCGATCACGTTGATGGCCCTGGATAGCCTGTCGTGCCAGGTCTCTACCAGGTCATCAAGGGAATCGCTAGGGGGCCAGGGATCCCGCAGAGCCATTTGGCATGGCATTGAACCGATGAGAAAAAAGTGACTAACAGACTCCTATGTCATCAGCATGGTCTATTGTCCGTATCTATTGTCACTGGCCCAGTAAGTTATGAATACCTAGCCAGCTTACAGTCTTAGATACTGTCATCCAGACACACTACCTGACTGTGTAGAGAAAGGCTGGTAGGAAGCCTTTGCCCAAAGAAGCTGGCAGCCACCTCTATGGAAAAAATGCAGTTAGTCAGCTCAGTACTCACACAAGTCTCTCTCCACACAGTTACATACCTGCACACACAGGTATGACAGTGAGAACTAGACCTTAAACTATGTCTATTTATAGAATATTGATACAATCAGAATGTTCTCTGATGTACCACTTAGAAGTGCAGGACATGTGCAACAAGAACAGTGTTATCTTGGCAAGCTTTCATTCACCTGTTAGGATCTTAATTCACTGTCAGCAGACATATATTTTATTTAACCTTCATATCACCAAGAACCATAAATTAAAAAGAGGCTAAAATAGCCTTGTGTGGCTGACAATGGCCCGAAAATTAAGTTAAACCTTTTTATCTGCTGTGAACTCATATCCATTATGTATAGCTATCATATATCAGTAAACAGTGCATGAGCTAACATTGCAGCCTGAATTAAGGACAAGTGGCTTGAACTAAAATATTAGGCAGTCAACAAAGACACTGCCATTGGAGCAGGGAGGTTCTCACAGGATACAGAATATTCCATTTACATAGCACTGCATGATAATTGGTCATAATCTTAACATGCAGTGGCTGCTCACACCTGGGTTATAGAGTGTTTGGACAAATTGATGTTATTACTTCCACATAGCAAGGGAGGTGTGTTGAATTCTACTTTGCCACGGGGCCTTTGATGAACATAGTATAACAAATATACTTCAACACTAAGCAAATAAACAATTAAATTGCCACATAGAGTTCTACTAGCCTATGAAGTCCAGATGAAGACCCCATGTATTTTATTTCTCCATTTCAATATCTAATATTGTGAGAAAAATACCCCTAATTCCAGAACATTGTAGTCACCTGTTTGGTTGCCAGGGTGCCTGGAGACTCAACTCATACACATCTACCAGGAGGATGTGGGTTTTGTCTACCAAACTGGAAGGGACTTATGAGTACTAACAACCACCACATGGCAGCAGCACTCCGTGTCTCTCGAGGAGGGCTGACCAGGAGAACAGATAGTTTCCAGTTGCTCCGTGCGATCCCCATCTTGGCCATAGCAGAGGGAGAAGGTGTGCCACCAGGAACTGTCCAGGCAAGCGGTTTTCAGCCTCAACCATAGAATCCATCTTGGGAGGCTAACACCATCAGCAGATATCTTCCTGCAGTGCCAGACTCCATAACAGCGAAGCGGGAGGCTCGCGTACTCAACAGATGTCACCTATGCATAAAGCCATCAAGCTTATCTTAGGCGTGGATCCTGTCAGACCACCTAAGCCTTTTGTCCAACGAAACTCAAGACAAAGACTGGTGCCAATAGAAGATCGAAGAGGAGGAAGAACATCTTACCCAGAGCCAAGTTTCTTTGTATAGACCGGGTGTTACCTTGGTAGCAATTTGGCCATCTATTGTCGCCTTTTTGATAAGTTTGATAGACTTAAATACCCCCCATCTTAATAATTTTTCCCATTCTTCCCCTTAATGGTCATCCTGGAGCCTCCTCCTTGGCCCATTGTTACCTGGAAGTCCAATCAGGTAACTAAGGCCAAGTCTGCTCATTGGCTAGCAATGAGCAGGGACCACCAATTAACTGGCTATTGGCTACTGCATGAGTCCAGCCCTTATGGTCATTGCAGAGCCTCCCCTTTTTCTGAGGTCATGTACCAGCTGACCACTGTCATCCACCCATGTACCTCCCATCCCCTAAGGGCTCAAGGTAGTCGTTATAACCTGTGACCCAGCTCCTCACAGGTGTGAATCTAGCTGTCCAGTTCCGCTGTCTAGATACATCCCCGATTCCTGATCAGTTGAGGGTCCCCTCGCCCTAGTCCTCGTTCGTCGCCATTGGAGCCTTCCTTGAAGACTACAATCGGTAATTATCACCCTGTTTGTCCATCCTTGTGTTGTCTCTGCATCTCTCTCTATTGTTCTTAGGACTGTATGTATGTTTTATGAGTTTATCATCTTGTATGTGTGCTCTATATTTTTCTACAATAAATTTTAATTGTTTTTACTTAATTAGTGTCCTTGGCAATTTTAAGCAATAATTTCTGGACGTGTATCCTGTATACATAGATTCAAGATCCTTTTTAAGCCAGGTGCCCACTTGTCAATTCCCCAACCTCATTTTGAGGGCATTTTGGCTTACAGTATCTTCAGCAGTGGTACCACCTTCTTCCTTTCTTCCTTTCACTGCCACAGAATCAATCCAATTACTGGTTAGAAAGATGCCTTTCTAACCAGTAATTGAATTAATTCTGTGGCAGTGCTTAGATAATTTGTAAAAGGAAGAAAGGAAAGCAATAGAAATAATTATAGCTGGCATTATTCTTCCTTGGCGTCCAATTTTGATTTGAAGCTGATACCACTGTTGAAGATATTAGATATTGAAATGGAGAAATAAAATACCCGAGGTCTTCGTCTAGACTTCATGGGCTAGCAGAACTCTCTGTGGCAATTGAATTATTTATTTGCCTAGTGTCAGATTATATTTGTTATACTGCCTTTGATGAACACACATGATGCATCTAATGTGCAGTGAGAGCTACAGTTGCCACCCAGTTCTGCTTTGCCAACTGAATCCACCCATGCAATTCATCTTTCAAAAAACATCAGTAAATCATCCTTTATTTTTAGTTCTGTTTTTTTTTTTAAAAAAAAAGCACAGAACGGAAGATTGGGGGTGGAATATGCTACAGAGGTTGTTGCAGTGTGTGTGTGTTTTGTAGGGGTAGCTACCCTAGTTCTTAAAGCACATCTTCCCTTGCTTCCCATTAATATTCCTGACAAGTGCCTACCTGAATATCTTTATCCTGAGTTTGGGGTACATGCCTAAGGCACAAACCAAGCAAGTCAGAGTGGCACTGCAAGTTTTTTGTGTTGAGCCCCTTCTCCTTTGGAATACATGCTCACAAATGAAATGTTTTACAGTAGAGAAAATGTGGGATGAAATGGGGTTGTTAAACATTCTCTTGACAGCTGTTTTGCCGCTTCCTATACAGAGCTCAAGTCTTGTGTTTGGGATGTAAGCATGGCTCCAGAACAGCGACTGGGAGAGGGGAGGAGGAAGCAGTTGTAGAGGAGCGTCAATGGAAAATTTGGCAAGGAAATAAATGTTTCCTTTCATCTGTCTCTTCTATACTACAAGATGCTCCATCCTTAGAATTGCCAGCTCTGGGTTGGGAAATACTTGGAGATTTGGAGGTAGAGCCTAGGGAGGGAAGGATTTGGGAAGAATTTGCAGTGAGGTATAATGCCATAAGTGTCCACCCTCTAAAGCAGTCATTTTCTCCAGAAGAACTGATCACTGCCATCAGGACATCTGTTGTAATTCCAGCAGATCTCCAGGCCCCACCTGGAGGCTAGCAACCCTATCCCTCCTGAAGATAACAAACAAGGGGTCATTTAACATACAAGTTTGTTTATTATTTGTTATCTATTTAACTTATACCCAGCCTTTCTCCCCAGTGGCAGGTGGCAAAATGAGTACCCAGCTTACTGGGAGTAAAGTGTAGATGACTGGGGAAGGCAATAGCAAACCACCCCGTAAAAAGTCTGCCAAGAAAATGTGATGATGTGATGTCACCCCATAGGTTGGTAATGCTTGCACAGGGGACTACCTTTACCCTTCTTTTTTAACACCAGAGAGGGCCGGTCATGGCACCAAAGCTCAAGAAGGTGCTCCCTTGGGAGATTCATTTGTCCCCTTCTGATGCCATCTTCAGCCAGTAAGTGAAGACATTTCTGTTTTGCTTGGCATTCCTTTTTTCCTTCTCAATTTTTTTTTTGTTACTGGTTTTATGTCTTTGTATGTATTTTAGCTATTTTGTTAATAGTTTCGATTACACGTGTTTGGGTGGGGGTTTATTTTAATGTGTTAAAATGTAATTTTATCAGGGGTGCTTTCATTTGTTAACTGCCTTAGTGGACCTTATAAAGGCAGAAAGATGAATAAAATAAAATAAAAGGTTAACCTGAGAATATGTGATTGCAGCAATGTCACCCAGCAAGATCCCATGGCAGAGTGAAGATTTAAACCTGGATCCCCAGAATCCTAGTCTAACACTTTAACCACAATACTACTCAGGCTGTCCAAGCTGGAAAGAGCTACAGTGTTACAGGAAGCTTGGCCTGATACTCCCATTCAAGATGATTTAAAAAGGTAAGAGAATAATTTTCTCCGCTCTTTCAAATTGAGCTTACATCGGGCTAGGAATTATAACCCACATCAGTGATCATTAGGAGAAATTAGACAGGTAATTTCAAATTATTTTAAATTATTACACTATAAAAGGGAGGGATATTACAAAAGTTTTGTGTGTGTATGTATGCATACTTTCATACACACAGGGAAAGTTTCAGAACCATTTCTCTCTGCAACTGTTTTTTGTCAGTGTAGGCAAAGCACATGGAGAAACACACTGTTAATATTCTTCAAAGGCCTCAAAGGAGCTTGGTGAAAGTACAGAAAATTTCTAACACTGAATCTATACAGTTTTCCACAGATGCCACACAATTTAAACAGAATTGTTTCTTTGAAAGCCATTATCAACATAAATGAGACTTTCCCATTATCTTCAGCTCACTGAAACAATAGATGACAGTAGCTTCTTATGAGGCACCATGTATGAGAATCAGAACTGGAGGAAGTTAAACACTGGAGCTTTTAGATCCTGAAAGAAAAGGCAATAAAACTCCCAATGAAAACTCTGCACATAGCACTATGGTGCTCTAATGAAAAAAAGTGCACACAGCACAATTCTTTTATATTATTACACATGTGCCTTCCCCTTCTTTCATGCTTCTTTGAACATGGAATCCATGTATCTGGCATATAAATGGCATTTAACATATTAATGGTATGAAAATAGTGTAAAAGAAACCAAATGGGCAAAATGGAAAGGCTCACGCTGACAACATCCAAAAAGAAAAAGGAACAATATCCTTGCATACCTAAGGGTTGGATCCAAGGGTTAGAGGAGGGATCCCATCTTTGAATTTTTAAAAAATTCATGAACACTGGAGTCAGCCCTCAAAAACAAAAGAAACAAACTTTCCTACAACTGTTTTCTGAAACCCTCTCTGCATCTTTCTTCAATAGGAACTAGTGTTTCTTTTGTGTTCTTCAATTATTCATTTCTAACAAGGAAAATGCTAGGAGGCTGCTTAGAAGCCAGAGTCTGCAAAGGAAGCCTGGGACTCCAACTGGACACAGGCCACGTTTGGGGAATGTATTTTGCACATGTTCAGATATGCCTCTATGTGTGTTTGCATTTGTGTGCATGTATGTGTATCATTTTGCATGTCCCTGGACCAAGTCCTTGCTGTGCACCTGAGGGATGCCACACAATCATGCCAAAGACAGTTTCTGATTTAAGCCTCAGGGTACTATAGACCACTTGGTACATTGTTGCTGAACAATAGTAAGAACAAGAAGGACTGGGACCCTAAGTCAGGTTACTTGCTGACAACTGCAGCTATTGAGAGTCAAGTTCCTTACAATAAATTAGTGAATCCTCAAAGTTCTGGTTTAGTTCACATTTCCAAACAGCTTCTATGGGGGGGGGGGGGGTTCTTTCCATTTTTCATCCACATTTCATTCCTATTGCCAAGGGAAAGACTGACTTTAAATGGTTTGCTTTGGCTTAAGAAAGGTTTGTTCAGCCAGGGGTCTTCCGCGGAAGGAAAATGCTGAGCTGAGCTGCTTCTCATAAAGGGAGCAGGCTGGAACTTCTGTTCGGGGAGGAATTAATGCCTACTGTTTATTTTTCTCAGTCAGGGATTAGTCCAAGATATGAACAGAAAACTTTGAGGAGACTTACCTTGGCTGAAAGGGAGTCCGGGGGGGGGGCTCCTTTGAGGGGTCTCCGGGAAGAATTGCATTTTCATCATCTGCAGAAGTTTCCAGAGTCGTTTATTTGACATAAGCTCAACAGAATCTTAACCTTCTTGGACATCATTGAACATCTAAAGTTACACAAGACTGGAGTGGATCTGGATAATTTGCAGAAAAGGTACAGATGACTATCTTTCATTCTGGGACTATTTAAAATTAAACAGAATAAATTCAAAAGGTGGGAAATGGAAAACTAGAAAGCTTGGAAGAAGAAGAGATGAAAAGGTGAAATTTGGACCTTTTTAAAGTTAAAGGACAGTGCTAAAAAGTGAGAAGGAATTTATTGTTTGGTCTACTTGCGGTTTTGAAAAAAAGAACACCATCATCACAGACCTGCAGCATACACAGTCAACAAAGGAAGTACGTCAGATATCGTGAGATCTCTCTACCAGCGAAAACGGGATTTGGTGGCAAGTAAAGCAGGAAGTATTAGAGGAAAAGCCTACTCTAGGACTATAATACCATAGAAAAACAGCAGCAGCCATTGCAAGGAGATCAAAATTAAAATAATAATTTTAAGGTGTTCGAGACATTAATAATTTTTGGAAATAATTGAGATGGTGATGAAAGGAGAAATGCTATTGGACACTATTGTCAATATTGGATTTTAGAAGCTTTTAAAGGAATTTTTTTTAAGGGAAGTAGAAAGTTGCGACCGCCATTTTGAAAAAAATAAAAAAAAATAAAATTTATATCTCAGCCTAGGAGGCTCTGAGGATGGCGAAATTAGGTTTGTTGGAAAAAGCAAGCTCTAATCTTTTGAATTTGATAGTTAAATTTTAAATTGGTGAGAACAAAATTTTTGGTGTTTTTAAAGGTCAGAGCATAAGCAAACCCGTACAAGGGCGACCTGTCTTGGAATGTAAATGGACTAAATTTACCACAAAAAAAGAAGGGCAACATTTCATTGGATTAAAAAGCAAAATTGTAATAGAGTTTATCTACAAGTACATATAAAACAGAAGGATTATTCATTTTTATGGAATAAACAATTGAGATTAGAATTTTATTCCCTGGCTGAGCAGAAGAAAAGGGGAGTGATTTTTTATGTTAAACAGGAATTGGATCCAAAATTAGTACTTAAAGATAAAAATGGAAGATTTGTAGCAGTAGAAATAAATTTGAATGGGAAAAAAACATTGGGATTGTATGTGCCAAATGGAGCGAAAGTTCTATTTTTTTAAGGATATTACACAACAACTTGATGAATTGACATATGATCAAGTTTTGATAATGGGGGACTTTAATGGAACAATTCAAAATGCATTGGTTAGATCTGGACAAAAAAAAATAATAAAGAAGGAAAATTGCCAAAATCTTTTTTTGAACTGGTTAAACAAGAAAATCTGGAAGATATATGGAGGAAATTTAATCCTGATGTACGGGACTATACTTTTTTTTCAGCAAGACATAATTCTTTTTCTAGAATTGACATGTTGTGGGGCACAAAAGATTTGGGCCTTATAACAAAGAAAATTGAGATTTTGCCTAAAATAGGAGCTGATCATAACCCAATAATGTGGATTACAAATTCGTTGAAAAAATTAAGAAGATGGAGATTAAATGAAGATTTACTACAGAATAAAGAAATAGTGACATCTCTGGAAAATGAGACCAAAGCTTTCATCCAAATAAATGACAGAGAAGATATTGAATTCCAGATGGTGTGGGATGCCTATAAGGCAGTAATGAGAAGAATATTGATAACATTGAACAACAAAGATAAGAGGACAAAAGATAAACGGATGTTGGACATTCAAAATGAAATAAAGAAAAAAAAAGGTGAATTAAGGAAAAGGCCAGGGAAAAAGAAAATTATGAGGAAGATTACAATATTACAAACACAAATGAAACATTTGTTAAATAAAGAATTGGAATGGAATTTGAAAAAAATTACAGCAAAAGTCTTTTGAAGGAGCAAATAAACTTGAAAAGTACCTGGCCTGGCAATTGAAAAAGAAGAGAGAAAGTAAAATTATTAGTAAGATTGTGGTTGATGGAAGAGAGATGGTGGATCAAGAAGGAATAAAAAGAGTATTTTTTAAATATTATACTAAGCTATTTAAGGGTGTTAAAATAAAGAAAGAAAAGATGGAACTATATTTACAAAATATTAAAATAGCACCCTTAGCAGAAAATATGAAAAAAGTTTTGAATGCGCCAATTGAATGAATAGAGATTGATGCAGCGATCTCTCTCTCTCTCATGCAATGTAAATTGGAAAGGCTCCTGGACCGGATGGATATACAGCTAAGTTTTTTAAAACATTTAAAGAGGAATTAATACCGAAGCTCCAAAAATTGATGAACATGATAAGATTAAAAGGCAAATTACCAAATACATAGAAGGAAGCAGTGATTTTGTTAATTCCAAAAGAAGATAGAGATGTCACAAATGTAAAAAATTATAGACCGATTTCATTATTGAATAATGACTATAAAATATACACAAGAATACTGGCAGAATGACTTTAGCAATATTTGATAAACTTTATAAAGGAAGATCAAGCAGGGTTTCTCCTCAAAAGACAGATAATGACAGAGTAGTAGTAGAAGCACCCACTGGGCCACTCTGGTCAGACCAGTCTCAGTTGCAGCTCTAAGGAAGACACTTACACAGACAGCCGGTTCAACAAACTGTATTGGGGTCAGGCAGATATCAAAGTCAAGAAGCAGTCCAATAGTCATACACTTACATCCAATGAAGCCAGGCAGAGTACAGATACACAGTCCAATAGAATAGTCAATACACAGTCCACAGTCATCAAATCCAATGTCCATCCAACAGTATGCCACACTATATCCGTCCTTTCCTATTCCACACTGAACAGGTAGCAGGCTACTGCATTTCAAGTTGCCTTAGCCAATCCCATTCCAAATTGGTTAAAGGCTTACACCTGATGACACCTTAGCATCTGTACTCAAGGATTACACAATCCCTTGACAGTTCCAATTCATCTTAGGACACTGACAGATAAGAAACAATATTAGGACTGTTGTAAATATTGTAGAATATTACGAAAGACATCCAGAAAAGGAAGCAGCATTATTCTTCGCAGATGCAGAGAAAGCATTTGATAATCTAAACTGGGACTTTATGTTTGCAGTTATGGAGAAAATGGAGTTGGGAAAAGACTTTATAAGGATGATAAAAGCAATATATACTGAATAACGTGCAAGGTTATGTATAATTGCTGTATAATTGCAGACCTTACAGAAGATATGATAATTTGTAAAGGTACAAGACAAGGGTGTCTGCTCTCTCCACTGCTGTTTATAATGACACTTGAAAGTTTGCTGATGCAAATTCAAGAAGACAAAGAAATAGAAGGATTAAAATAAAAGGATTTACATATAAATATAGAGCATTTGCAGATGATATAATGTTTATAAATGAAAATCCAACTCAAGTAACACCCTTGCTGTTAGCAAAAATACAAGAATATGGAGAATTGGCAGGATTTTATATAAATAAAGAAAAATCAAAAATTCTATGTAAGAATATGCAAGTAAGGAGTTACAAAAGTTAATGGGTTGTGAAGTTACTTCGAAGGTAAAATATTTGGGTGTGGAGATAACAATGAAGAATATTGATTTGTTTAAAAATAATTATGAGAAGCTATGGTGTAAAATGGATGAAGACATGATAAAATGGAATAAACATAATTTTTCATTACTGGGAAGAAAGCTGTAATTAAAATGAACATTTTTACCAAGAATAATGTATTTATTTCAAACTATTCCGATTGTGAAAGACAGCAAACAGTTTAACAGATGGCAGAGGAAGATTTCAGAATTTGTGTGGGCTGGGAAGAAACCAAGGATCAAAATGAAAATTTTAACAGATGCAAAAGAGAGAGGAGGATTCCAATTACCAGATTTAAAATTATATCATGAAGCAGTCTGCTTAGTGTGGATAAAAGAATGGGTGATGCTACTAAACAGAAAACTTTTGGCATTGGAAGGTCATGGAAATAAATTCGGCTGGCACACTTATATGTACTACGGGGGGAAAAAGATGGATGGTTTTTTCTCTCACCATTATATAAGAAATAATCTGTTGAATACATGGATAAAATATAAGAAATATGGTGATGAGAGAAAACAGTTATGAATAGTGCCAGCAGAAGTGATAAAAATAATAGCTGAAGTGGGTGAAGAGAAGTGGTTGTCATATAATCAGCTATTAAAAATACAAGGCGGTAAAATAGAGTTGAAAACTGTGAAAGAGTTGAACAATAAATATGACTGGTTTCAAATGCAACAAATAAAAGAGTTTGGTGGAAAACGACATTAAAACTGAAGGAATAAGAAAAGAACAAACAGAAATAGAAATAGTTCTGCTTGGAGATAATGAAAAAATAATTTCAAAACTATATAAATTGCTTTTGAAATGGTCTACAGAAGATGAAGTAGTGAAATCTCAAATGATTAAGTGGGCAATAAACATAAATAAAGAAATACAGATGGAAACTTGGGAATATCTTTGGAAGAATTCTATAAAGCTTTCAACATGTCATAGTATTAAAGAGAACTGTTTTAAAATGATGTATAGATGGTATATAACTCCTAAAAAGTTGGCAAAGTTGAACAATAAGATGCCAGATAGATGTTGGAAGTGTAAAAAACATGAAGGTTCTTTTTACCATATGTGGTGGATTTGTGAAAGAGCAAAAAAGTATTGGCAGATGATCCAACAAGAAATATCTAGGATCTTGGGATATGAAATCAAGAAAGTTGCAGAGACTTTTCTGTTGGGATTATATATAGAAAAATTTCCAAAAGAAGATAGAACTGTAATTTGGTACTTGCTCTCAGCTGCTAGGACATTGTATGCGCAGTTGTAAAAGCAAGAAAGAATACCAGAGAAATGGGATTGGATTATAAAAGTTATAACATGGAGTGAAATGGACAAATTGACAAGAATCTTAAAAGACGATGATCTAGAAACTTTTAAGTTGGAGTGGAAAAAGTTTAGAAGTTATATAGAAAAAGAGTGAAAAATAAAAGGACATTGGACAATTTTTGATAATGATTAAGTCTTAAAAGAAAGAAAAATAGAATTTTTTTTTTGTTTTATTAGTTAAGGGTACCTTTAAATATTAGTATTTTAAGTATACAACACCGGCGGGGGTCAAGTAACGGGGGGGGGAGGGGTTAGAAAAGTAATATATGTGATAGATAAAAATAAGTAATTAATAATGCAAGAATTGATGGTTACCATATGTTACTGGAATAAAATTGTTTTAAACACTGCAAAAAGAAAGAAAGGTTTGTTCAGCCAGATCTTCAGTCAGAAATGGTGTATGTTGATGACTCAAACATTCACATCATATGCCTTCTTTCTTGTTTTTTTAATGTACTGCACATTTTTTAAAAATATGCAATGACATTTTCCTATTTAGCAGCAGGCTAATATCTTCGTTGCTACTGATGAGTGGAAATCTTTTTGTACACTATATCTAGTAAGTCTTTCATTTTAAGTCCTATCGTTGACAACCAATCATTTTACCACCGGGTAGCTGCCACAAGTATCACAGACTCAGAGAGCACCTGCTTTTTTACTGTTGAAGCTGCATTATTCCATACAATATAAATTTTTATCATTTTATTTTAAACATTCATTGCTCACTTGGTGAGAATCTGTGGCTGCCTACTATGAATTTTTTTAAAAAAAATATGATCATATGGCCTTTATTTGGCAAGTATCTATGACTACTTCCTCATGGGTTCTGGGAAGCTATCTTTTTTTGGCCTAATGGTTTGCTAATAGCCCACAATGATCTGGTGATGCTTCCATTACTGCTAGGAAGCTACCTCTATCTTTTGGGATGTAATACACACCAGAGTTTGGGAGATAATACTTTCCAGCTATAGGGAGCAGAAAGTTTTAAGCTGTTTGCACTTTTGAATTTGGAAAGACAGAAGTATCCTTGGGATATAGTTTCACTCTGGAGACCTGACACAGGTTTAAGAGTTTCTGCTGCCTGCTGAAGAAATCCATTTGCTTGCCTTTGCTGTGTTCTGATTTTTGTATTCACATCACTCTCAAGAAACTAAAACAGCAATTTTAAGCAGATCTACTTAAAAGCAAATCCCAATCAGGACTAACTCCCAGGTAAGTCTGAAGAAGTTTATAGACTAAACCATATAGTGCTGTTCCTGGAATTTTTCACCACTCAAGAAAATGAAGATCAGTAAACAATATTAGGCCATAAGTCAGTCAGATCCATTTATCTTTCTGTCTGATAACACCCACCCACCCCCACACCCGAAACACACTTTTACTATGGAAGTGATCAGGGCTTTTTTTGTAGAAAAAGCCAGCATGAACTCATTTGCATTTTAGGCCACACCCCCTGACAGCAAGTCAGCTGGAACTGTGTTCCTTTGCATTCCTGCTCAAAAAAAGCCCTGGAAGTGATAACTATTGATAAAGATTACATCTATTTCCATCTGTTAAACTTATTTTTGCAGATATAGTGAAACACAGCAAATATTGAAATGTATCAAAGATTTAGGCCTTTTTCCCCATTCTATTCTTCTCATTGATGAACATGTTAAACAGATGCCTCATGAATTTCCACACCACTACCATTGACATAACTATCTTTTTCTGGATTGTTACCATGTTCCAATATGGCTCATTTAAGAATGGTTGCACAACTTCATCTGTAAACTAAACTGGCCTATCCTCAATGGTGCACTCATTGTCGTCTGGTTGTATTTTTCCAGTTCATTCTTATTCTTCCACAGCGAGGAAATGTAATGAGTGCAACTTCTGTGGTGTCTTAATTGATCTGCATGGTGCCAGGAAACTTGCTTCACTTCCATTGACACATCTAAGGGTGTGTAGTTCAGGAAATAATGGTCATTGTATGCTTGTAACAAGCCAAATCTAATCTGTATCTTGTTGTCCATTTAAGGTGTAGACTAGGATCAACACCTTTTCTTTCCTTCAATGAATGGCTCTTCATGTGACAATAACAGAAATAGAGACTGAGGCTGTATGCATGTTTTGTTTTTGTTTGTTTTTAAAAGGATAGGGATGATTCTCATATCTAGTGCTACAACCTTATTTTCCATTTGAGCTGACTAGACAAAGTGGATAAAGTGAAGCAGTTGTTCTAGTACTCCCCCATCCACCCAAACATTGATACATTGCAATTACCCTTGTATTTACTGTGTCGTGGTGGTAATCTTTCCATTTTAACCAATTCTCAGAAAAATCACAACCACCTGTATCTTTTTGACACTTATTGCACCTTCTCTTATTAATGCCTTCATTATACAGATCTGGTGAAATCATGTCCTGCAGAAATATCACTTTCCATTGAAAGGTCTTAATTATATTGCAGTGAAATCCTGGACCCATTGTGCACAATGTCTGCAGTAGAATAAAGGATCACTTACAATCCGCAGTGCTGATTGACTATGGCAATGTGTTTGGAAAAATATTAGGGTTGCCAATCCCCAGGTGGGGGCAGGGGATCCCCTGGTTTGGACCGATTTGCATAGGGTACAAAGGAGAATTGATCTGCATGTATCTGAGGCTGCTTTTTGAGGAAGAAGCATCATATTTTCAGCATAGCATCTGGTGCCTCTCCTCAAAACACCCTCCAAGTTTCAAAAATATTGGTCCAGAGGGTCAATTCTATGAGCTCCAAAAGAAAGTGCCCCTGTCCATCATTATTTCCAATGGAGGGAAGGCATTTAAAAGGTGTGCAGTCTCTTTAAATGTGATGGCCAGAACTCCCTTTGGAGTTCAATTATGCTTATCACAATCTTGCTCCAGGCTCCACCTCCAAAGTCTCCTGGCTCCACCCTCATATATTGGACCTGGCATCCCTAGAAAAAATGCATCTTGCTCTCCTTTAAGAACAGAACTGACAGCAACTGAAACTCTTAAGGGCCCCAGAGCTGGGCCTGATACATCTCACTGTGGGATAGGCTTATACCCATACCAAGTCCATAGCACATGTTGGTGGTACATGAAAAAAAAATCTTAACAGAAAAGTCTTAGTTCCCTGCAGCAAACTGTAGTTGAATATGAACAGCTGAACAACAACACATACAGCTGTTAATGATAATTTTCCACCTGATCTATAACCATAGGTTTTCTTTTCCTCCAAGATAGAAGAAAAAAAACTGAGCATATAAGTAAACAAAAAGCTGGTCATCTTGAAATCATGTCAAGAGAATTCCTATTTATAGAAATGGTGAAATCAGATACTGTGCGAGCACTCTGAGGTTTGCAACATTTGACAAATTGTAATTTTGTTCTTCACAAACTCCTAAACACTTCCTGCTAAGTGACAACAAGCCTCAGCAAGTTTCCACAAACCTTCTGCAGCTTCTTCATTTTAGTATAAAGAACAGATGCCATTTTGGTGCAGCAATGAGCTTTTCTGCTCTCTTTGCACATGTAAAAGAAGGCACTCACATCATAGGGAAACGTGATAGCTAAGGCCTTTCAGAAAGCTTTATGTTTAATAGTGCACAGGAGGTCAACAGCTGGCTCAATACTGCAGCCCTGTGCTTGTCTTGATGGTTTTATATTCAAAACTCCTACAACCAAATTGGACAACTATGCAAATTCTGTAAGGAAAAATTATGCAGATTAGTCAAAATTCGTCAAAGTTTCTTTATTTGCATGTTTTACAAAAATGGCATTGTGGGTTTTTCTTCTTTTCAGAGTGTCTTTTGTCAGAATAGACGATTATAATCTGATAGAGGGAGTAGGAAGAAGAGTAAGGAAAACCTGGGGAATGTAGATTCCAGTCAAGCAAGGCTATTTTGCAAATTAAAAGATTTGCACCATTGTATAATGAGGCTTCTTTTTTCAAAAGCAGCAACTTTACTCATACTACATCATATATTGGTTTTGAATTCACAGGTGTATAAAAATCAACTTGAGATGCAGCTCAAAGGGGAAGATAGGATTGCTAGATTAAAGTGAAAGGTCTGGGATTCAGTACAACTAGGCTTTTCACTCAATTCAGCCCAATTCTGTTCCTGATTGTAGACCCCAACTCACATGGCTGTTGTACACAAAGGTCCCATGAGCAGCAGACAAGCTATTTTGGTTAGTCAACGGGACAGTGGTATACCAAGGGGTGGAGGCACAGTGTGCCCCAGACAAAGCATAAGGATGGTCCTTGAAGGGTGCTTGCTCTCAGAGTCAGTGTCATCCTGCTACCTCCAGCCAATGTCTGGATTGTAGCTATTATTAGCAGGAGAAAAACTAGCTGTGACACACATTACTCGGTGCAGCGTTTTTGCACGGAAGGCGTAATTTCCAACACCTCCATCTGTCTCCAGTGGACACCTGTTTTGGAAGCAAAAACCACATCCCCACGTTTCAGAGCAGCTCAGCCCTTGAGCCGCACTAGCAATGTGAAAATGGAAGCATGGACTGCTGCCGGGATCCTGCTGCTTCAATGGCGGCTGTCTGATCCCTCTTAAATGGACCTACCTGAGTCATGGTTTTTTCGCCATGGGATGCTATTGTATCAGTTTTGCAGTGTGATACCACCCATTGTCGCCAATAGCCTTTCCCTTTCTTTGCACTGAGTTTAGCCAGATCTTGCAAAGTAGCAATTAGTGATAACTGTCCATGTAGGCCTAGTCTAACTTTTAATGAAGTATTGGAGTAGAGCCCTTGTATTCACTTTAATAGCCTATTATCTATTCTGAGCATGCACAATTCATTCAGAGGTGCTGCCTTGAAACTGGATCAAATGCTGCTCTGAAATCTATAAAGGCAACAATTGTCTAGCTTGTTTCTGCACATATTTATTTATAAAAAGCTGTAATAGAAAACAGTGATCTAAAGTTGACCAACCCTTCCTAAATCCTATTTGCTCTGGTGTTAGTGAAGTTGTTTTGTTCATATAGAGATGTTCATTTAAAGTTCATATAAAGATGCCTGGCATATAATTTTCCTATGACATCAAGGAGAGAAATTGTCTATAATTAGATAGACCTTTTCCTTCTCCCTTGTATATAGATGTTGTCCATTCTATCAATATGTGTGAATAGATGAGCAAGAACTAGTACCACCAGTCTTGAAAGAATATCAGGAGGAAAAAGACTTTCTCCAGGAGTCTTATTGTTCTTGATTATAGCTATTAGAGATTTTATTTCATTAGGGGTAGCAGATGACCGAGCAGGTACAGGGTATAATAGGCACTGTCATAGGCATTTCTAAAATCTCTTCATTGTGCCCTGTATCATTAAACAATTTTAAAAAATGTTTCTCCCAGGTATCCTTTGATATATAAGAATCTAATTCATAGCTAACTATCCCATTAAGTTAGATTCAAGTAGGTAGCTGTGTTGGTCTGAAGCAGCAGAACAAAATTTGAGTTCAGTGGCAACTTTAATACCAAAAAAGTTTTATTCAAGGTATAACCTTCTGCACGCAGGCACACTTCTTCAGAATAAAACTTTGTTGGTCTTAAAGATGCCACTGAACTCAAACGTTGTTCTCCCATCAACTTTTGCTAACAGCTTTCAACATTTTGTCTCATCTTTTTGGCTTAATGCCAAAGCCAGTTCTTGCAATGACTTTTTATACAAGGCAAGTCCCCCCACCCAAAACAGTTGTTTATAACTATTGCAAACTTCAAAAAGGGCTTTTGGAAGGTATTTATTTGGAGCATGTTTATATCATCTAAGAATGTATCAAAATTTTCTTTTCATATACAAACATTCCTTAGCATACTAGCATTCTGAGCCGCAAGTATTTTATTAACAAGTTCCAGGAATGATTCACTATCTAAGGCTTGCTGTTCTTCTCATCCCCATCAGTAGTACATAAGGGTACCCTATCATCATCAAGCCGCAATCCAAAGTGACAGCTGCCTCGCCCACACATGCGCACGTGCACACAAAAACGAACGTGGTATGTTTCCTCAAGGGGGAGTGATGCAACATTCCCTGAGGCGGCAGCTAGGGATCCACCCCCCCCCCCAAGGAATGCCTGCTGTTTCCTAAGGAAGAAAGGAGGGTCAGACACTGGTGTAGCAGGCTTCATATTGTTTGGGGGGAAAGCGTGTTTTGCAACACAGACGTTATTTAGAGAATTGTGGAGATGCAACAGTTCTAAGCGGCCATAGTTTGGAGAGGAGACATACCCAAAGGATAAAATGATGCCTTTAAAACTGAGCACGGCTAACCTTATATGTGTAACATGTCTTTTTAAGATCAGGTTGCTTCAGGTTGTGTGTCGATACAGCTCATGCTCTTTAACTTGTTCATTAGTGATCCGGAGTCAGGAGTAAGCAGCAAAGTGGCCAAGTTTGCAGATGACACTAAATTGTTCAGGGTGGTGCCTCATGAGCATGCCCCCCCCCCCAATTCCATACATCTCATTTTTAGGCCTTACATCCAGATAGAGCGTTTCCTCCACAATCTCCATATTTTCTTGTGCCTTCCCTCCATGTTCTGACTCCTTGCCATCGCTTTTGGGTGAAAGATGCATCAACTTCTCATAAACAGGTTCCTCACCAGCATCGGCTTTCCCCCCATCGGTCTTCACTGGGTTCATATCATCATGAACAGCCTGTTCCAAAGCCGGAACCCCGTCAGCCTCCACAGCATTCATTTCTTCATAAAATGATGGTTCAACAGAGCCAGGAAACCAAAAGCAATAAACGCATGCCATGGAGTGGGGGTTCCAAGCTTCCCCAAGGGTTTTGATCGTATGTACCTTTCCTTTCAGTTTCCTCCTCACATGCCTCCTCATCTCAGTGTATTTACCCCTTTTAAAGTTAAACGTGGTTGTGGCGGTCTTTCTGGACAACTCCCTATTTATACAAACGGTAAAATCAATAACATTATGGTCACTGCTCCCAAGTGGCGCAATCACTTTTACATCTCTCACCAAGTCTTGGGCATTACTTAGGACCAAATCCAGGATCACCCCACCCCTGGTAGGTTCTGAGACCATCTGCTCCATAGCACAGTCATTGAGAGCATCAAGAAACTCAATTTCTTTCTCTCGACCAGAAAACATATTGACCCAATCAATCTGCGGGTAGTTAAAATCACCTATTACGACACAGTTTTTACGTTTAGCCGCTATCTTTAAGCCTTCCATCATATTATAATCGTCCTCTCTCTTTTGATTTGGTGGGCAATAACAAACTCCCATAGTTAAATTTCCTTTTGGTCCCTCTATTTCAACCCAAAACATTTCTAAAAGTGAATCTAATTCTCTGACCTCAGTCTTACTGGACCGTATAGCCTGACATACAGAGCCACCCCACCTCCAACCCTTCCCTCCCTATCCTTCCGATATAACTTATATCCAGGAATGTGTCCCACTGATTCTCCTCATTCCACCAAGTTTCTGAAATTCCCACAATGTCTATGTTTTCTCCCAACACTAAACATTCCAATTCACCAATTTTACTTCGAACACTTCTAGCATTTGCATACAAACATCTATAATTTCCCAGGCAAGCTAGGCCCGCCACCTTCCTCCTGCCACCTCGAGACTCTGGCAGACAGTCCATACTGCTTGTCACCTTCACAGTGGACAACTCTGGTCCGTTACCCGGTAAAAAAATAGCAGCCAACCCTTCATTTCTTTGAGACGAGTCCTCCCGAACCAGAGACATTTCATCTCCTGTTGGCTTTCCCCCAAGATTTAGTTTAAAAACTGCTCTGCCACCTTTTTGATGTTAAGCGCCAGCAGCCTGGTTCCATCTGGGGACAAGTGGAGACCGTCTCTTTTGTACAGCTCCCGCTTGTTCCAGAAAGCATCCCAGTGCCTAACAAACTTAAACCCTTCCTCCTTACACCATCGTCTCATCCACACATTGAGACTTCTAATTTGTGCCTGTCTCTCCTGCCCTGCACGTGGAACAGGTAGCACTTCTGAGAAGGCTACCTTGAAGGTCCTGGCCTTAAGTCTCCCGCCTAGCAGCCTAAATTTTTCCTCCAGGACCTCACGACTGCATTTCCCCACATCATTGGTGCCAACTTGCACCACGGCCACAGGTTCCTCCCCAGCACTGTCTATCAGCCGATCTACTACACTCGTAATGTCCACTACCTTCGCACCAGGCAGGCAAGTCACCATACGGTCAGTACGTGATTTCGCCACCCAGCTGTCTATTTGCCTAAGGATCAAATCACCAACTACCAAAAAAAACCCTCTCCCCCTGCTCAGGGATGGTTCCTTGGCGCGAAAGGATTCCCACTCACCAACCGAAGAAGAGGTCCCTTCTGAGGGTGCATTCCCCTTATCCTCAGCACGGTGCCCTGTTCCCTCTCGACCCTCACGCTCTCTGGCAGCAATGGGGCTGCTATGTTCAGAGCAGGGCTCATCTAATACGCCCCCGAGAGTCTTCCCAAGTGCCTAACTGACCGTCTCTGCTTCTCCAGGGCAGTCACCTCGGCCTCACGGTACGAACTCATTCCCTGAGGACCAGGAGCTCATTGCATCGAGCACACACCCAAGACTTCTGTCCTTTGGGCAGATAGTCATACATGTGACACTCAGTGCAAAACACTGGAAAGCCCCCAACCCCCTGCTGGCATTCTATCTTCAATATATATATATATATATATATATATATATATATATATATATATATATATATATATATATATATATATATATATATATATATATATATATATATATATATATATATAAAATATACAGTCCTCTTTAAATGCTGTTTTTTTAAGGGGCTCCCCTTCTGGAGGGTCAACTTACCTTACCTTAACTTACCTTATTGGGAACTTACCTTATTGGGAGAACAAGGAAATCAGGGATCTGGGTTCCTGGTCCTTAGGAAGCCCCCAGGAGAAGAGCCACAGGCCAAGAGCCCTTTGGCAAGGCACAGCTTAAAATGCAAAGAGGGTGGAGCAGAGGCACTCCTCAGCAATCAGCAGCAATCACTCTCAATCTCTTTCACCTTTAGCCCAGTCAACCAAACAAAGAGCAGTTCCCCAGCTATCACAACTCAGAATTTTAGGCAGCCCCACAAACCTCAGAATGTAGTCCTTCAAAACTCAGAAATTCTCAGCAATTTCTCCAGCTGTCTCAGCTATCAGAGCTGCTCTGCTCCTCTCAGACCTCTGTGAGATGTACAAAATGTGAGTCCCTCTGTCCTATATATTGGAAAGTGGAGTGATTTCAGATGCCAAATGACATTATCAGGCAAAAAAAAGATATGATTGGATTATGTGTGATGCAGAGAAGTAGTAGGTATGGAGAAATCAGCACTGATAATGAGACAAAAAATGTAGGTCTCAATTCAATCCAGGTGGATGCATTGTTTTAAACTTTGTTAACAGTTGCAATTCAGCAGTCTCTCTTTCTAATCTCCCTTTGAAATTCCTTTATAAGATAACTACTACTTTTAGGTCAACAACAGGACGTCCCACAGGTTAAAATGTTGCCCCACTGGTTTTTGAATGTTTTGATTTCTTATTTCAGACTTAGGGCCATCAATTCTTTGTTGAAGGGATTGGCCCCTTAGTCCAATGTAGAGAGTGGAAAGGCATTGCTGACACATGATGACATAAATCACATTAGAGGATGAGCAGAGGTAGGAACCTGAGGTGGTATGGCTGATGTTGCTGGGTCCACTGATGGTGTTCCTAGGATCTATATGAGAACAAAGTTGGCATCTGGGTATGTTGCAGATCTTGGTATCAAAGTCCATGTTACTGTTAAGTAGTTTATCATTGCAGGTGAGAAATTGTTTTAGGATAGCAAACTGTCTGTAAGCAAGAAAATGTTGTGCCCCCCAGTTCCTTGGGGGGGTGGTAATAGTATCCTGTACCGCATTAGGGACAGGTGATACTGTGTCAGGTGGTGGTCAGCTGGGATAAGAACCTTCTAAAGAATGGCTTTTGCAACAGGGATTGGTGAAGGAGGAAATTATCATTCTTAGCTGCGAAAGAGGTAATCAGACTGAACCAAACCATGTTCAGAATTTGGTCTCATCCCTATTCTTTACCTCCAGAACAGCCAGTTTAGATAAAACGTTACAAACTGCTTTCCTCCAAAGTGACACATCTAGTTTGCAGTAACCAAGAATACACAAACAAATTGTTCAGTTTTCATTCAAATAAGCCATCTCTTCAACTAGAGGTAAATCTTGCTGGATCCTGCTATAGCATCACCACCACAGCAAACAAGTCATTATTTGGGGGCTTATTATTTCTGAGCCAGTGTCATCATTTCTTACACATACCCCCACTGTGTTTGGAATAGTATCATATGACTAATTTCTAGTTCTGTTGCCAAGCAGCACAGATGAAATGAAGAGAAATTGTGTGCTTATAAGATATTGTGAACCATCTAGTTGAACAGAGGCCAGAAAGAATCTTCTTACGGTCCTTGTTAACCGTCTTTCATTGTGTTTTAATTAGAAGGCATTTAAAACATTTTTGAAGAAAGAGGAGAGACGTAACAATTACAAATGTTATTCAGAAGTTTAACAGTTTGAAGGATTTCAGTTTATATGACAGAAACGATAGCAGCAGAGCTCCACTGGCTCCTTATTACATTTAAATTTAATTTTTGCTGCTAGTGGTTATCTCAGCAATGAAAGTTATGTGTCTTTTCCATGAACATTTTGGGGCCCACAGCAAATGTGCATGCACGCACGCTTACATTCTGCCTCAAATGGTGCAATTCTGTGCAGTTACTCCAGTCTAAGTCCACTGAAATCAATTGGCATAGACTGCAACAAATATACATAGAATTGTACTGCAGATCTCTGAAGTGTATGACATTATGTGAAACTATGAGGTTGCTTTATCTATATCCCTCTGTAAAGAGAGGAAAGCTCAGCAGGAACTCATTAGCATATTAGGCTACACCCCTGATATCACCAGAAGTGTGATCATTCGGCCACACCCACCTCATAATGTTTCTGATGATTGATGCTGGAAGATCTAGAGAGAGTAGAGACACTATAGTCACTCCAGCAGACAAATACCACATGTACCTTAGCTTTAAATCAGTTTCCAACACAGTTACCAGAGGTTGCCATGTTGCTAATTTTTTAAACGAAGGAAACAGAACATTGAGAAACTCAGGACTGTGTTTAAATTCCTGAATGTGCTCTGAGGAATAAAGGAATCTAACAGATACAAAACCATAGAAGGGTTTTTCATATATCTTCAAAAAGTGGGGTATTAATTATAAAGCAAAAGTATAAAAAGGAAAAACATGCTCCATTCCTTTTCTTTTCCTTAGAAGCTGATTGATTACAGAATCTTGAGTAGCAGCTGATACTGGGAGGGATGGTGGCTCAGTGGTAGAGCATCTGCTTGGGAAGCAGAAGGTCCCAGGTTCAATCCCTGGCATCTCCAAAAATGGGTCCAGGCAAATAGGTGTGAAAAACCTCAGCTTGAGACCCTGGAGAACCGCTGCCAGTCTGAGAAGACAATACTGACTTTGATGGACCAAAGGTCTGATTCAGTATAAGGCAGCTTCATATGTTCAGCAGAAGATACTTATTTCATTTTTTTATACAAGTGCCAAAAGGAAAGGAAATACTGGTGGAAATATTGGTGAAAAACACAATACTGGTGGAAAACACAAATATGTATGAAAAAAATGTAACCTGAGGGGAGAAATTAATATTTCTAAAAGTTATTTGCAGGGCTTTTATATAGCAGGAACTCCTTTGTGCATTAGGTCACACCCTTCCTCTGTAGGTAATCCTCCAAGATTACAGGGCTCTCAATGTAGCCAATCCTCCAAGAGTTTACAGTAGACCTTGCACTAAGGGTGTGTGACCTAATATTCAAAGGAGTTCCTGCTACAAAAAAACCCTGGTTATTTTAATATTTGAAACTGTTTTCAAAGGCTGACTACCAATAGGAAGCTCACTTAGTAAGCAAAGGAGATACCTAAATATAACATTTAAAAAGAGAGAATATTCACAAGCAGACTAAAAACTATCCAGATAGTTGTTCAGCTCCCCCCCTCCCCAAAGCAAAAGGAAGAAACATAGACTAATGACTGTGACAAAGGTGGAAATAACCATGTTCAATTCAAATGAAGTCACCCCAGATATTAAGAACCATTTAAAGCAGAGTGACACAAAAGTCTGTGGAAAGAACTCTGAAGAGGGAAGACGACAACAACAACAATAATATAAAAAAGAAATAATATAGAAGAAACTTCAGAGGATAGCTCAAGGAATTAAGACACACACAGAGAGAGCAGCCAAAATAAACACAGCATGCACACACTTTTCAGATCTCACTGAGGCAATTTTCTCAGGAGAGTTGTTGAATGTAACCAAGTTTCAACCAGGTTCTTCAGACTAACACAGGGAAACCAAGGGTTCTAGCTTACTCTTTACTATTTATTTTACTGCACAAATGACTTCTAAAACGAATGCAAAACAAACGGAGGCTCTCTTGCTTTCCTACAGCTTCACTATTTTAGTGTGCAAATGACTTATAAAGCAAACAGAGAGTACATTCACACTATACTAACTAATATGTTTTACATCCAGATTTTTACTCTGTAAGAATAGCAAAAATCCAGATGTAAAATGCATTAGTTAAGAACATAAGAACATAAGAGAAGCCATGTTGGATCAGGCCAATGGCCCATCAAGTCCAACACTCTGTGTCACACAGTGGCAAAAAAAATTTTATATACATACATACACTGTGGCTAATAGCCACTGATGGACCTGTGTTCCATATTTTTATCTAAACCCCTCTTGAAGGTGGCTATACTTGTGGCCGCCACCACCTCCTGTGGCAGTGAATTCCACATGTTAATCATCCTTTGGGTGAAGAAGTACTTCCTTTTATCCGTTTTAACCTTTCTGCTCAGCAATTTCATCGAATGCCCACGAGTTCTTGTATTGTGAGAAAGGGAGAAAAGTACTTCTTTCTCTACTTTCTCCATCCCATGCATTATCTTGTAAACCTCTATCATGTCACTCCGCAGTCGATGTTTCTCCAAGCTAAAGAGTCCCAAGCGTTTCAACCTTTCTTCATAGGGAAAGTGCTCCAGCCCTTTAATCATTCTAGTTGCCCTTCTCTGGATTTTCTCCAATGCTATAATATCCTTTTTGAGGTGCGGCGACCAGAACTGCACACAGTACTCCAAATGAGACCGCACCATCGATTTATACAGGGGCATTATGATACTGGCTGATTTGTTTTCAATTCCCTTCCTAATAATTCCCAGCATGGCGTTGGCCTTTTTTATTGCAGACGCACACTGTCTTGACATTTTCAGTGAGTTATCTACCACGACCCCAAGATCTCTCTCTTGGTCAGTCTCTGCCAGTTCACACCCCATCAACTTGTATTTGTAGCTGGGATTCTTGGCCCCAATGTGCATTACTTTGCACTTGGCCACATTGAACAGCATCTGCCACGTTGACGCCCACTCACCCAGCCTCGACAGATCCCTTTGGAGTTCCTCACAATCCTCTCTGGTTCTCACCACCCTGAACAATTTAGTGTCATCCGCAAACTTGGCCACTTCACTGCTCACTCCCAACTCTAAATCATTTATGAACAAGTTAAAGAGCATGGGACCCAGTACCGAGCCCTGCGGCACCCCACTGCTTACCGTCCTCCACTGCGAAGATTGCCCATTTATACTGACTCTCTGCTTCCTATTACTAAGCCAGTTTTTGATCCACAAGAGGACCTGTCCTTTTACTCCATGACTCTCAAGTTTTCTAAGGAGCCTTTGATGAGGAACTTTATCAAAAGCTTTCTGGAAGTCAAGGTGTGTAGTTAGTGTAGTGTGAATGCATGCAGAGACTCACAGAGACTTACTTTCTCACAGCTTCACTGTGCAAAAGACTTTACTGTGCAAAAGACTTCACTGTGCAAAAGACTTCTAAAGTGAATGCAAAACAACAGAGGTGCTCTTACTTTTTCACAGCTTCACAGACTTTGCAGGAAGACCCATATTTATCTGCTGACTCACCCTGCCCCCAGCCAGGTGTCTAGAAATTTAAAAGCACACACCTTCCAAAAAGCAAGCCATTCAAAAGCTTCTTCTAGCCTTCCAAGGTGGAAAAGCACATGGTGGCTGTTCGAGCTGGAGCTTCTCCTGATGGCCAGCTGACTGGTGATGGGAGGAGCCTACAAAACTGGGACCTGGGGACTGGCAAGCCTAGGCTCATGTCTTTGAGGGGTAGATAAAATATAAATGAGATCCTCCAGTCAATTTGTTCATTCTTGAAATTAAATTCATCCTTGTTATTAATCAATATGCATTTACCATCAGATTTTCTTATTTGCTTTCTGCTGAACTGGGAGACTTTTGTTTGCTGACACAACTGCTTTCTCTAGAAATGAAAGATATGATAAAGTGGCAACTTACCTAAATCAACAACCCTTATTTGACTTTCACCCGTTTTTCTCCATCTCTTGGTTTCAGAGTGTTTTCATACCAGATGCTGAAGGATGTCTTTGAGATTCTCCACATTGCATGTGAAAATGCAACAGGAATCCAGAAAGCTGCTTTTAAACTGAATATACATTCCAGCCAAACTAGGTTTATTTATTTATTTTTATTTATTTAAGATTTATATCCCGCCCTTCCCACAAGTGGCTCAGGGCGGCTCCCAACAACTAGTCAAACATAAATTAGACAATATTTAAATATATAAACAGTTAAACATTTAAAACAGTTAAAACCTTAAAAACCAGTAAACATTCCAATATATATATATATAAAACAGGAGTCTGGCAAGCTACATAGGTTGCAGTTTTCATACAACTAAATACAGAAATGGAAAACACAAAAAAATGTACTTTTAGCTTCATGCATAACAGGTGACCAACCTTGATAACACATGAAGTCATTGCACCTATTGACTTAAATTTATCAGGTTAATATATGCTGTGGTATCACAGGGGTTTAACTTAGTAACAATAGTGTCCATGTGTTTAATTCCAGAGGGATAGCCATGTAAGTATGCTGTAACCAAATAATGAAGTCTTGTAATACATGACTAACAGATTTCTTGTGTTACCTCAAATGGACCCTTTCACAAATAACTCATAAAACCAAATGACAACAGGCAGGATTAATGATTATCCTATGTGTAGGTCCCCCCATCCCCAGACTAGGGCAAAGCCTGTGTGTAGATTGATGGGAAGGAAAGTGCCTATCTTCAAGAATTGCAGCTTTGAAATCATAGGAGAGTTGGTTTGAGGCCCCATGAGACCCAAAACTCTTGGATGACTTGTACTAAGAAGCAGGAAAGGAATTATAGCTTCCTGAAGTGTCAGGCTGATAAGGTGAAGGAGAGCCCCTGAATAATTAATTAATACCCCCAATAATAATAATATTTGTCAGACTGAGTAAAAATATGCTTTGTCTTCAAACAAAGGGGTCTGTTGTAAAACTGCTGTTAGAAACGGACGCTACCACCCAGTGGGTGTGAGATTAGATATGGGAACAGCCTCCTGCAGGCAACTTGTATATAGATAAGTAAGGAAACTTCGTCATGGAAATTTACTAGAAAAAGTTCTGTGAAGGTGGGATCTTTGAAATCAGATAAGCCTGGATGCCTCTCTGCTTGTTTTCTGTGTGAATAAAACAGTCTGTATGTAGAATAATTGGAACACAGTCATTTTGGGGGCCCATGCCCGACTGAGTTCTGCTTATGGTGCCATAAATTAAACCTCGCTTCAAACCAGTACGTCTGTGCGGACCTCGCTATTTCTCTGCTTCACAGAAATTACAGCTTTGAAACCACAGGAGAGTTGGTTTGAGGTCCCATGAGACCCAAAACTCTTGGATGACTTGTACTAAGAAGCAGGAAAGGAATTCTAGCTTCCTGAAGTGTCAGGCTGATTAGGCAGGCAGTACAGACTTGAGGGAGAAAATGCCTTAGTGTCAGAAGGCCAAACTGGACAAGACAGTATCTTCATGGCTACCATGAGGACACCACCACCACCATTCTAAAGTTCTTTTAAAACACTGTCAGAGCCCAGTGGCACTCTAATTTCCCTCTCCACTCTCACCTTATTAATTGCCAAAATGGCTGTACCTCCCTGGGCGGCTTTTGGAGCTTGAAAAGGTGCAAGGGGAAACAAGAGTGTTTTGGCAAGACATTTTCAATTATGCTAAAATGGGGGTGGCATTCTCATGGCAGTCACAAGGACACCATCTCGTCTAGTTCAGTCTTCATTAGTTGTCATTCATTGAACAATTAGATGATAGTGATTTTTTAAACCTTCCTTTGGTTGCCTATTGTAGGGTATGTTTTATTTATTTTAAAAAATATCCCCATCCTTCTGAAAAGTACTTGTAACTTAGAGTTCAGTTATATGAAGGGCTTATGATAGAAAAAGTAACTGTCCTTATTTTCGAGATCTATGATTTTGATATTCTGATGTTTTCCTTAATGCTAAAAAGCAGCTGGGATAGAAAATTAGTCATTTTGTTCCAATGCCATTTCTATTATGGAAATCGCCCTGTAGTGCCTGTTGGGGTGACCTGAGATGGTTATGATACAGGTACAAATCTTTTCTTTGGGAAGGATTTCTGTCAGGGAAATAACATCAGAGAAGGGTTAAATTCACTTATCCACCATTACCATGAGCAAAATAGGGACTCTATACCTTGTTGTTTTTTTCTCTACAGAAAATAGAGGTAAGATCATGAATTCCACATACTCTCATCTGACTCTAATATATCCAAGTTAATGCAAATGTTGGCCAGGCTATCTTGCATGTCACAGCTAGCAGAAACATGGTGGTCCTGAGGTCCCTGAAAAAATTATTACTTACACATTTGGGAATCTTTTCCTTTTTTGCTCCAACAAGAGAAGTAGTGTAGATTTGTAACACTCTGTTGCTGAAGTGAAGTGTTAAGTCTTGCTCCTGAAACATTGCTAGATATTTTGAAATGAAGAGGGGGTGAGCTCCACGACCACATGCATGACAAAAATTCAAGCTACAGCTTCTTACTAAGAAATGCTGTCACAGCACCATTGACTTGTTTAAACATTTATTAAATCACTTCACAACAAATAGTAACACATCAAGTGCTATCCTCACATTTCACAGCAGTCTCACTTGAAAGGAGAGCGCTAGCCAAAGTGGGTGATTGTTGCTTTTAAAAAAAAATCTACTGAGATATTAGTTGAGTTAATAGTTAGGAGATGAATTGCTTGAGTGTCTTGTTTACAAATATTTGTGGAAGTTACTATGGTATCTGGATGCAAAAGAACAAAGAAACAGAACAGGGATGCTATGGTTAGAAATGTCTATTTACAACTTTTAAAAGTAGAAAACGTGAAAAGGTACATGCAATGAGTCTTTGCATCAATATTTATGGAAACTTAGAAAGCTCAGACACAAGAGCAGCCACACCCTCATAAGGCAGCCTGGCAACATGAAACCCAATGTATGTTGCCCATGATGTCTTCCTTTGTTCACTGTTATCCCAAACAGACTGCTTAGAACCTTTTATTCTTATGTCTAGTCTCTTATTAGAGATGCTATGCAATTTCCATACACATGACGCTGCTAAGAACTATAAAAACTCTAAAACCTGTTATTAGCAGGAAGTGCCCATTTCCTTTATAATAGGCATTATAGCCCATAAATGTTCTACTCCATCTCTGTCCCTAAAAACAGTACTTTGTCAGGTATTCCACATGTTAAGTATCAAACTCTTCACAAAATATCCAATCAGTGGACCTGTGCCTAAAGTTTGCTGTAGGAGAGATGTCGAAGTTGTAAGATGTTTACCAGAGCTCTACATTTACCAACAATGGATTACTGATACAAATATTGTTGTGAGCAAAGACGTGTATTTACAGTAGACTTACCTAAAGGGAAAAAAAGATCAAGATAAAATGGCAAGGAATTAAAGGAAGACATTTTGAACTTTAAATCTGTGGGGGTGCAAAAGCAGCTGGAAAAAAAGAAGCCACAAATGAAAAGGTTGCAGTTTCCCCCAGAAATGCTAGATTATAAAGTGAAGGAGAGCAAAGTCAGAAGATGGAAAGGGAGCAAAGACAGAAGATTCAAAATTGGGCATGCTCAATTTGAGATGCAGGCAAATCATCAAGGCCGAAATTCACAGGTTGCTGGAGATTTGGAGTTAGATAGAGAGGTAAAATTGGAATTAGAGATATAACTGGGTATTGCCCCCCCCCCATTTGGAATAAAGAGACAGACAACGATATGGGATAAAGGGCCACTTTATTTAACTTAACGGCAATGGGAAAACGTGGGGCCAGGAAGAGCCAGGGGTCAAAACGCAGACCACCTCCCCAACCTGAAACAGGGCGAGCCACGGGCCCCGGGAGTGAGCCGACCCAACGGCTCAAACCCGGCCGGCCAGGCACTAGATCCAGCTCACTGAGCTCCACCCTCACCCTTGCCGTGCAGCCTGGGCTGTGGACCACTCCCTAGAGACTGGATCATCAGGCTCCCTGGAGCCAACCTTGAGCCGTGCAGATTAGGTCCCCCAGGGACACCTTACACCCCCAAAGGTGCGTTGCCATGTGAGCTCACCAAATGCCCCCAACAGAACATGTTCCCAAAGGTAAACTGCCAGTGACCAACTATAAACAGCACCGCCGTAGCCAATTGCCAACGCACCTTCCGCAGTGTAAGGTAGGCGAAAACACTCCCAAGCCGGCCAATTTGCGTGGAAGTGAAAAATTCCTACCTGGCCCCGTAAACCGGCGACCAGCCTGTGCCTACACTGCATGAAGGGCGGGCGGGTGCGCCGACGAGCCCTGGAACAAACTGCGCCACAGGGGGACGGGCCAGCCTACTTAAGGCTGCCCCACCCCCAAGCAGCCAGGGCAAACCAATGTCTCCCTATCCAGCAGGGGAGGCAATGGGCGGCCCCCATCCTAGGGCGTCCGATCGTCCGCTCGGATGGGAGGTGCCGAATTGCCCCCCCCCCATTTGGAATAAAGAGACAGACAACGATATGGGATAAAGGGCCACTTTATTTAACTTAACGGCAATGGGAAAACGTGGGGCCAGGAAGAGCCAGGGGTCAAAACACAGACCACCTCCCCAACCTGAAACAGGGTGAGCCACGGGCCCCGGGAGTGAGCCAACCCAACGGTTCAAACCCGGCCGGCCAGGCACTAGATCCAGCTCACTGAGCTCCACCCTCACCCTTGCCGTGCAGCCTGGGCTGTGGACCACTCCCTAGAGACTGGATCACCAGGCTCCCTGGAGCCAACCTTGAGCCGTGCAGCTTAGGTCCCCCAGGGACGCCTTACACCCCCAAAGGTGCGTTGCCATGTGAGCTCACCAAATGCCCCCAACAGAACATGTTCCCAAAGGTAAACCGCCAAGGACAGCGCCAAGCCTCTGCTTAGGCCACTGACCCCCCACCAGAAAGAACATGTTCCAGCCCATGCCTTAAATCCACCAAAAAGGCCTCGTTACCCTTTATCAACAAGTGAACTCCATCAGGCCTGTACAAATCCATACATTTGGCCTTGATGGATGGGGCACATAAAACCCAAGGCCCGCCTCCATGACAATACATAAGGCTCGATTAGCCTTCCTTCTGGCCTTCTCCAAGCCCTCTGGGTCCCAAGCTGCCCACCACACCCGGCGCGGCAACATGGCCGACCACAAGACGAGGACGCCTGGCCATCTTCGCTTAATCAAGGTGATGTCATCCCGGGCCTGAATTGATAGGGCCTTACCCTTCATTAAGCCCAAATCATTCTCCCCCAGGTGAATCACCCAGATGTGTGGCGGCGGGCCCCTCCTCTCCTTGAATAAAAGCAAGAGCAGTCCTGCCCACTTCATGCCCCACCGGCCCTGCCACTCAATTGTGGCCTGCTCGCTCAGGCCCAACTGAGAACCTCCCGGCATCCGACGTGCCTGATGTGCCGCCCAGAAGACAATACTGTGGCCGCAAATGAGGATTCTCCTCCTTTTCGGGCCAGCCACAGCACCTAAGAAAGAAATAGCAAATTCAGAACGATCAACCAAAACGTAATACAATAGAAGAAACCCCACTGAAACATCTTAAGGAACCAAAGGCCGAATATAGGTTCTAAAGGCCCGGGACTTCCACCGACCCACTCGGCGAATGATATCACCCCCATAACCCATAGCCGCAGCCGTAGACGCTGCACCTATACGAAAGGAGTGAGTGCCAAACCTCGCGCCCCCAAGTCCCAGCTTTTCCAGGGCCCGGGCAGTAACTGCCCAAAACTGGAACTTGGAAAGCGGGGAGGAGTCTTCATGGCGGAATAACAGGCCCGGAGCCGTACCCCGTACTTCCAAATACAGCACCAAGGCCCGCACCGGGCACAACTCCTCCTCTAAACAGGGGCCCAGCGTAATCACACAACCCTTCTGTTTTTGGTCGGTTTTAGACCAACGGACTCGAATGACCGCCTGTCCCTTCTCAAGCGAAACATCACCCACCCTCAGGGCCCTGTCAGAGACGTCAGAGCGAGAACTTGCAACCAGCTCCAATACCTGCAATGCCCCGAAAAAAGCCGTCAACGCCGCGGCATGAAATAAAACCTTCTCATAGCTAGATAAACAAACTGAAGCCCAGGTGGAGTGCAGTCCCCGCAAAATAGATGGCGAAATTGGGAGCCTGCTATCGACCGGGCGGCCGGCCTCCCGGGACCACCCTTCTAACATTTTAGAAATACGGAAATCCTTGGTGCACTCAGAGCACCCGCGTAACTTGCTGGTAAAAGCCAGCCCGGCCAGCTGGCCCTTCATGGACTTCACAGAAAGACCTCGCTTCTTTTGCCAAATGCAAAATTGAAGCAACTGCTCGACCGGGACAGGCCAGGTTTCTTCCAGACCAGCGCCTGTTCTAAACAACGAGAATTGCTTTGCCGCCCGATCATACGACCTCCTCGTACTGGGTGCAATTGCAGTTGGATGGCACGGCTCACTTCCTCCTTCCAATTCGCCACAGCTCTGCCGGCATGGGCACTGGACAACTGTCGACCTCCGGGGCAAGCTGCCGAAACCGCTCCATCTGTTGGCGAGACAGAGCGTCCGCCACACCGTTACTAGAGCCCGGTACATGCCGAGCGGCAAACAGCACATTCAGTTCCAGGCAGCGTAACGTAAAACGCCGTACCAAACTCATAACTGGAGGGGATCTAGAAGTGAGATTGTTGACAACATGGACGACCGCCATGTCGTCGCACCAGAAGTGCACCGTATGGTTGGCCAAAGAGCTCCCCCAAATAAAAACTGCAACCACAATAGGGAAGAACTCCAAAAATGCCAAGTTGCAAATCAAATCAGAACTCCGCCACTCGGCTGGCCAAGCTTCAGCACACCATTGTCCCCGAAAATACACACCAAACCCGGTGGTGCCAGCAGCATCAGAGACGATCTGCAACTCAGCCTCCAGCAGCATAACCTCCCGCCAAAAAGATGTCCCATTGAAATGCTGCAAAAAACTCTGCCAGACCTCTAAGTCTTCCCGCATGCATCTAGTCACCCGAGTAACGTGGTGAGGCAAACGCAACGCAGTCATGCCATCACAAAATTGCCTCAAAAACGCCCTGCTGGGCGCTACCACCTTACATGCAAAATTCAGGTGGCCAACTAGCTGCTGGAGCTCGAGCAGCGAAACCTTCTTCCTTCCTTTCATTACAGACACCATTTCGCGTAAGCTGCGCAACTTGTCCTCCGGCAACCGTGAAGACTGCTGTAAGGTATCAATTTCTATACTCAAAAAAGTCAACACAGTCGAGGGGCCCTCCATCTTTTCCGCTGCTAATGGCACGCCCAACTCGGCCTCCAACTTCTCAAAAGACCTGAGGAGATAAACGCATTGGCCAGAACCCGCAGGGCCAGTGAACAGGAAGTCATCAAGGTAATGCGCCGTATCCCGCATCCTCGTCCTGAACTGCAACGCCCACTCCAGAAATGTACTAAACCGCTCAAAGGCCAAACAAGATACTGAACACCCCATAGGGAGGGCCCGATCCATATAAAAGCTGCCTTCGAAACAAAAACCCAACAACTCAAAATCGTCCGGGTGCACGGGCAACAACCTAAAGGCCGACTTAATGTCACATTTAGCGAGCTCGGCCCCTACCCCACAGTGGCAAACTATTCGCACTGCCCGGTCGAAAGAAGTATACCTAACTGAACACAACTTATCAGGAATGGCATCATTAACTGACCGGCCCCTTGGGTATGACAAATGATGTATCAACCGGTACTCACCTTTTGCCTTTTTGGTACCACCCCAAGCGGGGAGACCCTCAAATTAGGCACAGGTGGCTCCGGAAAGGGGCCCAGAACACGACCTTTCGCGCATTCCTTCCTGATTTTAACCCGCACTACGTGCTCCAGTCCCTTAACAGACTTCAAGTTGGAACACAAAAAGGGTGTACGCGGACCCTGGTAAGGAATCCAGAACCCAAACGTAAAACCCTGCAACAAATAACACTTATCGTCTAAACGCGGATAATTTACCAACAGCCTATTGAGAACCGCCGTTTTGATGGGGCTGGGGCCCTTTTCCAGGTGGCTGATTGGGACCTCCCGGCCTCTTGAAGCCTCCTTTAGCCTTTGATCTGCTACACGCGGTAAAAGCATGTGGTCCCCCCGCACACCGGACATTCATGCCGGTATCTGCAGGCTTTCCTAGCACACACCCCTTGGGAGGTAAACTCCCAGCAAAGCAGCCGAGGTTGAACGGGCTGCCTCGCGGGCGCGCGGGGAAGGGCAGGATGAATCATTTTCTGGACAATGTGACCACTGTCCGATCTGTCACCCGTATTGGGCTTCGCAGGAGCCATCAGTTGTAGCCAGAGCTGTTGGCTGATTTGATCCCATGGCAACCCAGGATTTACTGCCGCCCTCATGCGGAACGCCTCGTCATATTGAAGCCAAGCTCCGCCCACAAAATCACTATAGGCGCGATAAATGATATCGCAGTATTGAAAAAGCGGGGTGGCCCTCCAAGGCTGGGCCCTAGCAATTACCCCCGCATAAATTAAAAAGCCTGGCAACCAGTTCGACCAGGACCTGTCTACTTTCCGTCTCTTAAGCTTCTCTTTGTCCTTCTCATCCATCTCCTCTTTTGGCTTCTTCTCTAGTTCCTGGTACAGCAAGCTGAATATGTCGACGTATTCGCCCCTCAAGATCTTTTCTCTAGTTGCAACCGTAAGGTGGTCGCCTAATGGCATAGCCGAGTCGCCAAAAGGGATAGCGTGAAAAGGAACTGAAGCATATGAAAAGGAAGGTTGTGGAAACCCCGGTACCGCGCACTTCTGCGTGGTCCAAGGTAAAGAAGCAGAAGAAGCTAACTGGCCGCCCCAAGGAAGGACGCCCCCAGCCATATGGCTCGACGCACCGCCAACTCCACCAGGCTGACTTGCTGCAAGCGGCGAAGATAACCAAGAGGACCCCATACCTACTTGCCCCGGTGAGAGAGACAAAAAGGGCGACCACCCCAATGGAGGCTGCTGACTCGAGGAGGGCCCACCGGCTAAAAACGGGAACCCCAACCCGTGCAAAGGCACCGATGTCCCAGCCCCGGGTCCTATGACTGGGCCCCAGGGCCCCCACGGCCAACCCGTCCCCCGCGGCTGAGCCGGCCACCTACCTTCCTGTTCAAGCGGCACCACTGCCACATCCTCAGGCTCCCGTCCCTGTTCCTCCTCCGGAGCGACCTCATCCGGCGCATCGCCATCCTTGCTGCCCTGTAAGGCAGATAAACGGGCGAGAACCTCCTTCTGAAACGTGATGGTTGCCGCCCTGCCACTTCCTGTAAGACCTGAGACGCGCTGTGAAGGACCGGCAACGCCTCTTTCCCCTTCTAAAGCAGCCAAGCTATCAAGAATCGCTTGACGTGTACATGCATCATCCCAGTCCTCCGGAGGGGGCTCTGATGGACAGGGTCTCTTTGCTGGCTTTTTTGCAGGCTGCTTTTCCTTTGAAGGGCCCTGACCCTTTTTAGGCCCCATAATAACTAATCCTAGCAAAGCCCACCTCAACAACCGCAGGCCACATGGGCCAATGGACAAACAAGCCCGGTCCCGCTTGGTGGCTATCTAATCAGGTACTAACCCCAACTAAGCCTGCTCAGCCTGCCTCTAATGAGCCTGAACTGGTGAGGACTGCTCAGGCCAGTCAAAGTGCACAGCACCACCTACAACAACCTGTCAGGTGGGAGGGGGGTGGGCAAGGAGGTCAGTCCCCCAACTAAAGGCAGCCCACTCAAGCCACCCCCGCACAGCCGCAAAATCGCAGCGGCAGAAAGAGAGGGGTGGTGGAAAAAACCAGGCCCCAAAAGAGCGGGAAGGGACTATCCGCTATCAAAGCGGACCTCAAAAGAGTCCCTATGCAACGGCTCCCTTCCTTCCCAACAAGCAGGAGGGAAAGGCCTTGCCGAGCCAACCCTCAAAAACCAATGGCGGGAAGAGGGGCAGGAAAGCGGGCAAAACGCAGCAGCTGCAGCCACTCCCACAATAGTCCGGCCCCAACGCTGTGGCCCTAGTCGCAAAGAGAAGAACCAGACACCCCAGGCCGTACAGAAAAAACCCGGAGAGGGGAGGGAAGCGGGGGGGGATGAGCAGGCCGAAGCCACCGCAACCGCGGCCGCTAGCCTAGGACCTCTACCGGTCCGCTGCTGGCTCCTGCTTTAATGCCTAGGCCCCCCCGTAAGGCAGAATGAGGCCACTGACACGGCCGAATACTCCCTGCAGAGCCTCCCGATCGGCAAGGGAACCACGCCTCCGGACGCCCTGCTCCTTCCACTGCCGTCGACAGCCACAAAGCGCTCGCCGCAGACACCGCTCCTGGTAAGCCAAGGCCCAGCGACGCCACGCCTAGTCGTGGCAATGCTGCAGACCTTCTCCAACGAGCCCTGGAACAAACTGCGCCACAGGGGGACGGGCCAGCCTACTTAAGGCTGCCCCACTCCCAAGCAGCCAGAGCAAACCAATGTCTCCCTATCCAGCAGGGGAGGCAATGGGCAGCCCCCATCCTAGGGCATCCGATCGTCCGCTCGAATGGGAGGTGCCGAATTATCAGCACTAAGGTATCACTATAAGTGATAGGATTTGATGAGGTACATACCAAAAGTCATAAGAGAGACCAAAAAATAGAGTCAAAAACTCTGCCTGAAACACACAATGCAGAGGAGACTTTTTTTTTTTTATGGACACTTTAAACATATTATGTTAAATATAGGAAAAGAACCAATCAAGGTGGAATCTCAAGGAATTGAATCATCCATATAAATGGCAAGATAGTTGTCAAGGAGGAAAAAAGACAGCACTGAGATTTTTAAATGAGGTGCCACAATAACAATTTCAGCAGAATAGCTGGTACAGTATGCACCTTCATCTGTTCAAAAATAAATGGAGAACATTACCAATGTCAGAGCAGTAGGAGGACACACTAAACTTCTGGAGTGTTCAGGGATAGAAAGAAGGGAAATGGAATAATACTGTGCACTGCTATGACAAGAAAGGTCAAGGATTGGCTTACAGATTACAAATGAAAACCAAATAAGGCACAAATAAACTGGAGCCAACCAATACTCTGTTTTTGCATTCACATTACATTTAACAAGAACAACTTGCATGTTGGATTTCAACACTTAACCAGAACCTGAGAGGTCTGGTTCAGATCCCTAATCAGCCATAAAGCTCTCTGAGCCAATAATTTTTTCTTAGCCTAACCTGACTTACAGAATTGTTGTGGAGGCAGAAGGGAGGGGTCCTAGGAGGAAAGGTGAGGTTAAAATGCAATAGACCATTTTTGAAAGCTGGTGTTCCCATTTTATGGAACCTAACTTCTGAGGTACAATGAAAGGTCTTCATGATAAATTTGACTGCTTTAAGATTAGCATTCATATTAGACTATAATGAGCTTCAATCAATGCCATGCCATCTAAGGTAATCCAATTTTCTTATATTTTAGACATCTTCTTGATAAGCAGGATAGAAATGATGATTGATTCATGACATTTTTGAGGTTCTGTAGGGAAGAATTGTTTGAATGACTGCTTGGCATCTTATGTCTGTCATTCAAGAACAACTTTATGAAAGAGACATTTTTAAGTGTTTTGCTTAAATTTTAAACAGTACCCTGTACAATCACAAGACTATATATGGGATCAAGAAGTTACTGCTTGCACAGATTATATGAAAAACATATAGAAATATTCATATTTTTAAAAGGCTTCTATGCAATCTAAACACTTCTTGCCTGTCTGGTTAAAACTTTAATTAAACACATTTCTCCAGTTACAGAGCCCTTTCACAATTACACTGCCTAAATTCTATAGAGCTTGTAGTTCTTTCCACATTAGTGTTGAAATAGATTTATCACACCTTTCTAAAGAATGTGGCTGCAAGTCATAGGCAGTTGCTTAAAGAACTTGGAAGATTCAAATCCGGCGACAACACTGTTTGATCCACAGACAGTTCTCAGAAATAGGAGTCCCCCTACTCAGATGCAGCAGTGTGGCTGCTTTGACACTTAACTAAGGATTAATAATCTAATTAGAGCAAAGTTGTTATAAATGGATTTGAAACAATGAGACGGAGGAACAAGAAAGATAAAGGACACAGAGGGCATAGATACATAGCACTTGATCCAAGGCCTGCTCAGTTCCATGGGAAGACATTTCCATTGCTTTTACAAGGCATTGGAGGAAGTGTTCAAATATGTGTTCAAAAAACTACCCCCCTCTTAGCTAACAAATATTGATTTCAGACAGGGTCCCTTGCCAAGCAGAATCTGCATATCACTCTCTTTCTACAGACCAACCAGTTACTGGGCTCAATTCAGGGTGTTAGCCATTACCTACAAAGCCCTTGTATAAAAACCTGCAGAACTGCATCTCCTGATCCACTCTATTGTTACAGATTGACTTATCTGAACAAAGTCTTCTACAGGTGCGACCCCACAAACTGATAAAACTGGCAGTTGTCCATTCATGCACAGTCTCTGTGTTGGTTCCTACATTATAGAAAAGTTTCCCTGAGGCTATTTGGAAGGCCCCCACACTTCAATCATTCAGTCACTCCACAAAATGTGCAGAAGAGAATTGTTCAGAAATTGCATTCTCATAAGAGGAGCAACATTATGGTATACTGGTTCAGCCCAGAAGGTGAGTTTTGTGTGGAATAAAGTCTTTCCTTCACTCATTGTCTTGTTGTCTTAAACAGTTATGTCTGCATACATTGTTCTCTTTTCTCCCCTGTTCATTAACCCACCTTAATCATATTGTCTTACTAAATATTTTTGCTGCTAGTTTCAAATGTTATATCTTGTAATCTGCTCACTGGTTGCCTAATGTTATATTTTGCAATCCTCTTACTGACTGACTGAAAACTGGAAAATAACCAAGGCTTGTTTTGTGCCAGTATGCACTGGTATGGCATATTGACACCTCTTTGCAAAGAGGCTGGCAAAGAAGGAAGCAACATGATTGCAAAGAAGATGCAACAGAGTATATTGTCTGCCCTGCCACCTTGTCTGTAGTCCCAGCTGCCCTTTCTCTGCTAGCCTCTTTGCAAATTAGCTAGCAAAGAAGATGATGGTGGGACTGCAGAGAAGGTCCACTGATGACAACGTCTATGGTAGTGATGGAGTATATTAGTCCCCTGCTGCAAGTACCAGCACTCTTTTTCTTTAAAAAAAAAACCACTGAAAATCACAACTGTTAACCAAGTAGTATGAGTCTCTTTTCCATTTTTTGCCTTTCCACCAAGGAAATCAGGGTGGCATACATACTTTTCCCCTCCTCATTTTATCCGCATATCAACTCTATGAGGAAGGCCAGATTATGAGAAAATAGAGTGCCTCCAAAGTGCAGCACTGAGTGTCCAAACAGAGCAGAGGTATGAACACAGATCTCCCACTCTTTGCCTGACTATCTAATTACTACACCAACATTGACTCTGAAATATACAAACTTTCATAAATTGGATTTTTCTTCACAAGTTGTGAGAATGGGGAAAGGAAGAGATGGTTGTAATTTGCTTTGCTGTTTTGCCTGAGGGAAAATTCAAATAAAGCTCAAGTTAAAGAAATTAAAAGGTTAAAATATGTTTCTAAGTGCAGAGATGGCACTGAGCTCTTATTTTTAAATTGACTCTGGCTTACTTACTAATAATGGGATGATTTGTTTTGTACAAAAAGAAATGTGGTGGCTCAGGAGCTGAACTGGGATAAGGTAACATTACGTCAGGAGCTAGTGCTATTCTATGTATAATTGATGGTACTGGAGACCTTTTATGCAAGGTACTCTAATTTCTAAATGTGACCTTTCTTCTAAACCAAAATTATGTCTATTCTCTCTCTTTATTATAATCCATTTCTCTAGTTATCCTTTCAATATCTCTTCAGAAAGCTTTCAGAGATCTCAAGGTCCTGAGCTAAGCCTTCTGCTACAGGACCCATGGGCAGACTGCCCCAGACATCCTCCTTCTCTTTCACTGTAAGCCTAGTGAAGAAGCACATACCTTATATACACAGAAGGTTCCTGGTCTTTAATGCAACCCCTTCAAGTTTTCTGGGTTGCTTCAGCACCCCAGTGCATGCCCAAAAAAAAAGGAGGAAAACCTTCCCCCCTCCATTGCTCTAATGTGAACATGAATGGACAGAACCCTGACAGGGAAAACCCAGAAAAAGTGTGGACATGAACTGGTTATGACAAAAATATAATAGCCAAAACAGCAAGGACAATCCAAAAGGTGGGTACAGTATGAAAGACACCAGGATAAAAACCTATAAATAACATATCCATCTTGTATCTGTCCTGGCTGCATAACACAGCTACCAGGGTCTTAACACCTTAGGAGAAGAGCTTTTTCTGATCACATATGGTCATGCATAACCTATTCAGCACTCAGACAACATAGCAACTCATGGCTCAAAATGCAACATACAAAATTACTGTTATATGAAGATGACAGACTACACAGGTTTTCACTTGTCCACCATACAATTTTTTTCCAGTACACATAAATGTAATAATTATTGGGTTTGACCACATATCCCAAAAAAATATCCCCTGTATGTCTGTTCACTATGACTGGACTTCTGCAATACAACTCCCAAACAATTATAGGGTTGCATGCAGAGTACTAACAACTAGTGGGAGCTCTTGGGGGACAGGAACATTGTGAGGACACTTCTGATTTTTTAATCATAGAGATAGATGAATTCCTAGAACACTGTTATATCATTTCCAGGTGCAAACCAGAAGTGATGTCACAACATCATGCATCATTGTGTTATGGCCTAAAATCACGCAGCAAGCATCCATGACAGATAATGGAGGCCATGTTCCCCTAGATCAGGGGTGGCCAAAGGTAGCTCTCCGAATGTTTTTTGCCTACAACTCCCATCAGCCCCAGCCATTGGCCATGCTGGCTGGGGCTGATGGGAATTATAGGCAAAAAGCATCTGGAGAGCTACCATTGGTCACCCCTGTCCTAGATCCTAACCATTAAACTACGATGGCTGGTTAGGACCAGGATCATGTCTCCTCTTCACTGCACCTACTCACACACATAACTTCAAGTATGTGTCAAGACTTATACACATTCACCTGACATGAGTAGGCTCTGAATGCATGTTATGTACATACCATTTTTGAAAGTCACAGATTGCATGCTTGGAGCTACATAGGCTGCCATGTCCACATGTAAGACTCTGTGCAGATGTGATCTCATGTGATTGGAAGAAACAACAGGCAGACTCTCTTGATCCCTTCCTGAATGTGTAAATCTTTCTTCCTACACATGTAGAACTTTTGTGCAGAAGAGACCATGCACAAGAAATCCTACAATCTTCTTTTCCCTGAAACAGCTTTCACCACCTTCCATCTCAATATTTAAAAACAGAGCTAGAGAGCTGAGCATAACAAATAATAGTATATCAACTGAGATCCAGGTTGCTTGACAGTGTGTGAGATACAAAAAGTTATTGTTATACAAGAATTATGAAGGAACTTACAGGAAATGTAAAAAAAAATCATTTCCATCATATGTGATGGACTTGCAAAAAAATGAGGAAATATTGGATTGAAATACAAACAGAGATCCAGAATATTCTCAAAGCTAAATTTCCATTAAATCCAGAAACAAATTTATTGGGAATGGTTCCAGATAACATTGAAAAAACATCACAAGACTTATTCTGATACATGCTAACCACTGCAAAAGCACAGTTTACATCTGTTTAGAACACAGAATACTGTCCAATGAAAGAAGCCTGGTGTGACAAATCAGCTCAATATGCTGTAATGACAAATTTAGCAGATCAAATAAAGAAAACACCCATTAAAGAATTTCAGCAAATTGAAAGCATATTATTCATATTATGGATAAAGGTTAATAACTAATGATTGATGATAAGTATGTACCTTTTGAAATAATCAAAGAGTTAAGATGAAACTATAGTTATTCATTGATGTTAACGATCTCAGTTATTCTTAGTTATTCATTAATATAATATATCCATTTTATTAAAAAGTTTAATATAATATATAGAGCCAATTTGATGTAGTGGTTAAGTCCACAAGCTCTTATCTGGGAGAACAAGGCTTGATTCCTGACTCGTACACATGCACCTACTGATGTAACCTTGAATCAATCACAAGTTCTCACAGAGCTGTTCTGCTCAAGAACAGTTCTTGGAAAGCTCTCTCAGCTCCACCTACCTCACAGGGTGTCTGTTATGGGGAAGGGAAGGGAAAGCAGATTATAAACTGCTCTGGGATTCCTTCAGGTAGTGAGGGTATAAATCCAATCTCCTCGTCTCCTTCTAATATTAAATAATTAGTATGTTGAATCACTTTTCTGGAGATAATTACTAACAAATAGTATACAAAACTTATATCATTATATTGTTGAAAAGTGGTACATCTAGAAAAGTATACAGATAGTTTGAGAAATGTTGGTAATTGAGCTGAGTAAAGAAATATTTTTATTATTCTAGATCTGTTTTATACATTAGAATTCTGCCTCTATAAATAAATGTAAAAACTTTTAATTATCATTATTTTATACTCCTTTCCCCTTCTTTCTCTGTAACTTTTCATTTATATATTAAAATAAAATATACTTTTAAAGAAGTTATTGTTATAGAAGCAAAAAAAAGTCATATGTTTATCGGAAAAGTTTTTAAATTGTTCACTCTACTATTCTCTTATTTAATTTATTCTATTTTATTTGATTTACCTTTTCTCTTGACCTCCAACAAATGGACTCAGGGCAGGTTACAATATTGGATTATAATAAAGAACAGTTTAACAGCACAATCCAGAGGGGGGGAGAGTCTTTTGGGAGCAGATGAGCCGCTACGTGGGCGCAGGAAGGGTTTGCACTGACGTATGACCTGCACCACCACTGTGGAGGGGAGTTACGTGGGCAGGGGGCATTTGCTGACCCCGCTCCCATGTGCTGCCACTTGCTCCCTTCCCTTGGTCTGCCCTCTGCCACTTTCCCAACCCCTGGCAGGACACGGGGTGTGTGTGTGTGTGTGGCAGCTGCCTCGTTGTGGGGAGGTGGGTCAGAGACTGTCCCTTTAAGACAGCACCTGGCTGAAATGCAGCCTGCTCTTCCAGCTGCCGCTCCTGCTGGTGCTCTTGATCTCTATCTCCGTTTTGCAGGTGGGACTCCAACACAGAGGCTTCCGCGTGTGTCGCTCCACCTGCCCAGGCTGACAGCCTACCCAACCCCACAGGGCTGTTGTGGACAGGGCACTAAGGGGGGGCTGATGAAGTGGACTCAGAGTTCTGTGGCTGATGCACTCACACTCTGAGTTCTGCGGCCCCTGGGGGAGGTGTTCCATGCACATGGCAGGGGGCGTCAGGCAACCCAGGGGATCTCTGGGTGGTGACCGTCTCCTTCACAACAAGCTACGCTTCTTTCCTCCCCATGCTCCAGCATGCCGAAGTCCTCAGGAAGTCTACTAGCATCGCGGCAGCTACGCCATGGCTAACCGCTACTTATGTCTGGATTGGGCTGCCCAACTGTTAGAACTTCATCTCTCAACTAGAAATTGCAGTCTCATTGACATGTCACAGATGCTTCTTAAGTTAGCAAGCCCTTCCAGGAGGGAGTAACTAGATTCAGACTCTTCCTATAATTTAGCAGGAATTGTGGAAACAAAACCAAAATATCAATCACATTTCTCATTCTTAGCTAATACTGGCAAAATGCTCCCATGTTCATTTTAGCAAACAAATTGGCAAGAAAACATTCCTTTTGTTTCAACAGAAGCAATAACAGAGTCTAGTAGTAAAGAATGATACATTTACTGTGTCATAAATTTTTGTGAGCCAAAGCTCACTTTGTCAGACACATGAAGTGTCTTCATCAGTTGACAGGTATAAATAAAAACAGAAAGGGGAAGGTAATACAAGGTGAAGCTGAAGGATCAAGAAATTAAGAGACAGAGAGGTGTCCACAAATTTAGTACTCACAGAGAAAGAGAAAAGATTAATAAACGATTAATTGATGCCCCAGAATGTGTGTGGACAACTCCAGCAGGTAAATAATTGACAAAGCAATTTGAACAAAGTATATAAGCTTCTGAGTTGTGGACATAAACCAAAATTAAGCTAATTTAATTCCCTTTGATTCCAATGGGGGATAGTAAAACATGTTCTTCATTCTCTCCTTGAAATTATTCAGACTCAAATGGACATAAATTGAGTGCAATTTGCCTTTTATTAGTACGAATTCAGAAAATGTTCTCTCACATTGGCAAGCCTGGCTTAAATGTAGCATTCAAATTGGCCCTGACACACTACTGCTCTGCCATTAGACACTTTATGTATCAGGATATTCACCATACTGATTTGAAACAGTGCCTATGTTCATTGTACTACCCCAGCTAATAAAGTACTTTCAAAGAAAGCTAATCTTTTTTCTAACCAAGTTAATGTCAGCATAGTTTTCATGCAGTTTGTATTTATTCTTCAAATGTTGCCTCATTTATTATAGCAAAGCTGAAAGTCAATGAACTGCATTCTGCTGAATATGTATTTCAGAGATAACAAGTGGATGTCTTTCTACAAGATTCACTGCCCATAAAAGGCCTATTATTGAGTGGAATGGTTTCTCTAGGAAAATTGATCTATTTTGAGTATTTTCCATCTTAAAAGTGAATAATGTGCAGTAGAACAGGCATTTTTAGCATGCAGAAAGTAGGAAGAAGATTGACCCCTTCCCAGTCACGCCGGCATCGCCGGCTAGAGTCTGGGGGCCACTGTTGCCCTCCCAGAAGGAGGGAAGGCTGGCCCCACCTCATACAGCAACTGGGAAGGCTCACTGGGCATGGCATCGGGGCTAAAAAGGCCCCTGCCCCGCCCGGCATGTCGCACTTGCCTTTCTGCTCTCGGGAACAGCATCAAAGCTCCGTGGGTGTCAAGCATTGTTTATTCCTTTCTGATGGTAGCTATCAAAATATAGAAATATTATTAACCATGAAGAAAACCTAGACACATCAAAGTAGAGAACTCTTTCGCTTTTACTAACAAATGCAGGAATGCACTCTTTGAAGATAAAACCTCCTGGGACCAATTCTCAGGCCAGCCAGGCTTGGACCCAGGAAGTGCCAGCCATAATAGAGATAAGGAAGTTACAGTGTGAATGTAGAATGGTTTAAAGAATGTAGAATTGTTTATAGAATCCTTTGATGTGCCATCTTTAAGTATGTATCTCACTGTTATACTGTATCAGTTCCAACACCTAGCTCAACTGAGCCACATGGATTATCAATAAACCAAACTTTGTTTCAAAATCCAAGGACTGGTTATTTTGAAATCTCATGCTTGACAGTGGGATCGAGAGGCGTGGTGGCACGTGCGAGGGGCAGCAAATTGGCGCATTGTGAGGCCTATTGGTCTCCTTGCACAAGTGGCAGTGTCAGTTTCTGGCTTCCAGCCGGTTGCAGGAGCTTGGTAGAGTTGGAGGCTGAGTGCGGAAAAGGGGGCTCGTAGGGCGTTGAGGCCAGCCAAAGGCTTGTGCACCCACCCACCCCGTTTTTGTGTGGCCGGAGTGTGCACTCACACCCACACATCCTCCCCCTTTTGTTGGTTGACTTGGTGGTGGGCTTTTAGCTGGGTTTCTGCTAACTCTTCATCCTGCCCCCCCCCCAACGCACATATAACAACCTTTAAGGCCCTCTTTGGCTTGTGGGTGGAATGACAAACAGGGGGAGTTGTGTTACTCGTGGGGCGGTTGTGGTTATAGAGGAGGTCATGGCGCCCAAGAAGGGTCAGGGCCCCTCTAAGGGAAAGCAGCCTGCAAAGAAGAGGGTACAGCAACCCAGGCCACTGGGTGACTCGGGTGAGGAGGCCCAGTTACAGCAGGCCATCATTAACCAGCTGGGCATGTTGGAACAACAGCAGGGTGCTGTGGGGGCTCCCACTTGGGGGGGGGAAGCATAGGGCAACAGGCCGGTCGTCTAGGTTAATGTATGAAAAGGAGGTTCTGGCTCGCCTTTCTGCTTTACAGGGTGGTGCAGTCAGCTCGGACATACAGCAGGAATCAGATCAGGAAGCAGAGGGGGATACAAGAAAGGCTCCCGGTGGGGAGCTCGTGGATTCTGGCGCAGTCGGGCCAGTGGTGGAGACAACCCCAGTGGTGGCAGTTGCTATTACCCCCTCGGGGGTGGCGGTTAAGTCCACATTGCAACACCAGCCTCCAACTTGGCCGTGGGGCCTCCCTCAGCCGTTGGTGCTCCACAACACAACGGGCACGGTGGTTTCACTGACTGGGCAGCTGCCCCCTTTTGGGCAATTCAGTCAGGCGAGGCCTTCTTGGGCATGGGGCGCACCTTGTGCACCAATTCAGAGCCCCAATACGGTTGTTTCTGCCTTGCAGCCCCCTTTGCAATTAGCGGCTATGCCATCATTGCACAGTGCCTCTACTTCACAGTCAGTGCTGAGAGTGCTGCCATGGGGCAGGCAGCAACAGTTGCTGCAACAAGGGGCGTGGCCAGGTCATCGTTGGAGTATGTGGCATTATCCCCCAAATACCTATGGGTCTTTACCATTTCAAGTCTTGCCCTATGGTGATACCACATTGCCTTTGGATGATCATTTGGCGGTGGCCACGTGGGAAAAAATATTGAGGGGCAAATATGTGGACGTCTTCAGTCTCCTCTTTAGAGCATTGGAGAAAAAGGACAAGGAAGACTTAGACGATAAAGAAAAGGAGAAGCTGAAACGGAGAAAGGTAGACAGGACTTGGTCCAATTGCCTGCCTGGTTTCCTGATTTATGCGGGGGTGATAGCAAAGCCTTTACGGGCTGCAGCCCTTTTTCAATATTGCAACATAGTGCACCGGGCATATATGGATTTTGCTGGGGCTCATGGTTGCAATATGACGAGGCCTTCAGAATGAGGGCTGCGGTCAACCCTGGTCTGCCCTGGGATCAAATTAATCAGCAGCTCTGGCTGCAGTTGATGTCCCCGGCGAAGCCCAACACAGGAGATAGGGCTGATAGTGGGCATTTGGTTCGTAGGCAGCAGAATACCGTAGGTGCCCGCGGTACGGTGGGCCAGTCAGTTCAACCCCGGCTGCTTTGCTGGGAATTTACCTCCAAGGGCATGTGTGCTAGAAAAGCCTGTAAATTTAAACAGGTAAATTTAAACAGGCAAACAACGCTATGCGGGGGGTCGCATGCCTTTTCAGCCTGCAGTAGGCCAAAAAACAAAGGTACTGCCAAGCGCCCCGGTGGGGGGAGCAATCAGCAACCGCCTGGAAAAGGGACCCAGCCCCATACATTTGAGGGTTCTTAGGCAATTGCTGCCTAATTACCCCTTGGTGGCCAGTAGGGCCTACTTACTGGAGGGTTTTAATTTCGGATTTAGGATTCCGTATCAGGGGCCTAGAGTCCCTGGTATGGCCTCTAACCTTCATTCAGTTGTTGGGATGAAACACATGGTTAGGGCAAAAATAGCGAAGGAGTGTAAGGAGGGGAGGGTCCTTGGCAACTTTGACGCTCCACCAGTACCTAATTTATGGGTGTCTCCTTTAGGGGTAGTGCCTAAAAAGACGCCCAGGGAACACCATTTGATCCACCACCTGTCCTACCCCAAGGGTGGTTCAGTGAACGATTCCATTCCGGACATTCTATGTTCTGTCAAGTATTCTTCCTTTGACCAAGCGGTTAAAGTGGTGAGGGGTTGTGGTGTGGGGACTGAAATGGCAAAATGCGACATTAAGTCAGCATTTCGCTTGTTGCCAGTCCACCCCGAAGATTTTGATCTTCCGGGCTTTGCCTTCGAAGGAAAATATTACATGGATAGGGCCCTACCCATGGGATGCTCTGTGTCTTGTGCCGCTTTTGAGCGGTTTAGTTCCTTCGTGGAATGGGCGCTTTGGGCCAAGGCTGGGTTGAACACTATGGTTCATTACATAGATGACTAACTGTTTGTGGGCCCTGCTGGGTCCGGGCAATGCGCCAGGTTGTTGCAGGTATTTGAGGACCTAGCAAGTGAGCTCGGGGTTCTGTTGGCCCATGAAAAAACGGTTGGGCCCAGCTTGATGATTACCTTTTTAGGCATCGAGCTGGACACTACGTGGCAGGCTTCACAGCTGCCTGTGGACAAAGTGGAGGGGCTGAGGGATCATTTAGCTTCTCTTAAAAGGCAGCGCAAGGTGTCACTTTTGGAGCTGCAACAGTTGGTAGGGCACCTCAACTTTGCGTGTAAGGTTGTGGTGCCAGGGAGGGCCTTCTTGCGGCAGCTATGTGACACAATGGGATCTTTGCAGCTTCCTCATCACAGAGTTCGGGTGACCACAGGTAAACACAGGGACCTGGAGGTGTGGGAGGAATTTTTGAAATCCTTTATCGGAATTTCATTTTGGCGGGAGGACTTGAAGATAGAGGCTGAGCTTCAAATTTCTTCTGATGCGGCAGGCGCCACTGGTTTTGGAGTATATTTTCAGGGCCACTAGTGTGCTTAGCAGTGGCCCGCTGCATGGGTGGCCAGGGGTCTATGTCATGACCTCACCTTTTTAGAGTTCTTTCCCATTGTAGTGGCAGTTTGGATCTGGGGAGAAGAGCTGGCCAACCATACTGTCCATTTCTGGTGTGATAACATGGCTGTGGTACATGTTATCAGCTCCTTGTCATCCAAGTTTGCAGTAGTTATGAACTTGGTATGGGCATTCACATTGCGCTGCCTTCGTTTGAACATTTTATTTCTGGCAAAGCATGTTCTGGGAGTTTGCAATGGAGTGGCGGACGCTCTATCTCATCAACAGATCGAGCACTTTCGCCAGCTTTCTCCAGAAGCAGATCTGTAGCCAGCGCAAATGCCACTGGATCTTTGGCAGCTTGGGAAGCCAAAGCCAGTAGGGCAATTCAATTAGCTTTGGCACCTAGCACCCGGAAAGCTTATGATCAGGCAGTTAGGCAATTCCAGGTCTTTAGGTGTGAGGCTGGGCTTCCAGACAGCTGGCCGGTCCCGGTGGCGCACATATTGCAATTCTGCGTTCATCAGAAGGGCAGAGGGTTGGGGCTTAAGTCTATTAGGGGACAATTGGCTGCCCTTTCATTTACAAGGAAATCACAGGGCCTTGTGGAGGGCACTGGTGACTTTAGAGTCAGGAAGATGCTGGAAGGTTGGCCAAGAGAACGGGGGCCGCGGGTGGATGCACGGCAGCCCATATTTCCTTCAGTGTTGAAGGGGCTTTTCAGGGTTTGGCCTGATGTATGTTCATCTTTCTTTAAAGCCGCACTTTTCATGCTGCCTCTTTGGTGGCCTTTTTCAGCACACTGCGGATTAGTGAGTTGGTAGTGCAGTCGAAAAAGGATACCTCTGACCGGGCGCTTCGTGCCAGGGATGTCAAATTTGAAGGGGGGCAGGCCCGGCCGACAGTCTGGCGGTCCAAGACAGACCAGCATCAAAAAGGCTCAGTCATCACAATTGGTCGGTGTGGATTGTCAGAGCTGTGCCCCGTCACTGCATTGGAGCGGTATATACTGCTCAGGGGAGAGGACAATGGCCCCTTGTTTCGCCATAGTGAGGGCCACCCCCTAACGAAATATCAATTCTGGACAGTGACTGGTAAGGCACTGGCGAAGTTGGGGTTAGGGGGGGTTAAATTCGCCATGCATTCATTCCGAATTGGTGCCGCATCCACCACGGCAGTTATGGGATACACCCCTCTGGCCATACAGCGGATGGGCTGTTGGTGGTCGGCTGCCTACAAGTCATATGTGCATCCGCTGGTATTTCAGTAAAGCTGTGGGTGGGGGAGAGCATGTTGCATTCGTTGCTTGTTGGCATGTGCTTTCTGGGTTGTGACTTTTTTCTGTTTTTCAGGTGCTGTGGCTCTTAGTGAGAGGCGTCGAATCCTCATCTGCGGGCACAGTATGGTTTTCTGGGCTGCCCACCAGGCCAGGAGATCGCCAGTTGGTACCCAGCTGGGGCTCAGTGAGTAGGCAGTGGTGGAGTGGCTGGGTCGCCATGGCCTGCGTTGGCCTGGAATCATGCCACTTTTGTTCCGTGGGAGGCAGGCGCCTCCCCCACACATCCTGGTTATGACCTTGGCTTTATGAAAGGAAAGGCACTTTCATTGCAGGCGGGTGAGGATTTACGGACCATTAAGCGGAGATGGCCAGGAGTTCTTTTGGTATGGTCAGCAATTCTGCCACGCAGAGTCTGGTAGTGTGCCTTATCCCCTGCTGGGATTGAATGTGCCAGGCGCAAGGCCAATCAGGCCTTGCAGAAGGTCATGGAGGGGGGATTAGGGATGTTTTTGCCCCATCCGGCTATTCAAGTTGAGAATGTCGACTTGTATAAGCCGGATGGGGTACATTTATCTGAGCTTGGTAACCGGGCCTTTTTGAAAGAGCTTAGGCAGGGGTTGTGGTCGGCTCTGGGCCGTCCAGTGGGCGCTAATGCCTAAGCAGAGGCTTGGCATTGGTGGTGGCAGGATGAGGGATGGGCTACAGTGTTTGTTCAGGGGAGCACCTATGGCCCTGTACCAGTAGGTGCAGGTGGTCCATATGAACTGCAGATGGGCTGTATGGCTCAATGCTGGGAGTACAGATCACGGCAAAGCCTCACCGGGGCAGATCTTTCCAGAGGGATTGATGCTGGCCTAGGTGGAGGTAGAGTTTGGGCCTGGCCACTCAGCACCAGCCAGAATATTTGGCTTGTGCTGGGGGCAGGGTGGCTTGCCCTCTAAGGACAAGGCGGGGTCCTGCGTTTGATCCCAGGGCTTGTCTTGTTAGGCCTATACCCCTTGCCGTTCTAGTTGATTAAGTTATATTTAATAAAGTGGCCCGGTTTATCCAACATACTGTATCAGCCTCTTCATTCCGACTGGGGGGTGGCAAGAGTTGTTCCTTCTTTTAAAAGAGAAAAAAATGGCCTTACTTGGAAGTTTCAATTTGTATATCATTTCTTGATATCTTCTTCTAAACAGCAGGATTATTCGAAGGCTCAGGACCACAGTTATGTCTAGGGATGCTGCACATTTCAACAACTGAACTTACTATATTTGAAGATGTCAAGTGGACATGACCTGATTACCCAGTCTATACTGATTACCTAGTTCATACTGGACAGCCATAAAAATCTGTCAAATAGGTTTACATTGGGTTTTTGCAAAACTGTACCTAACCAAAGGCACTACCAATTCAAACCAACCATTAGCCATTATTGTCATTCGATACTACTTAGACTAGGGGTGTCAAACATGCAGCCCAGGAGCTGAATCAGGTCCCTGGAGGGCTCCTATCAGTCCCCCGAGCAACTGACTGTCATCTGCTTCCTTCTGCCTCTCTCTTGCTTCCTTCTGCATCTCAGCTTGCTATGCAAGGCTTGCACAATTGCACAGGAGCTACAGAGCAAAATCTTGATTTTCTCCATTGGTTGAGGCTCCTCTCCCTACTGGTCCCCTGGGGAAGGAGGGAGGGAAAGAGCCAGAGCTTCCTTTGCCCAGTTCCCTGGATCCCACAGGAGAAATACAAAGAAAGCACCTTTAAGACCAACAAGTGCTAATGTTTAAGTATGTTTTATTTTGTTTTTTGTTTTTAATATTTAATTGTGTTTGTCTGTGTCCTTTAAAAAAGTTTATATCTCTACTAAAGATAAAAGGTAGTCCCCTGTGCAAGCACCAGTTGTTTTCAACTCTGGGGTGACGTCGAATCATGACATTTTCTTGGCAGACTTTTTATGGGGTGGTTTGTCATTGTCTTCCCCAGCCATCTACACTTTCCCCCCAGCAAGCTGGGTACTCATTTCACCAACCTTGGAAGGATGGAAGGCTGAGTCAACCTGGAGCCAGCTACCTGAACCAGCTTCCATTGGGATCAAACTCAGGTCATGAGCAGAGGGCTCCAACTGCAGTACTGCAACTTTACCACTCTGCACCACAGGGCTCTTTATATCTCTGCTGTCAAGCATGCGGTTTCAATGAGTCAGGTTTGATACAAAACTACATTTATTAATAGACCGATACTTTCAGTGTAACAGATTCTTAAGAGTGATGCTAAAGATACATTGATACAATACTTTTAAGGCATACTTCAAAAGGATTCCAAAAGGTGGAGGCGAGGGATGCGCTCTCACACATAAACTATCATAAATGTCAACATTCTCATGGTGTTATCAGGACTCTGTCCTTGCTTTCCCCAGATGTGCCACACTCCCTAACAGGAATGTATGGGAAGGAGCTGATTATTCTTTCTCAAGTTAGTTTCGTTTCTCTCTACTTCTACTTTGCAAGCAATAAAGTAAGAAGGGGGAGGGGGAAAGAATAACAGAGTTAATAGACCTTAGTACTCCATGATATTTCACAGGCCAGCTTTATGAAGGACCCTAAAACAATCAATTACCAATGAAATTCTACCATGCTTGACATCTGCTACCTAATCTTAAATAGGTATACACATGGCCTGGCCCGACAAGGATCCAGCTCTCATAAAAAAATGAGTTTGACACCCCTAATTTAGACAAACCTAGAAGGATAGGATTTTATTGAACTCAGCATTTATCACTGACTTATATTATCTGTAAGTGATTTAGTTGTTTAGTCAAAAACTTGCCTGCTGAACAAAGCAGTCATCAAGTAAGGACAGGGTGGATAAGAACTCAGTTGGGCTGTACTGCATGGTTAAGAAGGGATACAATGAAGTAAACTGCTGAGTAGCCACAAACAGCTGGAGGAAAAGTTACACTGATCATTGAAAAATCTTTGCTACCAGTGGACAGGATATGAGCTTAACCAGAAGGAGCTGAGCATATTTATTTATTACTTATAAACTTGCCTTACTCCAGATTCTGAGCATCCATAGTTATGTCCATGACACCTTTTGCCTCAAGTGTTGTTGGAAAAGGCAGTGTCTGGTGTACAAAGAAGAAGACAAGAAGACCTTGTAGGGGGAAGCAAGATGACAATTAGATATGATAGTGATGTCAGAACCTTCTCTTCTCTTCATTCCTTGTCAGTCTCCAGATTGCTACTCTTAAGGCAATTTCCCCCTTCTTGGAAGTGCCACACTCATGGAGCATTCACACTACACTATATAATGTGTTTTACATCCGGATTTTACTGTGTAAGGGTAGAAAAAATCCACATGTAAAACACATTATTTAGTGTAGTGTGAACACACCATCAGTGTTACCCTCTCTCTCAGCTAGAAATGTAGTTAGGAACCTATTGTGGGGGAGGGGGGTATATTCAGTGTAAACTGAACTGAATACAAATTCTCTAATCTAATTAGAGCACCAATATAAGTGAGCTAGAATAAAATCCAATATTATTTAGCTTTTATTTTGACACAACTTGGAGAAGGCATTTAAAGAGACCACAGCCTCTTTAAATTACTTTCCCCCTTCCATATAAAACAGTGGTGGATGGGGCACCTTCTTTGGGGGCCCATAGAATTGGACCCCCTGATCCAATCTTTTTAAATCTTAGGAGATTTTTTTTATGAGAGGCACCAGCAGCTATTCTGTGAATTTGGTGCCTCTACCTCAAAAGCAGCAGCCCCAGAGCCCAAATACCACCAGATTGATTCTTCAATAATTCAGGTTTCCTAAATATTTACCTGAATCCCAACACCCTACCAATATTTGGCTTTGGGAATATCAGAAAATATCAATATTTGATATTTTCTAATAGACTTGAATAAGAGGGGGGGGAAACCCTATTTTCCCCTGCATACCCGTAGAACCTATCTCTATCTCTCCTCTCTTTCATCAAGTGTATTAATTCCTAAATAAACCTTATGTACTCTATAATCAGATTGTGCACCATGGCTGTATTAATTAGTCTGCCAGCAGTTGTTACCCTAAGGCATTCTGCTTAGAAGTGAGCATGTTGAGAAAAGCATATCCTAAAAGAGTTTTGTTCCCTAGTGAACTGATAACATATTATTCAATTTTAAAAGGATGCTCTATTTTTATTCCAACATTTTATATGCAATCAACAATTTAAAATAACACAGAATCTTCTTATCTTTAAGAATAACATAGCCTTCATTCAAATGGGGAAATCTTCTAGATATGTTAACAACCTGTTGTTGGTAAAGACTGCATTTTTCCCAGCAAATGAATACTTTAAAAGCTATAATCCTGTCCCTAGTGAGGCATGAAACAGACTGATAATGAAGGGTGCAAGCTCCTGACCTGGATGCAGTACGTGTTGCAAAAACTGCTGTGTAAAAACAAGGAAAATGTGTGGCAGAGAAGAACCAAAACTGGACAAATTATTCATTGAGCGAGGGCCTTACTGCCCTCGCCCTGGTCATATGGAACACTAATTCCAGGACCAACACTGGCACCCCAAGCTAGACTTCATGTGATATGGTTTCTATACATCTCTCTGTTGGCTTTGTTTTTCTCCCAGTAATTCATGGTATGGAAGTGAGGGATGTGTTTATTTAGAACATTTTTTACTTTGGTCACAATGTGGAGTCAAGGAGGCAGGAGTAATTTTTTTTTTAATAGAGAATGGAACATATACTCATAAACCCTGGTAGCTAAAAAGGCAAATGCAATTTTGAGCTGTATCAACAGAAGTATTGTGTCCAAATCACATGAAGTGATGGCATCACTTTTACTCTGTTCTGGTTAGACGTTGCCTAGAGTATAGTGTTGTTTTGGGCACCACAGTTTAAGAAGGATATAGACAAGCTGGAACATGTCCAGAGTAGGGCAATAAAGATGGTGAGGAGTCTGGAGACCAAGTCCAGGGAGGGTAACAAAGATGGTGAGAGGTCTAAAGACCAAGTCCTATAAGAAAGGTTGAAGAAGCTTTGTATGTTTAGTATGGAGAGGAGACAACTGAGAGGTGATTTGATAACCATCTTCAAGTACTTGAAGGGGTGTCATATAGAGGATGGTGTGGAGTTGTTTTCTGTTGCCTCAGAAGGTTGGTTCAGAACCTATGGTGTAAGCCGAAATGCCCTCAAAACGAGGTTGGGGAATTAGTCAGGTGGGCACCTGGCTCACTCAGGATCTTTTTTACAAGACTCACATCCAGAAAGTAATGCTTAAAATAATAGGGACGCTAATTTAGTAAAATCAATTAAAATTTATTGGGGAAAAATATAGACTTCCATACAAGATAAAATACTCATCAAAACACACATTCAGTCCTAGGAAACATAGATAGAGAGATAGGGGAACACATGGGTAGACAGTGATATTTACCTATCGTAGTCTTCAAGGAAGGCTCCAATGGCGACAAGCGAGGAAGTGGGAGAAGGGACCCGAAACTGATCAGGAATCGGGGATGGATCTATGCAGCGGAAGTTGGGATACTGCTAGAAGCACACCTGTGGGTAGCTAGTCCACAGATTATAAGGACTCTCTTGAGCCCTCGGGGGATGGGAGGTATGAGGGAGGAGAAAGGGGAGCTTCTGCAGTGACCATAAGGGCTGGACTACTGCAATAGCCAATAGAAAGTTCATTGGTGGCACCTAATTGGGTGCCTATTCTTGACCAATAGACTTGCCTGGATCCTGGATACCTGAGACCAGGGGGTAGCTCCAAAGTGACAGTTGGAAAGAAGAATAGAAGTGACTACTGGGTGGGGAACACTTTAAGATTAGGGAACTTATCTGAAAGGGTGACAATAGAGAGTCTACTTGTGGCCTAGGTAACACCCAGCATGTACAAAGGAACTTGGCTCTGACTGAAGATGGTCTTCCTCTTCTTCTGTCTTCTTCTGGGCACCAGTCTTTGTCTAGAGTTCCGTTAAACAAAGAAAGTGGCAGTTGGACTATTAACCACTCCTGGGGTGGGTCGGTTGCTTCTGGGCCAAAGGTGACATCTGGTGTGTACGTGAGCCTTCTGCTGAGATGAACTGGAGTCAAGCCTAGAGGGAAGATGGCTACATGAGGTGTTAGCCCTCCACGGTGGATTCCATGGTCAGCGCTTCATAACCATTCGCCTGGATAGCTCCTGGCGGCGCAGTCTCTTCCGCTCCATGGCTGGTACACGAAACGATGGGAAGACGTTCGTGCTGCTGGTAGGCACTCTTGTACCAGTCTAGAGTGCCTTTGTGGCGTTATGGCTGATTGTACAGTGTAAGTCCCTTTTGCCCCTGGATAGGTTTACCCACACTCTCTGGCCAGACGTGTGTGAGTTACTTCTCCAGGTGCTCTGGCAACCAAGCTGTTAACTACGATGTTCGAAAAGGGGGCTTTTCCTCACAATGGGTTAAAATTAAGTCAAAAGACTTTTCTGTTAAACATTAGGAAGAACTTCCTGACAGTTAGGGTGTGAATAATGGGTCTGTTCAGATGCACTGTTTAATCAGTTGTCACTGCTGTTTCCCAACCAGTTTAAGGTGGATGATCAGACAGCAATATCTGCCTCCTGGTAGTCAATTGTTGTGGGCCTCCCCCGATCCTTCTCCAAACTGGATTATTTTGTTACCTGTTCCTTTGCAGTGTTTTCTGAGTTGTCTGGTTTCATCTCATAGTTTTCTCTGTCTGAATAGTCCTGGTGCAATATTAACTGATTTCCGGATGTCTGAACACAGTCCCAGAGCAAATGGAGCCTCAGACATCCGGTTTATGGTTGCCATTTTTAAAAATGTTTAGCAATATGTGCATAAGCGCAAAACTGCATATAACAGTGCGCCTTTGAAAATTCCTCTGTCGTGCACATGTGTGAAAGTAGCATTTATGCACGTATGCCCATAATAGTGGGGGAAACAAAAAACACACCACTTGCATGGTGCCATCAGGACTCGGAGGAAGGCAGCCGCTTGTCTCTTCGCTCCTACTAACGCTAAGTTGTTTTAATCTTTTAACTTTTATCTTGCCTTGATGGAAGGAATTGTTTTTAAATAATCTTATCCTATCACCTCACTTTTGATATTTGGTGCCTCTGTTTTGTCTTTCCCAAGCTCTGGTTGTTTAATTAGTCAATAAGCCTCTGCCTTCGTTTTCCTAATCAGAAGCTGCTGCAGCTAATGACCTACAGCTGAAGTTTTATAAAGTTTTATAAAGTTTTACACAGTCTTAGCCTGTCTCTCAAAGACAGGGTTTTGTTTTTTTTGTGTGTTTTTTAGAATCTTTTAATTTGAACTGAAGGTTGAAATTAAGTCAACTCCTGCAAAGCAACAAGGCGGAGTGCAGTCGGCTACAGAGTTGGCTCTGACAAATTTGGCTTTTAAAGATATTTTACAATATTCTTAGCAGATGTTGTGGCTTTTATCTGTAAGTTTTAAGACATTAGTTGTTTGGTATTTGTTTTATTTATTTATTTTTTTATTCATTTTTATCAGGACAGGGCTAATTGCCACCCAACAGAACCCTCTTAATGGCATCAGGCAAGCGGCCAAGAGAAGTGGAGGAGGAATCTGCTTCTTTGCCACTTTGCAAACAGTTCAGGATAGAGGACTTTTTTACCTTAAACAATAAGTCCAAATCTGCTCTGCCATCATTTGCTATTGAAACATCGAATCGCTTCTCCCCTTTAGATGACGAGGTAGAGCCTGCTGAAAAGGAGGAACCGACTAATGAATTGACTAATGAGTCTGATCACGAGGATGGCGTTGACTCTCAACTCCTGTCTGGGGTGGGGGCTTTAAAGGTGCAGCAGAGTCAGCATGATAATGAAGAAAGATCCATGTCTTCTGACGAACTTGCCCCAATTACCCTTATTGCAAGCACAGTGGATTGTATCTTTAAAAAGTTAAAGAGTTTAGAAGACCAAATTCTTGACCTTTCTTTAGAACTAAAGAGACTATCAGTGTCAATGGATAAAGTCTACTTAGCCCAGCTGGATGATACCTCTATTGGAGCTCTAGCCCCTTTAAAGCGATGTCCGTCTGCAACTCAGGAGGTTGATCCCCGGAGCTCCTTTACGGAGTCTAAGGTCAGCGTGGGCCTTAAAAGGAACGTGCAACAATTGGTTCTACAGCCCAATAAGGTTTGCATCACTGTTTGTCCTTATGGCAGGAAGACCCCATGCTGGAGAAGTAAACTTTTAGCTAAATCCCATCTCTGTGAACTTCTTCATCTGAACTATCGCATGGTGCCATCATGTGGAAGGCAGAGAACAAATTCACCCCAGAGTGATGTGTATTGTAGTATAGTAGTCTGATCACTAACGTCTGGAACAAAGATAGTTGAGAAAGAACCAGGTCAGTTTAACACGGACTCAACATGCTGTGTGACCAGGGCCAAAGTGTTTTGCAACTTGGAAATCTTAAGACACAACAGCGATTCTCAAAGCACTGAAGAAAACCCGTCGTCTTCTCTATTGGCAATATGTATCCCACAAACTCATCACGTGGTTGCTTTGCTAAAAAAATTGGGGAGGGACGGTGGCTCAGTGGTAGAGCATCTGCTTGGTAAGCAGAAGGTCCCAGGTTCAATCCCCAGCATCTCCAACTAAAAAGGGTCCAGGCAAATAGGCAAGAAAAACCTTAGCTTGAGACCCTGGAGAGCCGCTGCCAGTCTGAGTAGACAATACTGACTTCGATGGACTGAGGGTCTGATTCAGTATAAGGCAGCTTCATATGTTCATATGTTCTGAACTTTGTTGGTCTCCTGTGAATATTTTGTTAAGATTGGGTTCCAGTGATAAATAAGCCTCCAAACTGAAGAAAGACGGATGAAACATCTTTATACTTAGAACAGACGTCTTTGGAAGGGCTTCTTTTAGTTCCATGTACTAAATACTGGAATATTGTCACTCCTTTGTGATTGGAAAGCCTGCTTTTGAACTGTCTTCTGTTAATGCTTTTTTGCTACATGCTCTTTTTTATTTGAAGTTCTATGTGCAAGCTTTGTCAGAACACCACTAACCTTTACATTATACTGTCTTGTTGTTTAAAATTTATCGTGTCTCTTAACAATTATGCGAACTTAGGCAGGTAATGAGAGGAAGGTTAGAAAGCGTTACATCAGTGCTTAGTTCTGTTGGCCCTTTCTTACACGCCCAGGGAAATGCTGATCACCATTTTGGGATCAGGAAGCAATTTTCTCCATGCCAATTTTGCCAGAGATCCTGGAGGGTTGTTGTTGTTTGCCATCTTCTGGGAATTGAGCAGTGGTTACCTGGGGTGTGTGGGATGGGTATTTGTGAATTTTCTACATTGTGTAGGGGGTTGGACTAGATGACCCAGAAGGTCCCTTCCAACTCTGTGATTCTATGATTCCCACATTTAAAGTCCTCCCATCTCACCCTTCTACTTCTAGTTTATCATGGCTGTCCAAAATGGTCATGTGATTTTTCATTTCTCTTTTTTGGCTAAAAGAATCCATTTGGAAGTTTTCCCTTATCGTTCTGTTTTTATTATTATTATTATTATTATTATTATTATTATTATTATTATTATTATTATTTCTCATTTCCTCCAGGAGCTCAGGATGGAATACATGGTTCTTCCCTTCTCCATGTATCCTCATTAAAAACCCATGTTAAACAGCTAAGAAAGAATGACCACAAAAGTGGTTATTTGAACTCAGATCTCCCCACCCTAGTGCAATTTGACTTATGCACCACATTGGGTCTCATCTCAGGACTCCTGATGTTATTATATAATTATTCAAAATAGAGTTAACCCTTTTCTCCTAGCAGGTGTACATTCAACACATGCAACCATTCAAAACATGGACAAGGGGGAAACTTCACTTCTTTTATTTCTACCAATCACTCAACTATAAAAGGGATAAATGTCTCACTATAAAAGGGATAAATGTCAATGAAATGGCACCCAGTGCCACCTTCTAAACTCCTTTCATTCAATTCCACACAGAAGGATTGTTTTTTGCTTCTTGGACAGGGTATCACATCTGAAAAAGTAGCTAAAGGGGGTTGGATCTAAGCATGTTCACAAAAACACAACCTTCTTCCCCCACCCCCAAGCAGACCATCCATAACAGTTCTTGGGACACAAGGGGCTACAGAGAAGGAATCAGCCCACCTTTTCATTCTTGCATGAGAAGTGCAAGCTCTGAGAACAGAACAAAAGCTGGTACAAGACTGAAAGGAGATGATTTCTGTCAATTCCCCCTTCTAACTGCATTCCACCACACCACTGGATGGTTCCCAACCCACAACAGCACCTTCCTCCTGCTACAGCACTTACTTTTGTGATCAAATATGCATCACTGAGCCTTGATTTCTTTTTTTTTTTAAATAAGCTGATTGATTAATGCTATGTGAAGAGTGGCCCTCTCTAGGTCTCCTTCCTAAGAAGATATTGGTAACACAGCCTCCATTGTCTGATGTCAACATCGGGCAATTTATTTTACAAACTCATTGGGGTTTGTGTTTCAAAGTTACAAATTAAAGGTGAGTACAGCTGACAAAAGCATGCCGCAAAAATAGGGAGGCAAAAATTGGGAATGGTTATTGTTATTATCCCAAATGTTTAGATATTGTATATTGATAATTCAGACTATCTGCTACATTGTGCAAATAAACATCTTTTTCTCCTGATCATTCAAGTTTTACTGATCTACAAAACGCCCTTAAAACTTCATGAGAGTAAGTATCACATAAAAGAATTGTACTGCTAATTGTGAATTTAGGTATATTTACTATATACTGTGTGAGAAATAAGATGATTTTATCACTGGGAAAACACTACATGAGATAATTTGTCTGCACTAACCATCTCTCAGCTAGACATGTGTAGACACTAACAACCCAATAACTGCTTTGTTGGACTGAAGCAGGATCTTAATAGAAGACCCAACAAATGATCAGGACTGGTACACATAATGACCATCAGACAAGTTAAAACTTCTGAAATTCTAAACTGAGTGGTCCATAATATTCTTTAAATCTGATGAATTCTGCATCTCACCTGTTTAAATAAAAGTACATCCATATTTTCACTTTTCTTTGGTTCAGGACACAAAACAGAATTGGTATATTGAGCACTGAGTGAGTTGAAGGATGTGACTGTTTTAGCACCATGTTAGTCTCAAAGGTCTATACATGAAGAGGGGTTTTAAAAAGGTAAAGGAAGTCCCCTGTGCAAGCACCAGTCATTTCTGACTCTGGGGTGACATTGCTTTCACAACATTTTCACTGCAGACTTTTTACAGGATGGTTTGCCATTGCCTTCCCCAATCATCTACACTTTCCCCCCAGCAAGCTGGGTATTCATTTTACCAACCTTGAAAGGATGGAAGGCTGAGTCAACCTGAGCTGGCTACCTGAACCCAGCTTCCGCCAGAACTCAGGTCGTGAGCAGAGAGTTCAGACTGCAGTACTGCAGCTTTACCACTCTGAGAAACACAGGGCTGCCATTCACACCATGTAGTTTCTCCTTAAAACTGCTGTAGGGAGGGCGGGGCATCACTCGATGAGGGCAGACGTGTGCTGACTGAGCTCCGCTCGACTTTCCCTGAAAAATCATTGTTAAATCACAGCAGATGGAAGTCCTGGTACGAAAAATATGAGAAGAACTCAAAGAAAAGCAGCAAAATCAACAGAAATGGTAAAGCACTATTTTACGTCTAATTCATCCTATAGAGCTATTAGCAAGTGTGAGCAGCCGCAATCTACTATGGCGCCTGGTGAAAACTCCCTGAGGTCTCCCGCAGAGCAGAATGACAGCCCGATCAATACAAAGGACCTACTGGACCCGAGGGAAGGCTTATGCACATTTTTCCAAGCTTCAATGGCTGAGCCATTAGCCCTGATTACTTCAAAGCTAGACTCGCTAGCCGCAGAGCTGAAAGAAACCACCAAAGTAGCAGAAAATAACTCAAAGCTTGCTTTAATGATGCAAGAAGAAATTAAGGTCCTCCAATCTTCTGAAAAACAACTCAACGACTGCATGAGCATCATGGAAGCATGTTGACACTCTTTTAATTTGAAAGTCAGGGGAGTCCCAGAGGGGGCGGAGGAGAATAAGACAACATTCAGTTTTATAAGAACTTGGTTGGAAAAATCTTTTGACTCTTGGAGTGAAGCTAATCTAATGGTGGCCAACGCATATAGACTTGGTTCCTTGGCATCTGTAAGAAGGGGCCGTTTGAGGAACATTCTAGTCCAATTTACATCGTCAGCAATAAGAGACACCATTTTGAAGAAGGTGCGCCACAGCGATCTTTTTGTAAATGGAAGACGTGTTATTTTGCTTTTGGATTTATCACAGGAAGCCATTGCAAAGAGACGCCTCTTAAAACCGAGTTAGCAAATTACTAGCCCACAAAATAAAATTCAGATGGAACCCTGTTTCAGACATTGTTGTTCAGAGAGAGGGGAACACGTTCCAAGTCAATGACAGAATGACGGGGAAAGCCATACTTAATGCTTTAAATGCCAAGCTTACTCCAAGAGAAGAAGAAGAGCTTTTGGCTCCAGAGGAATCTGGTGAAGATCGAAACTGACTAACAAACCAAGCATTTAAGAGGCACAAATCTTTATGGGCGACTGTTGAGCCACTAACATTAGGCCCTTAAAAATAATTGCTAATGACATTTTTGCCTGTATAGTATAATGTCCTGAATAGAGTCTTCATGGATAAGTTCTGGGAAAGACGGAAGAAAGTTATGTAGTGCTAGAGGATATGAAAGGGAGGAAATAAGTTTGGTTAGAAGTTAGGTCTGTAGGTGCAAGGCGGGCTGTGAGTGATTGACTGTTATTGGAAAGATAGATGATGAGTGAAAAACGTTTGTATGACTGTAAAAGTCCTGGGTGAGTATAAAGGTATGTATGATAGAGTATGAATGAGTGGAAGAAATAAGTGTATAGTGTAAGAGGCAGTGAAAGGGTGAAAGTATGACGTGGTTAGGAATGCACTGAATGTGTGGAAAAAAGGTTGCGTGTGTTGGATTATACACAAAAAACAGATAAGACTGTAAATGTGTTTTTTAGGTTTTTAAAGAATATATCACATAATCAAATTTTTTGGATTACCTGAGGTTCTGACTAGTATTCAGTTTTTTAGAATAACATAAAGGGTTTCATAGTTTTGTATTTCCTATAGTTAATATTGAATTTTCTAATCAATTTCAAGTAATTCTAATCAACATCAATCAATTCTCAGATTTGAGGATTTTTACATAAGTGTTACAATTTTTAGAAAACCGAGTGTTGACTGTATTTCAATGAATTAATCACTTTAAAATTTTGCACAGAAGTAAAGGCATGTTAGTTGGGTTTTAAATGAATTGTTTTGTCTTAAGCAATTATTGTGTTTGAATACTATTGATCTGACATACACAACAGTTTACTGGTTTTATGAAAATTGTTGCAACACAGGGAAAATTATATTAACCACTATATGGCTTATCATAGGTAAATGCATGCTATAATCTATTTGATTTATTTAATACAGATTTAAACTTTGTGTGCTTATCTGCAACTCAAGTAATGACTCGGGGGGAAAAGAGCTGTTTCTAAGATGTGTCTAACCAACCTTTTTATACCCCCCAAGTTGTTTATGATTGTTGAAGTTTCTGGCTAAGGGGTACGAGTTTTCCCCCACCCTGTAATAGTTTCCTAAAAAGGGGTTTTATAGGAAACGATTCCTAGGGACTGAGGAGGTTTTAAATAGTTTTGGATTTTATGGGTTTTTGTGTTTACCTGAGTTTGGTTTAACAGACTAGAGTGGTGGTACAATTTTGAAAAAAATAATTGTACCAGTTTCAGAGCAAAAATGACTGCAGCATTAAAAATATGTACATGGAATTGCTGGGGCTTGGGTAACCCCATCAAGAATCGCAGGGCTGCTAATCTGGCATACAAAGAGCAAATAAATGTAATGTGCCTGCAGGAAATGCATCAAAAAAAGAAGCAGACTCATATCCTGAAAAATAAGTGGTTCTCTGAGCAATATCAAGGCCGGGGGTGGCAATTTTGATAGCAAAAAGTGTGCCATTTCATTTCAAAAAAGAGCTTGTAGATCCTAGAGGGCGTTTTCTTTTTATCTCAGGTTATCTAGAGGGGCAACCAGTAACCATAGCATCCATCTATGCACCTAATTCTCAACAAATAGAGTTCATAAAAGAGACATTTAAGAAACTCTTTGAGTTTCAAACAGGAGAAGTCATTATGGGATGTGACTTAAATCTCATTTCAGACCCAGCTATGGACTGTACGTATAAAAATAATTTAATAAAATATGATCTCTCTTCTGCAAATGCTCTTAAAAATTTAATGAACACTTATAATTTTTCTGATGTTTGGAGACAACTAAATCCTACATCAAAATCCTATACATTTTATTCGGTTGTACATGGTACATACTCGCGTATTATTTCTCCCTCTTTATTAGGCAAGGTATTTGATGCAGATCTTAGTGATAGATGGCAAAGGTTTTGAGTGGTCATTTAATCCTTTATTATTGCAACAAGATAGTATTTTTGAAGACATGGCTAAACAAATATAAGAATACTTTAAGTTTAACATGGAATATGGTGTCTCCAAAGACATGGTGTGGGACTCATTTAAGGCTGTTTTGAGAGGTAGGCTGTTATCGCTTTCGTCTTTCTGTAAAAAAGAAAGACAAGCATTAATTTCGGAACTGAGAACTTCGATTAAAAAGATGGAAATAAAACACATGAAATTTGGGGAAAACAAATTACTTAAAAATTGAATATTGAAAGGAAAAAACTGGAAGCTTTAGAAACTTCAGAAATCCAAAATAATTTACGTTACCTTAACCAGAAATATTTAACTAAAACTCCCAACGAGAGCCAGTTTGGTGTAGTGGTTAAGTGGGCGGACTCTTATCTGGGAGAACCGGGTTTGATTCCCCACTCCTCCACTTGCACCTGCTAGCATGGCCTTGGGTCAGCCATAGCTCTGGCAGAGGTTGTCCTTGAAAGGGCAGCTGCTGTGAGAGCCCTCTCAGCCCCACCCACCTCACAGGGTGTCTGTTGTGGGGGGAGGAAGGTAAAGGAGATTGTGAGCTGCTCTGAGACTCTTCGGAGTGGAGGGCGGGATATAAATCCAATATCTTCTTCTTCTTCTTCTTCAAATCTGTTAAACTACTGAAGCATAGAATGGAGCAAAAGAGGGCATCTACATTGGTACATGCTTTACGCTCTTCAACTGGAAAAACTATTAATAAAAGGGGTCGCTCAAATCTTCCAAGAATTTTATCAAAATTTATACTCTTCAAATAACCCAAACTCACAAGACATTATGGCTTATCTCAAGGAAATACATGCTTTATGCTCTTCAACTGGAAAAACTATTAATAAAAGGGGTCACTCAAATTTTCCAAGAATTTTACCAAAATTTATACTCTTCAAATAACCCAAACTCACAAGACATTTTGGCTTATCTCAAGGAAATACATGCTTTATGCTCTTCAACTGGAAAAACTATTAATAAAAGGGGTCACTCAAATCTTCCAAGAATTTTACCAAAATTTATACTCTTCAAATAACCCAAACTCACAAGACATTTTGGCTTATCTCAAGGAAATAAATTTTAATATTAAACTATCTAAAGACCATTATTCAGCTTTGGATGCACGAATCACTCCTTTTGAAATTAAAGAGGCTATAATGGGCGTAAAATCAAATAAGGCCACAGGCTTGGATGGTTTACCTGTTGAAGTATATAAAAAGTTTTTACCCCTACTTTTACAGCCAATTGCTAACATACGTAGCTATATTCTGGAGGAAGGGAAAATTCCAAATTCATGGTATGAGGCTAGAATGATCTTGCTTCATAAAGCTGGAAAGGATAGATTGGATCCTGTATCTTACCATCCTATAGCAGTACTGAATCACGACTTAAAAATTTTTATTGCACTAATGGCTAACAGACTCAATAAAATTATATCCTTTTATATACACCCAGATCAATCAGGCTTTATGCCTAATAGGTCCATTTCGGACAATATAAGAAGGGCCCTCAATTTAGTTCACTTTTGCCAAACGAATAAAATCAATTCAGTTATATTATCGTTAGACGCAGAGAAAGTGTTCGATAAAGTAGAAATACAGTATTTGAAATCAGTTTTAGAGGTCATGGGCTTTGGGCCCAATTTCCTTAAAATCATAGCAGCATCATATAAAGCACCCAAGGCACATTTTAAGGTGAACAATTTCAGATCTGATGTTTTTACTCTTCACAGAGGGACCAGGCAGGGCTGCCCACTATCTCCCATCCTTTTTGCAATTTCTCTAGAACCACTGGCACATATCATTTGATCAGACCCTCTTATATCTGGGATCACAGTGGGAGATGTAACGCATTAGCTAAGCTTATTTGCAGATGATGCCCTCATATATTGTTCAAACCCTGGTCAGTCTTTAAAGCAACTATTGAACAGGATCGACAATTTTAGTATAGTGTCCAGTTTCACAATACACTTCTCTAAATCTGAGGTATTTTGCATTTTCATCTCCAAAGCAAAAGTAGAACAACTTAAAGCTCAGTATGTTTTTAAATGGGTGTCCAAAACAATGAAATGCTTAGGTATTTATATTCCAGTGCACTTGCCGGACTTATTTAAAGTTAATTATATTCCTATGGTGAAAGCAACTCAGGCTAGTTTGTTGGAATGGAATAGATTCCAATCCTCATTGATTGAAAAGTCACAACAAATTAAATCCTTTATTTTATCTAAATTTTTGTTCTTATTCCAAAATATTTCTAACTTTATTCCAGAAAAGACACTTCAAGAATGGCAAAATATGCTAACAAAATACCTGTGGTCAAACAAAAAATCCCAAATAAATTTACTTAATTGGGAGGGCTGGCTTTATCCAATCTGAAATCATATTATTTGGCTGCCCAACTAAAATATATTATTTATTATGCATCCCTGCGCTTAGAAAAGGCATGGGTCCAACTTGAAAGACACTGCGCCTTACCAGATTCCCTGTGGGAGACTATATGGAATAAAGCAACTGATAGGAACCCTTCAATGTTGAGCAATCCTTTTATTAACTCTACATTGAAAATTTGGGATAAACACAGACCAACTTTGACTCCTAAGGTCTCACCTTTGGCATCGTTTTTAGGTCAAGTATGGTTTCCAGTTGGTAGGCATAATACAAATTTTGTGATTTGGCATAAAAAAGGAGTTTTTAGACTCATGGATATTTGCGAAGCAGGACATTTGTGCTCTGAAGACAAACTTGCCCAGAAACTTAACTCACCTATTCCTTGGACACAACTACATCAACTACAATACCTATTTAAAACCAATAATTTAAATGCACAGCTGAATAGGCCTTTGATGGCCTTTGAAAATATCATCAAAAAAAATCTCCAGCAACAGAAAGGAGTTGTTTCAGTCATTTAGTGCAATTAATGATAAGTTGTGGCAGAAAATCTCCTCACATCAAAATGCTTGGAGTAAGGATTGTGCAAGAAGCTTTAGTGATGAGCAATGGCAAAACATCTGGTCGAGCTCTATATACATTCCCCGTCTATGAACTTTAGACTTCTTCAGTTTAAAATTTGGACTAGATGGTATCTCACACCCTTAAGTCTTTTTTATGCAAAACAGAAATTGGACCGCTCTTGGTGGAAAGGCTGTGGGCAAGCAGGTACACTTAAACACTGCAGGTGGGACTGTACTGTAGTCCAACATTTTTGGGAACAGATATTACAGAACATTGATAATATTCTTAATGTATCTATTCCAAGAAAACCAGACTTAATACTACTAAATGACTGGTCTGCTTTAAAAATATCTCAAAATAAAAAGGAACTTGCGAATTTACTTTTTTTAGCTGCTAAGTTTGTCATCGCCTCTAATTGGAAGAACTCTGTAAAATTTAATATATCTAGCTGGTTCTTGAAAGTCTGGGATGTGTTGGTTTCTGACAAATTAGCCTCACAAATTAAACAATATGACACTCCACACTATAATAATAATTTTGTTGAAAGATGGTTCTGTTTTTTTGAATTCATGGAAAATGCCATGATAACATATTGTAAAGTACCACCAAAGTACAAAAACTTTATCTTTTATTAAGGTTAAGCTAAAACATGTATTATTGACTCTGAAGGTGTTTTTCTCTGTTAATGTAAAGCTCTAGTTTGTGTACAGGGCTTTGTTACAGGTCCCAGAGGTTTTGTACTGAGTTTGAGTTTTGTACAGCTTATTGCTGAATATATAAGTGATATCTTTAAACTATGTATGCTTAATTTGATTTAATAAAAGTTTGAAACTTTTAAAAAAAGATAAAAGTACAGAGTCCATGCAACTCCGTGGGCCTGGGTTTCTCTTCTCCTGCAGGTGGAAACTCACTGGGTGTGTATATGATCTTGAGCATAGTGTTGTGTATGTGAATTGAAATATGTATAAATGGTGTTCCTGCCTGGCTCATTGAAGCCTGTAGGACTGAGCTTGGGGACTCAGGAACAATGGGCTGTAGGATCAAAACCCATACTGCCCTGCTCCAATCATGGGACCCCTGCTGGTTTGAATGATCCAATGGCATGCTTGCATGGGAACCTGGATGTGTATATAGTTGGCCCTGTTGGTCCAGTTCTGCAGTCTCAGAGTGCAGTCCTATACTCTGCTGTACAGAAATAAAGAGATATGATCACTAAAAAAAAATGCTGTAAATACAAGAAGAACTATTAATGTGCACAATGGAACAATTCATAACTGATATAATGTGTTCCAATTTACTTAGACCACATTCTTTGCCATGAGCTAGTTCACTTGTGTGAAATGGTTTCTTAGGCCCTGATTTAAAAAAAAAAGAAAGAAAGAAAATGAAATTAATGAGAACTCAGTGACAGTCACATTTTGAAGTGCTGCTTCTTATGTTTAAGTAGGGATGCACATTTGGATATTTCCTTTTCAAACAGATACCTGGGGATGAGTCTTATCTGTATTTTTCAGGCATTTTCAGGCATATTTCTGGAAATATTTGGGAACATTTGCAAATATCTGGGGTCAGCATTTTAAGTCTCCTGGTTTGTTTTCCCTATTTAACAGGTTTCTGGGCAACAGGAGGGAAGGGGAAGGGTGGCAGCTCTTCCAAGTAATGAGGTCACATATTAGGCAGTCACATGTTAGAAAAACAGAGAGAAAGAGTACCCCTGTAGGGATGAACAAACTAGGTTTTTTTTAATTCCCCCCCCCCCCAAATGTAATTCTGAAGTGGTATGAGGGGAATAAAGAGCCCCGTGGCACAGAGTGGTAAAGCTGCAGTACTGCAGTCGGAGCCCTCTGCTCATGACCTGAGTTCGATTCCAGCAGAAGCTGGTTCAGGTAGCCAGCTCCAGGTTGACTCAGCCTTCCATCCTTCCGAGGTCAGTAAAATGAGTACCCAGCTTGCTGGGGGGGGGGGAGTGTAGATGACTGGGGAAGGCACTGGCAAACCACCCTGTAAAAAGTCTGCCGTGAAAATGTTGTGAAAGCAACATCACCCCAGAGTCGAAAAAGACTGGTGTTTGCACAGGGGACTACCTTTACCTTTACCTTTATGAGGGGAATACTGGAGGAGGAGGAGGAGTTTTATATCCCACTTTTCTCTACCTTAAGGAGTCTCAAGGTGGCTTACAATCACATTCCCTTCCTCTCCACTCAATAAGTAACTTGTGAGGTAGTGGAGCTGAGAGAGTTCTGAGAGGATTGTGATTGGTTCAAGGTCACACAGCAGGCTTTAAGTGCATCAGTAGGGAAACAACCCCAGTTTTCCACATTAGAGTCTGCTACTCTTAACCACTGCACCATTCTGGCTGTGGTATAGAGCCAATTCCCAAAAACAGAATCTGAAAGATGACATTTTTAAAACTGTGCACACCTTTATATGGCTTGGTGCTAGGGTATTCAAAGGACCACATCTTCCCATGTTGTCACGCCCACCATTTGAGATCCTCTTCCCAAGACCTGCTTTCTGTGATCCCACCTGCAGAGAATGCTTTTCAGTGTTGGCACCTCACATTTGGAATGCCAATCTCCATGAAGCCCACATGCAACTTACCATGCTGTGTTTTAGGTCCCATGCCAAAATATTGCTATTTTCCTAGTCTTTTAATTAAGGGGTCTCATCTTCTGAGATATTTTATTGTCTGCTCCTAGCCCAAGGGCTGTCTTCTAATCAACATGATCTGAGATTGCTCTGTTTTATGTGCCATTACCCCTGAATTTCTTTTATTGATCTTTTAAATTGACTTTTGTTGTGAGACACCTCAGGTAGGTCTTGTCACATACAAATTTCATAATAAATAAACACAACTCATAGATTTTAGGAAGAACTAGATTGTAAGTCAATTGCTATTCACTAGGGCCCTAGTTTTGATTGATCCCCATCAGTCACATAACTTTCCTTCTATTCCCCATTTGATTCTAATCAGGTTTCAAGTGTGAGTGCTCACAGATGGTGACTCTCGAATCTGTGTTCTGACAATGACACATGCAAACCTAACATTCACTTTCCTGAACAAGCTGGGATAGTAAAACCAAGTTTTGTAAATGTGATGGCAGTTGTGAAAGGAGTGCTTCTGTGCCCAAAGGACAACAATTTTAGAAATTAAAAGCTGAGTAGAAGGGCAAATCTTTCCTGTGATTCTTTATATGAGACTAAGTTGCTTTACCAATTAATGCAAGATTTATCTCAGGGCTTTTTTTTTTTGTAGAAAAAGCTCAGCAGGGACTTATTTGCATATTAAGCCACAATCCTGACACCACCATTGTTTTGAATAGGGCTTTTTTGTAGAAAAAGCCCAACAGGAACTCATTTGCATATTGGGACACACACCCTGGCACCAAGACAGCCAGAACTGTGTTCCTGTGCATTCCTGCTCAAAAAAGCCCTGATTTATCTAATAATCAAGCCACCATGAAGCTGGACTTCAGCAATGCCACTGAATCAAGTGCATTAGCAGAGTTAGCTTGGGAAGTGACTTGCCCACATTAAGGTGATAGCATGAAGAGAGGGATTCCTATCTTTGCTGGTAACCAATTTTCTTATTTTACCTCATTTATACTTCACTTGTCTTCCCAACATGGAGCCAAAATGGCTTACAACATTCTCCCCATGTCCCTTTTAACCATATAACAGCCCTGTGAGGTAGATTAGGCTAGAAGTACATGACTAGTCCAAGCAAGCTTCCATGGCACAATAGGGAGCTCAGAGTTAAAATGGGTTTGCCTATCATATGGACAAAAAGGAAAGGATTTCTCAACTTCCGCACCTCCATCATCCCTTTTTCCCCTCCATATCCCTTCACACCTGCCATCACAAACACATCCCAAGTGCTAACAGTGAGCTTGTCACTTTTTTTTAAATTGGTGGTTGTTATAGCTTGATGACACTACAGGTTTTTTTAAAGCTGGCAACAAGCCCTTTGGTGGCATAGAAGGTGGGAAGAACCGTCAATGTTATGGAATACTGAAATAAAATTTTATTATTGTCCCAAGTGAAAACTCCATTACTACCATGAATGCTTCTGCATTCAAAGTGGTAATGAGTGCACACTGCTATTTGAAAGCAGCCCAGAACACTCTGAGCATAAGAAACCTAAACCAGGTTTAGGTTCTAAATCCAGTTCAAAGAATTCTGAAATTTAGACTAAAAATTGATAGTGCCTAAAACCGTAGTAGACAAATAGAGTAAAACAGCAAGGTGCTGCTGCATGCATGGAAGAAATTCTGAGGCCTAGATAGAGTGAAAAAAAGAAGTAAATTTTAATTGAAAGACTAGTACAAATACCTGGGCTGGGAAATTAGAAAGTCTCATGTAGTCAAAATAACATTAAGCACTTAATGTCAATGTGTAATATTAGACTCTCACTGAAAAGCCAGTAACTTCAGACACTCACATGTAACATGAGTTACTCCACTTAAGAAGGGAGTCAAGAGACCAGAGAAAAAGGTGGCAAGAGGAAACTTTTAAGCACCAACATTTACATATCTTGGTGCCAAATAATCAAAAAGTGTAAGGAAGCCAAGGCTTCCACTTTGCAAGACCTGAGCAAGGCTGTTAATGATAGGATGTTTTCGAGGTCATTAATTCATAGGGTCACCATATGTCAGAAGCATAACTGTTAGATCTGCAGAGTAGCAGGATAAAGAAATGCAATGGCACAAATGGGTATTAGCTTTAAAAGAAACTTTACTTACTAATTAAGGGAACAAAAACTGAGAATAAACATTCTCACTAGCTGCTGTAACCTACGTCTTAACTCAGGGACTTCTAAACCTCATGTGTGAACCAATTAGAGAAGAACAAAGGGCCACAAACTGAAACTCAATGCCTACTCTCTAGACCATCCCCAATGTATCGATTATCCAATTGGAGAGCCCCAATATTAACTAATTATGCATTTTGACACCTTGTTCTGGCAGCAAACGCATGCATGCTCTTTCATTGGGTCCCTAAACTTAACTAGCTAGGACACCAGAACAAATAAACAGTTAATTCTTTCAGGGCTTCAGGCGGTGAACTTGCAAATCCCAACAATAACACATGCAAGAATAGCAGGGATACATATTACAGGAACCAAAGCACAAATGCTTGGAGCCAGTTATGAACATACTTCAGGGGAGAATTCTGACCTCCATCATAGGGCAAATAGCAGAGTTCAAAGAGAGGAGGGTATTATATGGGAACTCATATGAGTACCCCAACTGGGTAACTGGAAAGGACTGGTGGTCCTGGAAACAATTACAAATAAGGTGAAAGATGGGAGACTTTCTTTCAGGCAGGGAAGGATGTATCTGGTGCCTATCTGGGCCTGATCTGAGGAGCTTTGGCAGACATTTTAAACTGTACTAGGGCAACTAGTCCAAAATGAGAAATGAAACAGACACTGAACCAGATGTAGACACTGATCCTGCTGTTATATAATTGAAATGCTAATACAACTGATTATGCTGGGGCAAAACACAGTCTGATTTTTATTTATTTACTAGGAATAAGGCCCATTGTAAGGAAAAACACAATTGACTCTAGAAAGAGGCTCTGGGCAAGTGCCCCCCCCCCAACTTGCTGTCTTCCCACCCACCTAAATGAAGGCATTCACTCCCCCCTACCCTTGGTGTCTTCCCACCACCCCCAACTCACCCCCCTCCACCTACCACCCCCCAACCACTCTCAGCTATCCCTGCACCCCTGGCACTCCACTACTCCTCCCACCCTTGACATTTATGCACCCTCTACCCTTGCTGTCTTCGCACCCATCCCCAACTTTTGGCATTTATTAACCACCACCACCCCCCTCACTGTCTTCCCATCTACCCCAAAGCTGAAACAGATGTGTGTGTCCCTGTGTCTGTGGTGGCTGAAAGCCCTGAAACAGGCCTAGAATGGAAAGAAGGAAGAATAATTATGGAGGGTGAGGGGGACATGACAATGGTCACACAGACACTGAAGCTCAGCATTGCTTTTGTTTGCAGTGCATTGTTGCTGCCTTTTCCTGTCATATTCAGCCTTGAAGTGTTTAGCATCAGTGTGAGCTTGTGGCATGATCTGTGTTTTTTGGCCTGGCATGGTTGTGTTATGGTATACCAAAGAGCAGGGGTGGCCAAACTGCAGCTTAGGAGCCACATGTGGCTTTTTCATACATATTGTGTGGCTTTCAAAGCCCCTACCACTACATCAGTTGGCTTGGGGAAAGCATTTGTCTCTTTAAATCACTTCTCCATGCCAAGCCAGCAGATCTGGTGCTAGGGTGCCAGTGCTGGGCTGCCACCCCAGGCAAGGCGACCCCACCTCTGACTGTCTACCTGTCGCGCACCCTCCCCTCTGCCGCCACGCCACACTCACCACCCCATCGGGAAGGACCCGACAGCTCCTCTTTTGCTGCCAGCCTCCCTCCCTCAGCAGCAGTGGTGGCATGAAGAGGCTCCACGGCAGCCAGGAAGAGTCAGAGCTTCAGCAGGGAGAAGCTGAGAGATTCTTCCTTCCCACTGCACCAGCCTCCCACACCTATTTTTATTTGTGAGCTTTCCCAGCACAGCCAGGAAAGCTGTGTTGGTAGCCACCTGTGTTGGGGCTACCTGTGGGGAGACGGTGGGGGTGGGAGGGGGTGCCCAGAGGCCCTGTAGGCAGATGGCGCCATAGGCAGTCACCTACTTGGCCTACTCAGACGCTTCAGGCCTGCAAGCCAGCCAGCAGCTTGGAGAACACATTTAAAGTTGTTTTCTTTCCACTTCTCCCTTCTCAATCTTCCTGCCTGCCTGCCTGCAGTTTGGTGTAGTGGTGAAGTGTGCGGACTCTTATCTGGGAGAACCGGGTTTGATTCCCCACTCCTCCACTTGCACCTGCTGGCATGGCCTTGGGTCAGCCATAGCTCTGGCAGAGGATGTCCTTGAAAGGACAGCTGCTGGGAGAGCCCTCTCAGCCCCACCCACCTCACAAGGTGACTGTTGTGGGGGAGGAAGGTAAAGGAGATTGTGAGCCGCTCTGAGACTCTTCGGAGTGGAGGGCGGGATATAAATCCAATATCATCATCTTCTTCTTCTTTTTCTTCTACCTGCCTGCCTGCCTGCTCTCAAACATTGCACATTCATGTCTTGTGGCTCTCAGACATCTGATCTTCCTGTCTTGTGGCTCTCAAACATGACGTTTATTCTATATGGCTCTTGTGTTAAGCAAAGTTCAGCCACTCCTGCTGTTTTCTGTAGGGGAATTGATCTGACTTAAGTTTTCCATCTCCTCCCCCCTCCCTGCGACTTCTACCTAGGAAAAGTCTACCTGAGCCTGCCGTGGTGGGGGAGGGCGGGATATAAATGAAATAAATGAAATGAAAAGTGCAATCTTTCTCCACGGACTAAAGCAACCTGTATCATTCTCCTCTTCCCCTTTTGATCTGTAGAATAACCTGTGAGGTTGGTTAGGCTGGAAATCTGTGACTTGGTTGCTTAGCAACAGCCTCTGGCTAGCAGCTTTCCCAGAGGCCCAATCCTCATCTGTCTCGGGAAAGGCTGAGGGGAGGGATAGAGGGAGTGACGGGAAAGAGGTGGCAGCCATGGCATCTAAGGAAACACTCCCAGGCCTTGCCATCTAGTTGCATTATGATGATGCCTCCCTGGCTATATTTGCAGCCTTCAGAGGTTATGTGTGCTGGGAGGCTGCCTGTGTGGCCTGTTGATGGAACAGCAGAGGTCTGTTGCTGGTGATGCCTTTCATGAGGATGGTTGACAGAAAGGACACAGAGAAGAGTTGGAGATGTGGCTGTTTCTGAGGTAAGACTGTTTTGGTGGTTTGTTCAGCATTCCTGGGCCTGCAGTGGGTGGGGGCAAGGGAGTCAGCCAATGGATGGCCAGAGACACTGAGTGAGCCATGATGGGCCAATTATTTGTGATCATAGGCAGAAACCTGTTTACTGGTCAGATGAAACTACAGAGGGGATAAAAGCATATCATGTCACCAAGATGGGAAGGTGTTAAGAACAGGGAGGCTTGTTTGCAAGTTAGCTTAAATTTGATCTGGAAATAGCACAATCACCATGAGTGCAGCATACTATTTATTTTATTTATTTATTTATTTACATTAGACTTTTATCCCGCCCTCTCCGCAAGCGGACTCAGGGCGGCTTGCAACAGTCGTTTACATGATTTAAAACAATAAGTCAATAAAATCTATAAAACATTAATACAATTAACATTTAAAAACTATTCCACAGTGCTGTACCATTACTATGTTGGTGGTTCTGTTTTTCAGATGGTTGGTCACTGGGAACTCTAGCTGATGACAGGTGGCAGCTCTCTCTTGTATTAAGCATCGAAGGCCTGTCGAAACAATTCAGTCTTAGAGGCCCTGCGGAATGTAGGAAGGTCCCACAGGGCTCTTATGGCCTCTGGGAGAGCATTCCATAACTCTGGTGCTGCCACTGAGAAGGCCCTGGCTCGTGTCAAACGCAACCTGGCCTCCTTTGGTCCAGGGGTGGACAGATTTGGGTGGACTATGGTTGGTGGACTATGACAAACTGTGATCTAGGATACCTTATTCCCTGGCTGTGTAAATTCTCTCTCAAGCCAAAAAATTCACACTAAGCAAGACATATTTAGCATTTATTTATAGGGTGGGGAACAATGACTTGAGTGAAACCTGGGATAGGAATACAAGTATATGAACTTCCTGTTCAAGTTATCCAACATTTTGCCCAGCCAAACTTTTCCAGCCACATTTTGAGAGAAAAACGATGGGGGGGAGCATTATTTTCTAATGAGACTGTTATGTATGTGAATCCATGTGTTACCAAATGGTGTTCCTGCCTGGCTCATTGGAGCCTGAAGGACTGAGCTTGGGGACTTAGGAACAATGGGCAGTAGGATCCAAATCCCAGCTGCCCTGCTCCAATCACAGGCTCCCTGCTGGTTTGAATGACCCAATAATGTGCTAGCGCAGGAACCCAGTGTTGTATATAGTTGGCCCAACGAGCCCCATTCGCCAGTGGAGTTAGTGCAGCCACCTACCATGGTGTACTCAGTAAAGAGCCTGTTATCACTACCGCCTCACCTCTTCAATTCCTAAAACCCCACTATATTACAAGGACCATATGCTTGTGTTACATACTGATATTTCATAGATGACTTTTGATTTAGAAATGCCACCTTGAAGTAAGCGTTTCATTGAATTGTACTTTGGCATGATAAAATCTGAGACATTTCCCCCTGAGAAGTTCCCCCTGAGAAAATGAACATTGGATAATGCCAGATTGGATAATGCCAAGGCTCACTCAAATGAATTGCTAAAGGCTAGAATTTTTTGAGGATACAACTGTTTTATATTAGTTTTCTTTCACCAATGCAAGGTTGTTTCTAATGCATCATTTTCTAATGTTTTGCTCAGTGAAATACAATCAAGACGACTAATTAAGATGGCTAATTAGAGAAACCTTACATGATGCTGATTGCAACTAAAGGGCCCAATTCTCTTCTCATTGACACCAGCCTAACTTTAAAGTAGACCCACTGTAGTCAATGACTGTGTAAATAGCCAGCCATAGGTATTAGCATGCTAACTACTGATGTGACAAATATATAGTGATTAGCCACGGAAGTTGTTTTTCTATCAGCTAAGTAGTGGATATTTGAGATAGTTTCCCCCAAGATACAAAACTGGGGGGGGGGGGCATGGAAAGTACAGTTGTTGTCATCTCCTACATAACTTTATAGGATTCTGAAGCTTATTGCTCACATTTATGTGTAGGTTCACTATTTTTAAAAAAGCATTCTCCACAATTGTTTCTCTGAACAGATGCACAGCCATTTCATGGCAGCAACTTCTGTGAGCCATAATTGGATGTCAATATGCTTTCATATAATACCATTGTGAATTCAATACAGTTTTAGTTTCTTGGACATTAATTAGGATCAGATGCTGGATTATAACATCTTTTTTGACCCAGTTTGGAGAAATATTTTTAGTTTATTTCAGTGTTATAAAATGTGCACATAAATATTACTGGTAGCTGTACTACAAGATTTCTTTTTCAGAAGAAGACATGTATGTGCTTTCAAACAGAGCTCAGTACAGACATGTACTAAGTCTGAAATCCCTCTTACCAAGAAATGAGTTCCACTAAGTTCGGTAGGATTTACTACCAAGTTAAAAACGTTGTGCTGTTTGTTCCATAAATTTCCCTGGACTTTACAGGAAGCACATACATTTTCAAGTCTAGTCTTGTATTTTCCCAGGCTGGGGGACCCAGTGTTCAATTAATATTCTTTTATTCACTCTTAAAGGTAAAGGTAGTCCCCTGTGCAAGCACCAGTCGTTTCCGACTCTGGAGTGACGTTGCTTTCACAATGTTTTCATGGCAGACTTTTTATGGGGTGGTTTGCCATTGCCTTCCCCAGTCATCTACACTTTCCCCCCAGCAAGCTGGGTACTCATTTAACGACCTCAGAAGGATGGAAGGCTGAGTCAACCTTGAGTCGGCTACCTGAGTCAGCTTCCGCTGGGATTGAACTCAGGTCATGAGCAGAGCTTTGGACTGCAATACTGCAGCTTTACCACTCTGCACCATGGAGCTCTTATGCACTCTTATGCACATTTTTATGTATATTAAGAAAACCTGAGCAATGTTTTCTTGGAATTTGCTTTTGGGAAGACATTCAACAAGGTCATCATGTGCATTCAGATATATCTAATCTGAATATAAGCCAAAAAATACCTTATCAGTATTTAGATAGATAGATGATAGATAGATAGATAGATAGATAGATAGATAGATAGATAGATAGATAGATAGATAGATAGATAGATAGATAGATAGATAGATAGATAGATAGATAGATAGTCAGGTGTCTTGATGGTATCAAGGATTCGCCAGTACACCAGGGTCCCAAAAATGGATCCCAAAAATCCCAGAAATGTTCAGGATTAGGTGTGAACATCAGGAGCCATGATTTGAAAGCTCCCAGGGTTATTTTTTCTTTATTTGTGTGTGTGTGTGTGTCTTCCTCTTGCTGTGTTAGTTTCATTTTGATTCTGTCCTTTTAAGTTGGTTCTGTTGGTCTTGCAGCACTTATTCTTTGTGCAAGTTGATTTGTGTAGGGTTTGCAGTGGATTCTTTGCTTTGACATTAACTTTGATTCTGAGGTTGTAAAAGGTAAAGATAATCCCCTGTGCAAGTACCAGTCATTTCTGACTCTGGGGTGATGTTGCTTTCACATTTTCATGGCAGACTTGTTACAGGGTGGTTGCCATTGCCTTCCCCAGTCATTTACACTTTACACCAAGCAAGCTGAGTACTCATTTTACCAATCTTGGAAGGATGGAAATGCTGAGTCAACCATGAGTCAGCTACCTGAACCCAGCTTCTGCTGGGATCAAATTCAGGTCATGAGCAGAGCTTGGACTTCAGTACTGCAGCTTACCACTCTGTGCCATGGGGCTCCTACATTGGCTCAGATCCTCAGGTTTTGCATCTGTTGGATTTGCAACAGCATTCCTACTCCATTTGGCTGTAACAAGTCTCTGGCTTGATACTGTATTGGATTATTGGGTTGTATATTTGTGTTAGGTTTGCCACATTGTCCCATGCTTCTGCTGGAATTCCCTGGTTCTGTATTGGTTCTTTGGGCTTGTTCATTCCGTTTGCTTTGAAAGGCTTTTGGCCAGGAGTTGCTTTGCTTGCTTATGTCTTTGGATATTCTTTGCCCTGGAAAAAGCACTGAATTCCTGCCCCCCCATAGCAAGCAATGGAGAATGGTGGGGGGGGGCACCTTGTTCAAGGGCCCAAGAGGTCCAATTAACTTTAAAGGGGGGGGTATTCAAAGGATTAACACCAGGAGCTCTGCAAAACTTTGGTGCAATTTGGTTTAAAAATGGCTCCTCAAGCCCTCCTGAAAGTTTCCCCAAAGGGAATAATGGAGCCAAATAATATTGGAATCTCTCCCCCCCCCCCCCCCCAAAAAAGCACTAGATATTTGGAACCTATAAAACTGAGAATACTGGTGTTGTTGGCTCCCTACTATCTGGATCCAAAAAATACCATTTTTCTCCCCAAAGTGCACATCTCTAGGTCACATAATTAGGAATTACTTGACATGCATCCAAAACTAATCAATTCCATATTTTGTAATAAGCAGTTTAATTCAGAGTAAGTGGATTTATACACTAATCTAAACAAGAATGCTTCTTTTAAATAATTGGTTTAAAATAATAGGGCTATCCCACATTTATGCCTTTGTACTGTCTATGTCTTCTTGGCTGTATCTGTGAAGTGCTTTCACTTGAAAAGAATCTGGGAAGATGGCAGGTAATATAATACCTCTGTTGTGTTGTGTCATCTGTTATGACCATTTCACACATGCAGGTCACTACTTGATAGAATAGTCACTTATGAAGAAGAAGAACTGCAGATTTATACCCCACCCTTCTCTCTGAATCAGAAACTCAGAGTGGCTTACAATCTCCTTTATCTTCTCCCCCCACAACAGACACCCTGTGAGGTGGGTGGGGCTGAGAGGGCTCTCACAACTGTTGCCCTTTCAAGGCTAACTTCTGTGAGAACTATGGCTAATCTAAGGCCATTCCAGCAGGTGCAAGCGGAGGACAGGGGAATCAAACCTGGTGCTCCCAGATAAGAGTCCACACACTTAACCACTACACCAAACTGGCTCTCTTTTAGTAGTGAATAAGTATGTCTGAACTCCTCCTTATTTCCAATTGTATTATTTAGGATTGCAATTCAATTTAAGAGCCGTCAGAATTATAGTTGAGAGTATTTTACACTACCATTGAGGTAGAAATTTATTCATGCAAATGATCCTGACACCCTGATCCCTTGACTTCATTCAAATAATGTGTTTAGGATTAGGTAGCTGGGTGCAAAAGGAGAGCACATGCATGATTTCCATGGGCAAGCTATAACACTTTTCCCACCAAGCCCCACATATACCTAATCCAATCCCATATGTACAATCTCACATGTCATAAAAGTTTAAAAAACCCTGACCTATTGCTTCAATGAATATATATAAATCATGCCATGATTTTCAGCTCAGATCAAATTGCCTAGACTGTAAAAGGTACCATTCCCCCATTACCCATTTCAACTATGGCAAAAAGTAGACAAAGCTTGTGTGCTTTTAATGTGAAAGAGAGGATTTCTACAGGAACAGTTCTTTGTCTCTTCTACAGCATTGTCAGTGTATCTGTATCTGGTTATCTTCTGTGTCTCTGTGCCCCCAAATAGCTGTGTGACAACAGAAATTCATCAGGTGAAGTTTTCTCAGCATGTGAAAGCAGTGATGGTGAAAGTTTCCCCAGTTTCATTTTTACCTTTTAGGCAGCTATTTTATGCAAGAACCATGGCAGAAGGGAAAAGCTGACAATTTGATGTTATACATACAATAAATTTATGGAAAGGGACCAAATGGCTGTTCAAAGAGGTTACCTAGAATATTGACAATTTCAAATATGATCCCCTCGAATGCGGAAAATACCAGTTCCTCGAGATTGGACTACTGTAATGCCCTCTACATGGGGCTGCCCCTGTGCCGAACTCGGAAACTACAGCTAGCGCAGAATGCGGCAGCCAGGCTGTTAGTGGGACTACCTCAGTGGGAACATGTGCAGCCTAGGCTGAGGGAGCTGCACTGGCTTCCAATTGTGTTCCGAGTTCACTACAAGGTGCTGGTTATCACCTTTAAAGCCCTATATGGCCGAGGACCTGCCTACCTTAGGGACCGTCTCTCTCCATATGTTCCCCAGAGAGCACTGAGATCTAGTTCCCAAAATCTTCTAAAAATCCCTGGACCAAGGGAGGCCAAACTGAAAACAACGAGGGAGCAGGCCTTCTCAATAATGGCTCCCCACTGGTGGAATCAGCTACCAGAGGAAGTGCGAGCCCTGCGGGACTTTAACCAGTTCCGCAGGGCTTGTAAAACTACCCTCTTTCAATAAGCTTATAAGGTGGAACCCTGAAAGTGACATTTAGCCATATATATATATATATATATATACTGTAGCACCTTTAATCTATTATGGTTTTTAAATTATTTATGTAACTGTGTTTTAACTGTATTTTATTAACTGCATTTTATTATATGAGTTGTATTTATTGTAATCATGGTACACACCATATCTTGTGAGCCGCCCTGAGCCTGCCTCGGCGGGGAGGGCGGGATATAAATAAAAGTTTATTATTATTATTATCAGTACAATCTGCAAAGATCTTATCAGACTGTACACTGAGTAGCAAACTATTGTCACCAACTATTGCAGGTATTTACAGCAAGGCAGATATTCAGAAGAAATGATGGCACACTGGGGTCAAATGGTCTGAGAAATAGCAAGATCAAAGTGTGCCACCAAAAGAAACATGCATCAGTGTTTCATTATTATAAATATCAAATACATTTTACTGATGACTATAAAAGAGACTGCAAAATAATTTTACTTTTAAAAAACCTTGAAGGTTGCATCCTGCTACCTGCTATTTATTGTTTGTAAGTGTCACATGCAGCTAAAGATCTATGAGTGGCAGTTTAAAGAGAAATCGATAGATTTGAGGATTTAAAAAAATCTAGAATACATCAAAAGTCTTCTAGCATCTCCCAAGGTTCTGCTGATTAACCCAGTAGGATATTAATTAACAACACATCTGCCATCCATTCTCAGCATTCCCCTTTACCAATTAGAGGAGATCTGGCAACCTCAGAATTTTGAAGCACATAAGAAATTATTTTTTTGCAGGCTGAAATATACAGGACCTCTCTGGTTGAAACATGCTACATAATATGCACCATCAACTTTCAGAGATGCAGAATTTAAAGGGAATTGAAAACCTTGTTTCCAACATATTTACTTTACCTTAATGATACTGCTCATACAGTCAATTCAGCTCTAAGCAGTTTTCGACATATTTATTATAATAACAGTGCTATCCTAAGCAGACTTTTACCCTTTGAAGTCAATGGACTCAAAAGAGTATTATTCTGCTCAGAATGGCCATAGTGATCAAGCTTCAAAAATTAGCAACCTTTAGAAGTATTCAGGAAATAAATCAGTACTCTGGTATCTTACTGATGCAGTTGCAGGGAAGGCATAGACTCAGCAGGTAATGTAAGTTTCAATAAAAATTGATCGACTAACAGAGTATATCATGACCACCAACAAAAAATACTATGTTGTTGGACATAGGAATCTATCACTGCATTGACAGAAGGGGCTTTTTAAAATGGAAACAGTGCTGCTATTCCCTGCTCATGTCAAGTATTTTCTGTCAGAGACTATCTCTGCCTGTATTCTTGTATTGCTGGTAGGGCTGCCACCTGTGCTAATTCTGACACCATAAATGTTATTTGCTCACCAAAAACTGCCCCCCCCATGTTCTCTTATTTGTCTGGAATTCAGCCGTGGGGATATCTCAGTGATAAGTATTTCTTGAAATTTTTGTCTGAATACATAGACAAATACAAAGGGCTTGAATTGGGAAGAGTATTTAATTGCCCTGAAATTGGGGTGGGGGTGGCATTGTCTCCATTCATTTCAATTTAAAATTTGGCATGAATGCACATGTTTTTAAAAAAAGAAAATGAATATCCTAACTAGAGAAACAAACAAATCCAAAATGTATATTATAAAATGTTGATGCATAACCCTAACTCAGAATTACAATACATTTCATGAAGGAAGTTTTGCATTTTCTGGAGAGAACTGCATCATTTTGTTTTCTTGTCTTTTTAAAAGTGATCTCTTTGAAACAATAATGCTGCCTTAAGGAAAGATGTGTAGACTCTAAGGTGAAAATCATACACACAAATCACCTTTAAACACACAATCCTGATCATGAAGAAAGGCTATAACTTACTTAATTCAATCATGTTGTGATTGTGTCATTTTGCCTCCTTATAAAAGGTAGAGAACACCAAACAATTATGGCTGTTGCAGGCATCCAAATTTGGTATCAAACAGAACATTTTCTCATTTTCTATTAAATAAATCCACAATGCTAAAATGCAGCATTTTTGCTATTGGTTCTGCTTTGCAGGCATGCAGCTTGTTCCTTCAAGGAGTTTAACTGATAGATGCAAAATCTACCTTTCTGTGAACCTTTCCCCGCTCCTGTCAGAACATTGAATCCCCTATCAGTGAATGATGTATTAGGTTTTGTTGCTTAATTCTTAATTACTGTGGTGGAACAATCTGTGTGGAACTGCGATTAGCTTTCAGACAAAGAGAACTCAAGTGTACAAGAGAGGCAAGAAGGAAGGAAGGAAGAATGGAAGGAAGAAAGGGAGTAAGGAGAAGGAGAAGGGCCTGCCCTGGTTTCTCAAGAGACCTTGATGTTTTCACTTTGACTTCTACTTGCAAAATAATACCTAGGATTGCTGTTTCTGCTACAAAAGAAACTGGACATTACCCAACTGGACAAAGGCAAAGTGATTTCAATGTTTTTCCCTGGAATAGAACAGCAGCTGCTCCAGGTGGGAGCACAAATTTACTATTTTAGGCATATTTCTGTCATAAGCAGATTTCACAGGAAGAGCACAGCAGTATGTATACAAAAGGCTGTTATAATTGCATATACAAACTCTGGTGAATCATTAATGCACTGCCCATAGACATGCATATGATTGAAATTAAAACCTTTTTCATTTTAGTGATGAAATTCCAAAAATAAAACACTCCTTACACAATTATTTGCAAATTTCACAGTCCCAAATTCAGTACTGTACTGATAAACACATCCAAGTGTGTTTAATTAGACCTCTGACTCCTAAAACTGAATTAATTGGGGACTGTTTGATTTGTAAATTATTGCTTCATATACTGGTTATCTTTGGAATTGTATTTAACAGCAGTTTTATATTGGTATATGGATATTTTATTTAAAATAGTTGATTAGATGGAATATGTATATATAATTAGCTCAAGTTTTTGCAAGCATAGTACTTTAAAGAGTGATATTTTTTTTTAGATAACAGACAACATTCAGTACCAACTTTACATCTTGCTCAAATACCCAAATCTTTTACGTTATCATCTTTGCTACTTTTATAGTCAAATCCTAAGCAAAGTTACAAACTGCTAAGTCAACTGACTTCAATGGGTTTAGAGGTGTGTAATTTTGTTTAAGCTTGTACTGTTAATCCCTTTGACTATGTAGTGACTGTAATATTTATTATAAGCAACCTATCATGCCCTGAGCCTCCTGGGTCTGGCAGTGATGGGTCAGGCTGCTCTGATTCTGCCAGAGAGAGAGTTGACATAGCCTCAGAACCTTGTGAAAAGTGTGGGTGGGTTAACTACACCTGTCTCCCACTCTCTCTCTCCTGGACTCTATCCTCAATTGTTCTATCCAGGACCAGTAAGAACGGTGAGATTTCTGAGCCCTTCCTTCCCAGCTTCCCTTTAAATCTCCCACCTCATTCTCACCCTCCTCTGCTGCTGCCAATCTCTTTCCTTCCTTATAGTAAGGCAGACAATGGACAGGGCCAGAGCCCAATCATGGAGCCTGATCCGTGTTCCTCCTTCCACCTATTACCCCAGCATCTGCCTTTACCATCCTCTCCCACCCTGCTGCCTTGGAGATGAAGTTGTGGGATGGACTGCTGGCTTTCCTCTCTTTCTCCTCTGACCCTACTAATGGCTCACACTGCCAGGCTTCTCCTTTGGGGTCTTGTACCTTCAGCTGCTCCCTGCTGCCAGTTCTGGGCTTGCTGGGTGTTGCTTACACAACTGCACAGCCCCAGTCCTCTGGCTGTTGCACTGGTGTTGTCTGCAGGAGGAGGGTCTCCAAGGGATCATTGTGTCCCAAGGCTTGGGGGCTCATGAGGTAAGGCTGGGGGTGCCCACATGAGAGTCCACCCCCAGACACAACCCTATCCAAATATTTTAGATAAAATAATTACATACAAAATTATTACTTAACTTTAATCAGACTATAAGTACTATGTAGGGGTTGAGGGTTTTTTCTTTCTCTCTTTCTTTAGATGTACAATAAAATAGTTGCATAGACAAACTTTAAAAATAAACAGGAAAACTTAGAAGATAGTAGTTTCCTGATAGACCAAATTTAATTATGCAGAGCATATTAGATTTTCCATTTAGATAAAGATAAATGCCTATAAATGCGTAAGAGCCTCATGGCGCAGAGTGGTAAAGCTGCAGTACTGCAGTCGGAGCCCTCTGCTCATGACCTGAGTTCGATCCCAGCAGAAGCTGGTTCAGGTAGCCGGCTCCAGGTTGACTCAACCTTCCATCCTTCCAAGGTCGGTAAAATGAGTACCCAGCTTGTTGGGGGGGGGGGAGTGTAGATGACTGGGGAAGGCAATGGCAGACCACCCCATAAAAAGTATGCCATGAAAACATTGTGAAAGCAACATCACCCCAGAGTCGAAAACAAAAGCACAGGGGACTACCTTTTCCTTTTAAATGCCTATTGGTTTCAACCAACCAAAAAGTTTGCTGTTAAAGCCTATGCAGCGTTGTGGGGTGTAGAATTAAGTGGTTCAAATAAATATCTTCAAAAGCAAGGGTGTCAAATGTGCAGCCCACAGGCCAGATCAGGCCCACAGAGGGCTTCTAGCAGGCCCATGAGCAACTCTACTGTCAGCTCAAAACCAGTCTATGGTAGAAAAGCAGCCTAACGTTGAGCTTTGACTGCCTGTCCTACCTGTAACCCTGAACCAGTGTGACCAAGGTTGTGCAACATGAACCTATGTGACAGAAGTCTCTCGATGATGGAGAATGGGCTGGAAACAAGCTTAAAAATGCTAGCACTGAAGCTTGCCTGTATAGGAGTACGTCAATGTAGTGTGGCATTAAATGGACTCTGCATATGCATAGAAGCTTGATCATCTTTATTACTTCTTCATATGTTCCTTCCATGTGCTCCTTCCTGGCACTAAAATGATTTTTAGGGCAATTTACAAGTAAACTGATACATTGCTTACAATGAGCTGTGATAAACTAGAGATCAAAGATGCACAATAATACACTGGTTTATTTCACAACCCATCCATAAGTTGTGTTCAGCACCATCAAATGCTCAGGAAACTGTTGGCATTCAGACATTCACATTTGTTTGATCTTTCGTAAAAGGCCAATCGTACAGACTCATCCTTTTTCATTCATTTGGAAGTTTTATTACATTAGCCAAGAAGCCAAGCAAAGAATACAACTTCAACTCAGTAAGCAATAAACAAACAAAACACATATATACATAAATTAAATAGCCAGGAATTAAAACAGTACTAAACATAATAACATATAATAATATCAATCTTAAACCCAACTAATAACATACAGCAGATTTAACAGAAAAAGATCAATGTACTATTTATTCATTTGTTTAAAACAATTATTAGCTGCCTTTCTCCCTTGAGGAACTCAAGGCAGCTTACAATATTAAAAAAACATTATAAAAGTATAAAACACTATAATTACAAATATCAAACATCAAATACCACTTGTCAAATGCAATTCTAAGTACTCTCAAGGTAGTTGAGTACTCTCCCAAGTACTCTCAAGGAGAGCCATCATGGTGTAGTGGTTAAGAGCAGTAGAATCTAATCTGAAAGAACCAGATTTGAGTCCCCACTCCTCCACATGAAGCCAGCTGGGTGACCTTGTGTCAATCACAGCTCCCTCAGAGCTCTCTCACCTCCCCCTCCTCCCATCTCACAGGGTGTCTGTTGAGGGGAGAGGAAGGGAAAGAGATTATAAGATTTCTTTGGGTATTAAAAAGCAGGGTATAAAAACCAGCTTTTTTTCTCCTCCTCCTCTTCTCTAGGCACACTCATTCCTACTGACCTTTTGTCCAATACTTGTCATTGTTCAGTTGCACAATCGAGTCTGACTCTTTGCAACCCCATGGACCAAGTCATGCCAGGACCTCCTGTCTTCCACCATCCTCCGAAGTCTGCTCAAATTTGTGTTAGTTACATCAGTAACGCTGTCCAGGCATCTCATCTTTTGCCGTCCCCTTCTTCTTTTGCCTTCTGTCTTTCCCAGCATCAGGATCTTCTCCAGTGAGTGCTGTCCAATACTAATGGCTCCTATATCCATCTGCTGTTCACCACATTCTTTAAATTTTCCATTCAAGGGAAGACCTAGAATTTCTTAGGTGACAAATTGTTCTTATCCTTCAACATAAAAACAAAATGCTCCTCTGGTTGGTTGCAACACCTATTATACAAAATATAGCATATTTAACAAGGCATAACCTGTCTGAGACCAAGTACCTTGTGGAGAAACTTATGCAACAGCATGGCCATCTGGCAGGCTGAATGACTCAATGTCCAATTCAAACTTCAAACGAAACAGCAACATAGTGTGATTAGGGGTTTGACTCACATGTAAATGAGCAGTTCAATTGTGGTAAGTCTGACTATCAATCACATTTCTTGTGAAAGTCACAGCATAATTAACAGACAGACGGACAGACAAGATGTGCGACAGAGAAAACAGTTCTTTGGTAGTATAGGCATCACCTGAGTTTATGTAGGTGAATGACCAAAACCTCCATGTGTTCATACTCTCAAGGTGGTCAATATCACAGTAAAACTGTTTGAAACAACCATTACATTTTGTCAGGGCTTTATTTGAGCAGGAGCGCACAGGAATGCAGTTCCGGCTGACTTGGCATCAGGGGATGTGCCCTGATATGCAAATGAACTGCTTTTTCTACAAAAAAAGTCCTTTGTGAAACAATGGTGATATCACGGGGTGTGGCCTAATATCCAAATGAGTTCTTGCTGGGCTTTTTCTACAAGAAAAGTCCTGCATTTTGTGATCCTGACAACATTTTTCTTGCCACAAAAATGGCAATCACTGCTTACATACTGCGGCCCCTTCTGACCGTGCCGCAGCGGCTTAGGGCGGGGGCCATGTTTGCCTCCCTGGAAGGATGGGAGGTTATCAAGCCTTCCCGCCCATCCAGGAACTTGTCAGGGGCAGAGTGCTGGGGCTTTATTAGCCCAAGCCCTGCCGCTAAACATGCAGTTCTTTTTTGTTCTTGGCCCTCCGTCCCACCCAGCAGTAGTACAGGCTTCTCTGGTCGCCCAGTTTAGGGGGCCAGGTAGGAATTTTAGCCTACCTTGTACTATTTGCCTGTGGAAGGGATTTAGTTTGGGGCTGTGCTTTTATGTTGGTCACTTGGCTGCAGGAAGCTTTGGGGCTGTGCTTTTATGTTGGTCACTTGGCTGCAGGAAGCTTTGGGGCTTTTAAGATCATCAGTGAGCACCCTGTGGTTTTCCCTATTAGGTGGGAAGTGGCAGGCTGGAACAGCAGCTGGGCTCTCTGCTGTGAGTGCCTGCCACAGGATGCCCTCCTCTAGGGGGACTAGTTTTGGGCAAGTCAAAGCCCGGGCTGGGGAGAGCAACCCGGGCCAAGCTGGTCTGGCACTAGTCAACGTAAATGGCTTGTGCTGGGGGCAGGGTGGCTCACCCATACAGGACAGGGAAGGGTCTCAGGTTTCCCTTGGTCTGTCCTGTTCCTTTGTTGCCCCCTGCCGGTTGGAAATTTGTTAATAAAGCAGCCCTGTTTATTACTTAAATACTCCTGTGTTTGCCTCATTATTCCGACTATGGAGGGGAATAGATTAACAGTATTCTGAAGATGGGCACAAATGCTCACATTAGGATTCCATTCCCAGGTACTGCCTGGCATCTGGCAAGAGCGTTATGGGCATGGATATTGGTGGGGCTGTGATGCCATCTGTGGCACCACATCACTTCCACACACACACACAAAAAAAAAACCTGGAAGTGAGACAGGTAACTAGGAATTGCCAGTAACTCTGTGGCTTTACCATAGCGTTCACTGTGATTCCTAGAGGTATCTTAAGTCAGTTCCATTTTTTTTCCAATGATATGGCACCACACACAATGCTGCTGGGTTGTAGTTTTGAGGGTTTTTTAAATCCCCTTCTCCTACTCAGAATGCTGGAGGGTAATGAGAGATTCTTCCTCCCTGCTGGGGGAATGAGATCCCCAACTTAGAGGAAACTGACTGACTGAACCAGGCTTTAAACTCTGGTTAATAATTATAATCTATCAGTGGTGCCATAGCTCAGTAACAGAATTCAAGTTTTGAATGCACAAGTTCACAGGTCCGGTCCCTGCCATCTCCATTTAAAGGATCTCAGATAGCAGGGCTAGGAAAGGCCAAAGTCTGAGAGTCCCTGACAGTTGGAACAAACAGCACTGGACAAGATGGGCCACTCATCTGAGTTAGTAGAGAAACTTCATAACAGAAGATGTCCCTTTTATTCTTACTACAATATCCCAGCCATTTTATCAGACAAACAATTTGGATCTAAATGCTATGTTCAATTTTAAGCTCTCATTATAGGGAGTAGGGGGCGAACCTGTTACTTTCATTAAAGATTTGTCTGCCAAAATCTTTAAGTGACATCTGCATATCTAATATTAGACAATACAATTGAACCACTAGCTGCAGTCTCCCAAAGTGCTCGTGTGGGGGAAACAGTTCCTTCTCCCCAGGATATGACATGGCAGCTTCTACCACACATTAGGATACCAACATGTCTTCCAGAGCTAAGGTCAAAGGCTGTATGCTTTAGCCATCCAAGTATTAGTATTATCACAGCAATACACCCTAAAATATCTTGCTGTGGCATTAAAACTGCCCCCTGATGTGGAGTTAAAAAAAAAAGTCCCCCGGAGATTTGGAGTTGTGGTAAAGGGAAAAGAAAACAGTTCCAAATGAAAAACAATGGAAGTTAGAGTTAAGAGCTAGCTCTAAGGGGGGGGGGGGGGAGCATAATCTAAGTTAATTGCCACCCAACCAATATTCTTCTTTACTTCCCTTGCTTGTTTTAAGTTTTAACTGCATGCACACCCTCCTGCTTTTCCCCATTCCAAACTCTCACCGCCTCCTCCTCCAATCTGGCTTCTCTGCCTCCTTGACAGGCTTTTAGCCTTGAGTTGATAGTTGCTAAATCAAAAGTAAAATGAAACCAAAGTTTCTTTTAAACTACAGACATAGCAGAGGAGGATGCCTGCCATTGTCAAAGCAGCTGGGCAGCCCAATTCAGGCTGCTGCAGCAGCAAAAGACAAGGCTTGCACTACTAGGGCTAAAGAGGCAGCAACAAGCAAGACTGGTTAAGCAGAGCCATGCAATTCCACCAGTCTGGCCATTTTTAAAAGCCCCCACATTTCACGCTAGTCTTGCAATCCCTAATGGCTACATGCAGGGTGATAGAGCTGTATCTCAACTATTAAGAAGGTGAAATTATATTTTACTTTCTCTCCATTTCAGTTATATTGAGCACTGTGGCCCTTAGCCAGTTGGACTATAGTTTGTGGATAGCATAAATGTAATTAAATTCAGACAGTCACTTGCCTTGCTGTCTGGTCAGGCATCAACTGGAGTATCATACTCAGTTTTGGTAACCTTTTTTTAAAAAAGATATTCTTGCCCCCATTAACAGCTTGGGGATTAAAAGTGCTGTCAAGTTGTAGCCAACTCATGGCAACCTCAGCCGCCCTGAGCCATTCGTGGGAAGGGCGGGATATAAATCCCAAATAAATAAATAAATAAATAGGGTTTTCAAGGCTGGGATGAACAGAGGTGGTCTGCCATTGCCAGCCTCTGCATAGCAACCTTGGAATTCCTTGGTGGTCTCCCATCTCCAAGCAATGCTCCCTCTAAGCTGTGCAGTCTACTTCATGAGCTACTGGCATCAAAGCTGTGAGCAACTGCATAAATTAGTTTGCTCTGGGGCCATCCTTCCTGAGCTAAGACAAAAATGTGTGAGCCAGAGGCTAAAAAACTGTGAGCTAGCTTGCACTAACTCAGTTTAGAGGGAACACTGTCTCCAAGTACTAACCAGGGCAGACTCTATTTAGTTTCTGAGATCTGATGAGATTTGGCTTGCCTGGGCCATCCAGGTCAGGGCTTAACAGCTTAGTATAACCATTTTCAGACATTACAGTCAACTGAGCATATACTCAGGCAGCTACCATGACTGGGATGAACAGCAAATGGAAAAGTACACCAGGAAAGGTGAAAGAATAAGCTTGAAAAGAGTGATGTCATGAGTCAACCAGTGGCAAACAAACCAGTAGGAAATGTAAATGGGACCAGAATATGAGATAACAAACATAAATTATCTGATAAAATGAGATGGGATTGCGCTTGCTCTGGAGGGGCACATTTTCTAAATGTTCAAGTTATTTCTGGATGCACAGCTGTCATCTATGACCAGCATCTCCACAATGGGTCTCCACAATGTCATTTTATCTGCTGTGCCCCTGTACAAGGGACAAGGACACTGTAACTGTCATTCATAATCCATTCATGGACTACCTACTGCATTGTACTGTACATGGAAGCTTTGTGGGGAAAACTCATCAGATACTGAAATTACCTGCATAACTTGCGACTCACAAATTGAATAGAGCCCATAGCTATGCATCATGATCTACCAAGAGTTCAATAAATGACCCAATTTTGCTGGCATGGGGGACTGCAAAAGTGTGCTGTCTTACTGCATCAACAACTTGTTAGCATCAAAGCAGAATTACAATCAGATAGTGGAACTATAAACGACCACAGTACTTTGGCTTCAGACTGCACTTAGAACTGATTTTCTTTGGACTAGAATAGGAAGGTGCACAATTGAATTACCACCCAAGATATGTGTACCTGACTTGGATAGAAGGTGATATCAAATGAGGCCTCTTAAGTACATCTATGCCTTAAATCATGGGTATTGATTAGCACACAATCCCAACTTGGTCCTGTATTGACTAATTATTGTAATATTAGTGCAATGTCTAGAGCTAATGCGTAATAACTATGCTTGACCACTGAAGAAGGCTATTAGGCCAAAATGCATTTGGTCAAGGTTGCATAAGGTCTATATTTGAGATTGTTGTATGTTTTTACTCTGAATTGAGGCTACATATGGGCCTATAATTGTTTTTAAACCATTTTGTAATAAATGTGTATTTTTTTATAATAGATATATTTATGTCCTAATTTCAGTGTAGCGGAATTTATTAATATGGGCTTGAGTTTCTGCCTAAAAACCATTGACCTGAACTAATGTTAACAGAGCTCTTCAGTATAGTCAATGTGAAAGTCTTCTAAGCTAGGGGTGACTGCTTTCCTTGAGACCTTGACTTTCCTATGCATAAAAAAATAAGTTTATATTTTTCTGAGTTTATCATTCCCTTCCCTGGTGCCCATGGGTCTCCACAATGCAGTCTTCACAGCTGAAAGTCTGTAGTATATGACCTACCAATAATGCTTGCTGACACAGGGGTCACAGCTATGCACTTTACTCCCCATGCAGTTGTAATAAAATCAAAACAATTAGCTTATCTGCTGAAGTCTCCTAGATTCTCAGAATGATCCTTGATATAATATCTATGATTCTTTATTTATCACATAACATCCTTTCTTATCTATGGTATGAGTTCAGAGTAAAATTGTACAAGAGATTTGTTTCTGTTAAAATTGCATTGCATTGGCCTTATGTCAGACATTTTGATTGAACCTATGACTCCAGAGGACATTAAAGAGAAGAAGGAAGAGAGGAGGAGATTGGTTTTATACTTAGCTCTTCAGTACCAGAAGAAGTCTCAGAATGGCTTACAATCTCCTTTCCTTCCTTTCTCCATAACAGACTCCCTGTGAAGTAGGTGAACCTGAGAGAGCTCTTTGGAGAACTGCTCTTGAAAGAATGGCTCTGAAAGAACTATGATTGACCCAAGGTCACCCAGCAGCTGCATGTGGAGGAGTTCAGAATCAAACCTGGTTCTCTCAGACTACAGTCCACACTCTTAACCACTGCATCAAACTGGTTAAGTTGTTAAAGATTTGTCTCCTCTGGGATGGCCTTGTGAGACCTTGGTGACTAGTCCAGAACATTCTATATTTCTGAAACGCTTTGGTTCATACAATGTGCACTAGGTATTGAGTTTTTAATGAGATTACAATATGCTGAATATTGAAATGTTATGTTTTATGTCTTAAAGATTTATAATGGATGAAGTGCTTTCTGTCCTAAAAGTTTCCAATGGAATGAACTAGTTTCGTCAGTACTATTGTCTCACTTTTTACTAAATTCAGCCTCTTGCCATAGGGCTGCCAGGTCCAGCTCAAAAAATATCTGGGGACTTTAGGGTGGAGCCAAGAGACTTTTGGGGTGGAGCCAGGAGACTCCCATTTCCTAAAATAAATAAAAAAAATAACAGTGCAGTTCCCCTTCATTTCCTTATCCCCCAGCAGCTAAACTTCCATTAAATGAAAGTGAACGCACATCCACACTCACAAAGCAGTCAAAATAAACACAGCACACACACACTTTTATGATCTCACTGGGGCAATTTACCCATGTTGCTGAATATAACCATCTGCTATATTTCAACCAACTTCTTCAGACTAATAGGAAAATGAAAGAACAGCCTAAGGGATGGAGGTTTCCTGCAAACGAGGCACTGAGAGCAATGTGGCTCTGTCTGCTCACCTCGCTCCCCTGCAATTTTCCTGCCAAGATTTAAAGGCACAAATACATTTAGAAATAAAAACAATCGCAAGCTTCTTCTGAACCTGCCAAGGTTTGAAAAAACATGGTGGCTGTGGGAGTAGGGCTTCCCCCACCACCCAGCTAACTGGCAGTGGGGAGGAGTCTGAAAAACTGGGGGATCCCCTGTCTGGATCTGGGGACTGGCAAACCTACCTTGCCAGTCTCCACCCAACCAATAAAACAACTCAGGGAAATTGGTGATCCCAGGAATAGTCCTGAGCTCCAAAAATCCCACAAGACAGTTGAGCTCTCTAATTTGGGTTCAAGAACCTTTGGATTTAAGAACCTTCTGGGTTCTTCATGCGACCAACACCAGATACATCTTTGCAAAGTGTATCACAAAGAAAGCATATGCTTCCTTTTCTTTAAAATGATCTACAATTCCACTAGATTTCACTAGGTTTGATTATCTAATTTCAGCTAATTCAAACCTTCTGATAAAAGCAGTGTGAAAGATGTAGAGGTGATCATATAAATGAATGAAATTTGGGACTTTTTACAGAGTAGCACACTGAACGTATTTGCCAGTAAAAGTCTTTTTCCCCCAGAGCCACTTCCCTCCTTTGTTCAATTCAAACCCTTGCTGTGCTCAGTCTGATACAGATTATAGAGCACCTTAAGATGCAGGCAGACCACTGTTATTTGTCTGTAAAATTCCTTGCCCATCTCTGATGCTGTATAATGAATAGATGATAATAATTATTTGTAATTACACGATTCCAAAAGGCCTTGCTATGTTATCAGCAAACTTGTAATTAAACCACATGTCCAAGAAGCTCTTCAGCATTTCTTGCCCTTTTATCTGTCTTTGCCAAAATGTAATAGCTGGAAACTAAGTTCATCAGCTGCTGATGCAAGAAAATCTAAACTTTTTGGAGAGTAAACTTTGGCAGTAGTGTTCTGAGAAGTGCTCTGGGAACAAAGAGCCAAGAGAAACACAGCAATGAAGGCTTTTAATCTTATGTAGTTTACAGAGATAAGAACATTCATTCATTCATTCATTCATTCATTGCCTTTCTTACTGACACTCAAGACTGGTTACATGGTATGAACCCCTTGCTGTCAAATAGGATGAGACATCTAATACATGATACAATAAGACTAGGATTACAAAAATTAGAAACAAAGCAGAAAAATATCAGAAATGATATCTCACGCAACCAACATTTCACAAAAGTAGAAAACAATTCAGTAAGATCAGGTGATACATACAATTAATACATAATACATACCACTTACAGTGGCATGGACTACAGTACTGTTCCCTACATAAAAATGCCCTCCTTAACAATTCTGTTTTATATAATTTGTTCTAATATGTCCTCCATAGGATTTTGAGAGAAGTATGTGTATCTTAGAGTGCTGTCTCTAGTTGGACCTTTGGACCTGGGCTACTGAGAAGTATGGGGGGGTGTTAACCTGGAGAAGCTCATTGTGAACATAAGAACATAAGAGAAGCCATGTTGGATCAGGCCAATGGCCCATCCAGTCCAACACTCTGTGTCACACAGTGGCCAAAAAAAAAAATTATATATATATATATATATATATATATATATATATATATATATATATATATATATATATATATATACACACACACACACACACACACACACACACTGTGGCTAATAGCCACTGATGGACCTCTGTTCCATACTTTTATCTAAACCCCTCTAGAAGGTGGCCATGCTTGTGGCCGCCACCACCTCCTGTGGCAGTGAATTCCACATGTTAATCACCCTTTGGGTAAAGAAGTACTTCCTTTTATCCATTTTAACCTGTCTGCTCAGCAATTTCATTGAATGCCCACAAGTTCTTGTATTGTGAGAAAGGGAGAAAAGTACCTCTTTCTGTACTTTCTCCATTCCATGCATTATCTTGTAAAGCTTATCATGTCACCCCACAGTCGACGTTTCTCCAAGCTAAAGAGTCCCAAGCGTTTCAACCTTTCTTCATAGGGAAAGTGTTCCAGCCCTTTAATCATTCTAGTTGCCCTTTTCTGGACTTTCTCCAATGCTATAATATCCTTTTTGAGGTGCGGCGACCAGAACTGCACACAGTACTCCAAATGAGACCGCACCATCAATTTATACAGGGGCATTATGATACTGGCTGATTTGTTTTGTATTCCCTTCCTAATAATTCCCAGCATGGTGTTGGCCTTTTTTATTGCAAATGCACACTATCTTGACATTTTCAGTGACTTATCTACCACGACCCCAAGATCTTTCTCTTGGTCAGTCTCTGCCAGTTCAAACCCCATCAACTTGTATTTGTAGCTGGGATTCTTGCCCCCAATGTGCATTACTTTGCACTTGGCCACACTGAACTTCATCTGCCACGTTAACGCCCACTCACCCAGCCTCAACAGGTCCCTTTGGAGTTCCTCACAATCCTCTCTGGTTCTCACCACCCTGAACAATTTAGTGTCATCCGCAAACTTGGCCACTTCACTGCTCACTCCCAACTCTAAATCATTTATGAACAAGTTAAAGAGCATGGGACCCAGTACCAAGCCCTGCGGCACCCCACTGCTTACCATCCTCCATTGCGAAGACTGCCCATTTATACTCACTCTCTGCTTCCTATTACTCAGCCAGTTTTTGATCCACAGTTTTTGATCCACATTGTGGCTAATTGATGGCAATCAATTTGGTTATGGAGTGAATTTTTACCATCTTGGGTCTCCAATGGGAGTCACTTCTCCCAGTTCTACCCATCTAAGTTTGACATTTCAAAAAAAAAATGCAGTGTGTTCACCTTTGTATGAAGTATGAAGAGCTACTGAGGGAGCAAGTGAAGAGGAAACTGAAAGGAAAGGTAAAAGAGATCAAAACCTTTGGGGAAGCTTGGAGACTATTTAAAACTACAATCCTAGAAGCTCAGATAAAATATATACTGCAGGTTAGGAAAAGCACAAATAAGTATAGAAAAAAGTCTGCATGGATAACAGAGTAATGGAAACTGTAAAAGGTAAGAAGGATTCCTTTAAGCAGTGGAAAACTAGTCTCAGTGAGGTTAATAAAAGACATTACTGTGGCAGATGAGAAGTGCTTGCCCACTCCAGAACTACTGGTTTTGGGAGGTGTGTTGAAAGACCTGAGTCAGATTGAGGTGACAAGAGAGGAGGTCCTATGACTGACAGACAATTTAAAAATTGATAAATCACCAGGCCCAGATGGCATAGATCCAAGAGTTCTGAAAGAACTTGAATGTGAACTTGCGGATCTCCTGACAAAAAATCTGCCTCCATTCCTGAGGACTGGAAGGTAGCTAATGTCACCCCCATCTTTAAAAAGGGTTCCAGAGGAGATCCAGGAAAATACAGGCCAGTCAGTCTGACATCAATATCAGGTAAATTGGTGGAAACTGTTATTAAAGAGAGAATTAGTAGCCACATTAATAAGCAAAAGCTATTGAGAAAGACTCGCCATGGGTTCTGTAAGGGAAGATCTTGTCTCACTAACTAGTTAGTGTTCTTTGAGCAGGTGAACAAACATGTGGACAAGGGGAATCCAATAGATGTTGTTTACCTTGACTTCCAGAAAGCTTTTGATAAAGTTCCTCATCAAAGACTCCTAAGTAAGCTCAATAGTCATGGGGTAAAAGAACAAGTCCTCTTGTGGATCAAAAACTGACTAATTAATAGGAAACAGAGAATGAGTATAAATGGGCAATTTTCGCAGTGGAGGGTGGTAAGCAGTGGGGTACCGCAGGGTTCAGAACCTGGTCCAATGCTTTCAACTTGTTCTTTAATTATTTGGAGTTGGGAGTAAGCAGCAATGTGGCTAACTTTGCGGATGACACTAAATTGTTCAGGGTGGGGATAATCTAGGGAGGATTGTGAGGCACTCCAAAGGGATCTGTCACAACTGGGCAAGTGGGCATCAAAGTGGCAAATGAGGTTCAATGCGGCCAAGTGCAAAGTAATGCACATTGGGGCCAAAAATCTTGACTTATAAATACACACTGATGGGGTCCAAACTGGCAGAGACTGACCAAGAGAGAGATCTTGGAGTCTTGGTAGATAACTCACTGAAAATGTCAAGACAGTTTGCGACTGCAATAAAAAAGGCCAATGTTATGCTGGGAATTATTAGGTAGGAAATTGAAAACAAATCAGCCAGTACCATAATGCCCCTGTATAAATCAATGGTGTGGCCTCATTTGGAATACTGTGTACAATTCTGGTCACCACACCTCAAAAAAGATATTATAGCATTGGAAAAAGTGCAAAAAAGAGCAACCGGAATGATTAAAGGGTTGGAAAGGAAAGGTCCCCTGTGTAAGCACCAGTTGTTTCTGACTCTGGGGTGAAGTTGCTTTCACAATGTTTTCACGGCAGACTTTTTATGGGGTGGTTTTGCCATTGCCTTCCCCAGTCATCTACACTTTCCTCCCAGCAAGCTGGGTACTCATATTACCAACCTCAGAAGGATGGTGGCAGCTACATGCATAGACAGCTTCAAGAGGGGATTGGATAAACATATGGAGCAGAGGTTCATCAGTGGCTATTAGCCACAAGGTACAGATGGAACTCTCTTTCTGGGGCAAGTGATGCTCTGTATTCTTGGTGCCTGGGGGGGCGGCAACAGTGGGAGGGCTTCTATTGTCCTGGCCCCATTGGTGGACCTCCTTAAGGCACCTGGTTTTTTGGCCACCGTGTGACAGTGCTGGACTGAATGGGCCATTGACTTTATCCAACATGGCCTCTCTTATGTTCATATGCTCTATTGTTTTCATGATTTTTGTTATGGCAAACTAAAAGAAGGAATAATGTTAATTTCTCTTTGGAAATTAAAGGGGCTTAAAAGACTTCATTGAAGTATTAATGCAAATTGTGAGTTGGCATTAATGCAAATTGACTGTCCTTACCCAAAATGCATGTTTTCATACCATGCCTCTTTATTCTCTATTTTTCAAATGTATATGCTGCCTCTCCACAGACTTACTTGTTTTTAAAAATGCCATACATAAAACCATAACCCATAAAGGATCGATATTAAGACAAGCTACAAAAATTAGCCTTAGAAACAATATGAAGCAAATTAAAATGATATCTTTAAAACTGCCACTCCCCAGGCTAGAATCAGAACATTAAAATCCATTTTTAAAAGACTATATATTTCCATTAAAAGCCTGGGTAAAGTGAAATATTTCGGCCTGACATCTAAAGAACAGTAAAGTAGTTAGAATCATAAAGTTGGAAGGGAGTCTAGGGATGTTCAAAAAAAAATTGGAATTAAACGGATTCGGAAATATATGGGGCCAAAAAATTTGGAATACCGTATATTTCCAAATACCGGTATTCGGAATAGCCGCATATACAGTAGATGTGCGGCTATTTCCAAATATATGGCCCCATTATACCCTATAACCATTGAAATCAATGGCAAAATAGGGTATATTGGAAGGCGTCTGGAGGGGAGGGGGTTAGAGGGAGAGCCCCCAAATTTGCAGGAGACCTGCAGGGGACTCTCCCCTACAAACCCCCCAAATCCCAAAAAGATTGGACCAGGGGGTCCCATTCCAGGGGCACCCAAAGAGGGTGCCCCTATCCCACCATTATACCCTATGGGCCATTGAAATCAATGGCAACATAGGCATAATCAGAGGCTACTGGAGGGCAGGGGGTTTGAGGGAGAGCCCCCAAAACTGCAGGGAACCCGCAAGTGACTCTCCCTTACAAAAACCCCAAGTCCCAAAAAGATTGGCCAGGGGGTCCCTGTCTTTCGGCTCCCCAAAAGGTCCGTTGCCACCAATGCCGGGGAAAGCCCAATTAGCCACTTCCTCCACTATAATTGCTGCGGGGAAAGTGGCTCTGGCCAGAGGGGGTTTGAGGGAGAGGCCCCAAAACTGCAGGGCAGCTTCAGGGGACTCCCCAGCATGAAACCCCCCTGGCCCCAAAAGACCCATCTGTGGGCACCCCAAAAGGAACACTGTTCCCAATAGTGAGGAAAAAAACAATTAGAGCCACTTCCCCACTGTAATTGTCGTGGGAAAAGTGGCTCTGGGGAGCAGGGGGTTTTGAGGAGAGCCTCCCAAACTGCTGTGTAGCTTCAGGGCACCGTCCCACACAAAACCCACAAGGCCAAAAAAAAAAATTGGACCAGGGGGTCCAATTCCTGGGGCACCCAAAGCCAAACCTAACTTCATACCAGAGAATCTCTATAGGACCTAAATGCATTACATCCCTCTATCTACTCTATGAACCCTGCAGGCCTGGAACCAATATAAACTCAGTTGCCAATGTCACTACCACACAAAACACAATCTGCTCAAGGTCTGCTTTGCAGACCTGGCTGCAGCAAAACCAGATGCCAGTTCTCCAGCCCTGCCCCAAACAACGCGGGGAGAGTGGCCAAGCACAACAAGCATGCTGGTTCTGGGTCTCTCACCCAGGTGCCAACTTCCCTGCCACAAAACACACAATCTACACATGCCAGCTCTCCAGTCCTGCCCCAAACAACGTGGGGAGAGCTGGCCAAGCACAACAAGCCTGCTGGTTCTGGGTCTCTCACCCAGGTGCCAGCTTCCCTGCAACAGAACACACAATCTACAGATGCCAGCTCTCCAGCCCTGCCCCAAACAACGCGGGGGAGAGCTGGCCAAGCACAACAAGCATGCTGGTTCTGGGTCTCTCACCCAGGTGCCAGCTACCCTGCCACAGAACACACAATCTACAGATGCCAGCTCTCCAGCCCTGCCACAATCAACGCAGGGAGAGCTGGCCAAGCACAGCAAGCATGTTGGTTCTGGGTCTCTCACCCAGGTGCCAGCTTCCCTGCCACAGAACACACAATCTACAGATGCCAGCTCTCCAGCCCTGCACCAAACAACACAACTCTCAAACAAGAGAAGCAGTGGACCACACCTAGCTCCGCATCATTCTGTATCTGACACAAAGCAAGAAGCATTTAGACTTACCTGGAGTCATGGATGGTTGGCTGGTCCAGGCTCTTTTGCGTTACCCAGGGTGCACCATGAGGAGGCAAGCCGGAGTTGCACCCCAAATGAGGAAGATCACTGGGAGGGCCTCAGATTGTGTAAGAGGAAGGGAACCATTCCTTCTCTCTCAGCTTAGCAGCAGCACACCAGCAATCACTGTCCCATTAGAGGGACCTCAGCATTGGTATGGCTGCTGGCTGCCTGTCATCGTCACTGGCACTTCCCTCTTTCTTCCTCCTGCCCCTGAAAAAAAAAAAACTGGGTTATCCTGGCTGGGCCTGTGGGTGCTATCGGTTACAGTTGGGGGCTGCAATGGCCCTTTCAGCATTATAAGGCATGTGTGGATGGGGACTGGGGAAATTTGGATTGCTTTGCAGCTTTTAAACCAGCATTAACTTTTGGTTTGGGGATGGATGGGGGGATGCACTGCCAATCAATTTGTGAGTGAGTTTTTGGGCTGTCTTTGGACTCTAGCCTATTTTTAGTGGGAGAGCATTTTACAACCACCTTCCAAGCGTGGGCCAAGAGAGGATGCAGGCACAAGTAGGTGCTCATTTCATTCACTCTCAAAGTCTACGTTTGGGGAGCCGAAAAGAGGCAAGTTGACCTTCAGGAAGACCAACTGCTCAACTGTTCAGGGTTGCAGGCAATTGCAATGTGGGCAGACAATGTCGCCCATATGCAAAAAGACGCGCTCGCTCTGCACGCTCGTCGGTGGGCATAAGAGGAACGCCTTGGCCATGGAGGAGAGGGCTGGCCAGACCCCCTCCTTCATGACCCAGTAGTCCAAAAAAGAGGTTTCCTGCGACTCGTTGGGCTCTGAAAGATAGTCCCCCACCATCGCAGCACCCGTCTCCGCTCTCAGGGGCCTACTGCTCCCAGAGGGGCCAACAAGCTGCCCGTTGAGTGTCATCTCGGCATTCTTCGTGGTGTGAGTCTGGTGGGAAACACTGCCTAACTGGGGAGGTTGGGGATGAACAGCAGTGGAAGTGGCAGATGAGCTGCTTCCACCCCCCTCCTCCTCAGTTACCAGCACTGGGCCCACCCTGACTCTGCAACGCTCAACCTTCTGGGAGAGCTTGTTTCGCTAGCAATCGAGGTCGTTGGCCCGCTCGGCAACTGTGCCCTTAAGGCATGGGTCTAACATGGTCGCCATCATGTAGACCTTATTCTGGGTGAAAGTCTAAAAGCAGGCCTCAAACCCTTCCTGCAGCCTAACAACCAGGGCATACACCACTGGAAGAACATCTGCACAGCCTTGAGCTGGCACTAGAAACGAGGCCAGGTCCTCATGGGCCATGTGGACCATGGGGATGACCAGTGCGATGCTCGCCGTGCCAGATGAGAGCATTTCTGTGTGGGTCTTGAAGGGCCCAAGAACCTCCACAGTCTGAGAAATGACCACCCAATCCTCTGGGGTGAGACGGTTCTCATCCCGAAAGACCCTCATCTCAGAGACAAAGGTATCCAGGGCTGCTCTCTGCTTCACCATGTGCTCCAGCATGGCACAGGTGGAGTTCCAGTGTGTGCTGACGTCATCGATCAGGCGGTGCCCTGGCATGCCAGTCAGTGTCTGTTTTCACGCAGCAGATACAAGCCTGTATTGCTGCGTGAGAAGTGACCTGTGATGTGCCGACACTTCTGGAGCAGAAGTCGGTACTCATGGGTTGCAGCTAGATACCGACGATACTGGCTTTTCATCTGGCCCAATGCATCCTTAACCATGAGGTGGAGAAGGTAGGCCACGCAAGGAAGGCATTGTAGGCCCTGACGCTGGACAGCCGCCTTGATGTTGGAGCCACCATCAGTCACCACGAAGCCTGTGGCAACATCCCTGCTGCCTACCCAGCCTTCCAACTGCCATGAGAGGATGGCTCTGAGAGTGTCCGCTGTGTGCGGCGCATTGACTGCTTCAGCATGCAGCAAGGCCCAGTAATAGCCAGCCTGGCGACCCTGACCCTGCCTGCCGCTACTGCCAGTGCCACCCCCACCCTGCAGCTCTCTGGGTTGCCACCAATGCACAGTCAGGGAGAGATACCCCTTGAACGCATGTTGGGAGCTCCAGATATCTGAGGTGAAATGAACAGTCCTCCCGGCAGCATGGGACAAATGCTCCTTCATCACAGATCTGGTCGTCCTGAAAACAGCTGGCACAATGGTCCTGCTAATGGTGGTTCTAGCAGGAACTTTGTACCAGGGCACCAGGTACTCAAGCAACCCTAGCACCCCAGGATTCTCAACCACTGAAAATGGAAGCCCATGGGCGATAAACCTGGCAAGGTTCCCGGCGATCACCCTCCTGCTGTACCTGATTCTCCCTCTTGGCACACAGATGCCACCCCACCAAACATCTCAGGCAGGGATGGCTGGCATCCCTGCACTACCACGGAACTCTCCTGGAGAGCTCTGGAGGTAGTCGTGATGGGACAGACATTCTGGCCGGGTGGTGCTGGCTGCTTGGGCACCCCAGCACCAGCCTGCTTCTCCCACTTAAGAAGCACCGCCGGGTGGTGCTTCCGCAGGTGGTTCCGCATCCCCCCCGGAGTCAGGTGGGCAGGGTCCCGCCCACAACTGATCCAGGCCCTGCACAGCTGGCACTGCGCATAACATGGATCCTCCATAAGTCGGAAATGCTTCCAGACTTCGGAGGTGTATGAATGCCCAAGCTGACTGGCAGCTTGGGTGTCCAGAGCCACCTCCTGTGAGGGGCTTGGGGCAGACACATTGTGTCTCGGGGTGGCAGGAAGGGCTGGCCACCAGGGGGAAGTGGGCAGAGATGGAGGCACCTTGTGTGTCTCCATTTCTTCCCCCTCCACCCCATGCGGCCTCCCCTCCTGGCCATTCTCTGAAGGACTGCTGGTGCCCGAAGGAACCGAAGAAGGGAGCTAGTCCTCCTCAACCAGCTTCGCCTCCAGCTCCTGCACGACACTCTGCACCCTCTTTGGGGTAATCGTTTTGGACAGAAAACTGTCCCCAAAGCTCATCTCCAAGGAAGGCTGCTTTTGCTGCCCCTCCTCCGGCTGACAATAGGACAGGAGGCTGCAAAACCCACAGCAACAGTGAATAGATCCAAACAGATCACTGACAAAAGGCCAACAAACTCAACTGTTAAGAAAGTGACCTTTTCAACAATGAAAATTAGGCCAAACAGACCCGCCCCCCCCCCAAAAAAAGAAGCAGAACCAGAAGAGAAAAGGAACAACAGCAGCATAACACAGCAGCAACAAATCAAACACAGAATCCTTTTAAAACAGTAAAAAAACCCTTGACTTTTAACAATACAGGAACTTTACCAACCCCCCCCCCCCAAAAAAAAAACTTTCGCCCTAACCCCAAGAAATCCAAGCCACCCAAATAAGGAAAAGTAAAAGTACACTGCACTTTTAAAAGTCCTCTCGCTAAAGTAAGATATGGGCAAATTGGCAAACCCCCCACTCCGGCCCCCACCCCCAGCAGAACCCCCTAACCCCAAATAAGCTACCCAGTTCTTACCCACCCAAATCTGGATAAGTAAAGGGACTCTGAGTCTTAAAAAGTCCTTTTACTAACTAAAATAAAAACAAGAACCCCAAGACTGTCTTACCTTAGATGTCTTCTCTACTCCAGGCAAGTCAGGCAAGGCTGAGAGAGAGCAGCAGCAGCTGAGGCCAAGGGCCAGTGCAGCACAATCTCTCTCACATACCAACACAGCAGCAATGGAATGTAGTCCAGCCAGACAGACTCCTTAAAAAGGTTCTCTGGCCCTACACAGAGCAGTTTCAAAAAATAGCACTGCTCTGTGATTGGTCAGAGAACACTGTTTACTTGGATACCCAAGTAAACAAAAGAACAACAATGTTGCTGATGGCTGGGAGATTAGCCCAGCCATCAGCTACACAACAGCCCTGCAAAGCATGCATTTGCAATGCATTTTGCAAATGCATGCTTTGGATTGATTGCTGGGGCTCCTCTCCCCCTCCCTCCCTGATCCCAGGGATGCTATGGGAGAGGCAGGAAAAGCCTTCCAAAGGCGGGAAAGGAGGCAAGCAGCTCCCCTGAGGCTGCAGAAGCTCCTTTCCTGCCTTTTCCATGGACTTCCAAATATGTATTCGGAAATATACGGGGAGTCGTATGCGGCTCCCGTATAATGGGCTCAAAATGGATTTGGAAGTATACGGTGCCGTATACTTCCAAATCAGGGGTGATTTGGGGGTTGATTCGGTTTGGCCAAACCGAATGCACACCCCTAGAAGGGACCTCTAGGGTCATGTAGTCCAACCCCCTGCACAATGCAGGAAACTCACAAACACTTCCCCCTAAATTCACAGGATCTTCAAAGCTGTCAGATGGCCATCTAGCCTCTGTTTAAAAACCTCCAAGGAAGGAGAGCCCACCACCTCCCGAGGAAGCCTGTTCCACTTGCCAGGCAAGCCTCAAGGGTATTCCAAAAGTGAGATGCTAGCATTGAAGAAGCCCTACCTTTAATTGCCACCTGCACCATCTCTGAAGGTGGAAGAACAGAGAGCAGAACTTGAAAAGAGGAAGTTAACTAGGAGGCTGGGCAGTACATGAGGAGGCAGTCATCAGAAATCAATTTCTTTTTAGACCCCAATTTCTGTATCTATCTTTGTTGCCCTTTCTTCTCATAAACACACAAACAGGTATTTCATCTGTGAGGGGGCTACCTGCTCCAAATTCTGATGTAACAAAACCACCAGGGGTTCTATAGGAACAACTAGTGTCTGTTAAGGAAACCTAAGCCACCATTCTGAGCCATTAACCTAAAAAAGGAATGGTCATCCAGAGTTAACAGTAAGACTATAACAGAGGGATCTGAAACGATAGAACAAAGTTAGAGTCCAATGGCACCTTTAAGACCAACAAAGAGTCTTAAACAGAGGGTTATAGCTCACACTCATTAGGGGAGCATAATGGCAACCAAATCACAAGAGAGAGAGAAAAAAAAATTAAAACAGGTGGGGGGAAAAACAGAAAGTAGTAATATGATAGAAATATCCTTCCAGCTATATCATCTTTATCATTTATTTGGAAGAAAGCTTTAGTTTCATTTTCTAGAGATGTCACTAATTCTTTATTTTGTAGTAAATCTTCATTTAATCTCCATCTTCTCCCTTTTTTATGACAATTTTGTAATCCATAATATTGGGTTATGATCTGCACCTATCTTCAATAAGATCTCTGTTTTCTTAGTTATAAGGCCTAAGTCCTTTGTATCCCATAACGTCAATTCTGGAAAAAGTATTATGTCTTGCTGAAAAAAATGTATAATCTCGTACTTCAGGATTAAATTTTCTCCGTATGTCTTCCAAGTTTTCTTGTTTAACCAGTTCAAAGAAGGATTTTGGCAATTTTCCTTCTTTATTGTTATTTTTTTCCCCAGATCTGTCCAATGTATTCTGAATTGTTCCATTAAAGTCTCCCATAATCATGACTTGGTCATATGTCAATTCATCAAGTTGTTTTATAATGTCTTTAAAAAATCCGGCCCTTTCCCGCCCGCGCTGCCGTCAGGCGGCTTAGGGCGGGGGCCACGTTTTACCTCCCCGGATGGAGCGAGGCAAACGGTCCCCGCCCATCTGGGTGTTTGGCAGGGTGTGGCTTGGGGCTTTATAAGCCCAGCCACGCCCTGGAGCACGCACTTCGCTGCGTTTGTCGGAGGAGCGAGTGCGTGCTCTTCAGTCGGGCCTTTGTTAGGCCTGCGGCAGCGAAGTCGGGAGGCGCGGCGCCTGTAGGCGCGTGGTCTGGACGGCTCCCCTGATCGTCAGTATCTTTGGCTCGGCGCTGGTGCGAGCGCCGGAGCGGGTGGTCGCTTTCAGCCGGCTTTTTCAAGGCAGTAACAGCGGCCGCGGGCGGGGCCGTGGAGCGCAGCAAGGGTTCCCTTCTTCGGCTCGGCCTTGTGGCCTGGGGGGTGTTCCAGGCTTTTGGCCTTTGCAGCCCCAGAGGGTGGTAGTCCCTAGCGGGGGGGGGGGGTTGTCTTCAAGCCCACCCCCGCCTCACCCCTTATTAATACTGGGCCTGTTGGGCCTTGGCTGGCTATCAGCTGGGTCATTGCCCTCCTTCCACCCCCCCCCCCTTTTTTACTCCTCATTCACATTGGGGAGGGTTGGAGGCTCAGAGGCAGTTTATCTGCTGGGCAAGCAGTAAGGCCCAGGTTTAATCCCTCGGCTTGTCCAACTGAAGGCCTTTGGCCAGTTGAATATAAAACCTCACTGGGTTGGCTGGTTTTCTGGGGTTGTGAGCTTGTGTTTTCATGATGGCTCCCAGGAAAGGCTCCCAGGGTACGTCCAAAGGCAAGCAGCCTGCTAAGGCCCCTAATAAGTGGCCGGTTCCAAGTAAGCCTGGTGAGGAGGAGGAGGCTCGCACCAGACAGGCCATCGTGGAAAGATTGGAGGCTTTGGAGCGTCAACAGGGGTTAGACCCTGGTGCAACTGGGCTACCTGGGCGGAAGGCTGCACGTGCATCCACCAGGGCCTTCAAACAGGAGGTCCTAGCTCGACTTTCTACTTTGCAGGACATGGCGGGCCGCCCTGGCCCATCTGGTGAGCCTAGTCAGGTGCCTGCTGAACCCATATCGGACTCTGAGGAAGGGGGCGTCCCCACGAAGGGCCCTGCTCGTGCTGATGGTCGGGGCGGATCTGCACCCATCGTGCTCGCGGTGGGCGTGACCGACCAAGAAGGTAAGCAGGGTGGGACTGGGTCCTCCGGGGCGTGGCCTTGGGGTGGCTGGGGCCCACTTTACCAGCCTGCAGCCCCCATGCCATCCTCGTTGGTTGGCCCGGCGTTGGCAGTGGGCTCGTTGACCTCAACGGCACCGTCGTGCAGCACCGTCGTGCTCATCGGATGGCCCAACACACAGTGTGGTGTGGGAGGTTGGGCCCCAGCCTCTTTGGGGTCGGTCCCTTTTCAGTGCCGCCCGTTTGGCAACACAGCCATGCCCTTGGGAGACCACTTGACGGTGGCCACCCGCGAAAAGATACTCTGGGGCGAGTATGTTGACGTTTTTGGCCTTCTCTACAGGGAGCTGGAGAAGAAGGACAAGGATGAGTTAGATGAGAGGGACATGGAAAAAATCAAGCGTAGGAAGGTAGAAAGAAATTGGGCCAATTGGTTGCAGGGATTTTTAATCTATGCCGGTGTGATAGCGCGTGCACAGCCTTTATGGGCGGCACCGCTATTCCAATACTGCGATATAGTCTACAAGGCCTACACGGACTTCTCTGGCGCTGCATCCCAGGGAGTCTGTAACCGCAAGACTTGCAAATACAAGCACGAGTGTCCGCTATGCGGAGGCTCACATGCTTTGTCTGCGTGCAACAGGTCCAAACCTCGAGCGGGACCCAAGCGACCAGGGGGAGGGGCCAGCGCCCATGGCGCTAACAAAGGGTCCCAGCCCCATCAGGGTGAGGGTTCTTAAGGAGATGTTAGCTGGTTATCCCGGAGTAAGGGACCGGGCATACTTGCTCGATGGTTTTCTTTTTGGTTTTCGTATCCCATTTCAGGGTCCGCGGGGACCCTGTATGGCTATGAATTTGCTGTCCGTCAAAGGGATGGAACATGTTGTCAAAGAAAAGATCTTGAAGGAGTGCAATGAGGACCGGGTCTTGGGCCCTTTTGACTCTCCTCCAGTTCCCAATCTGCGGGTATCCCCTTTAGGGGTGGTGCCTAAGAAGTCACCGGGGGAATTTCGGCTGATTCACCACCTCTCTTATCCGAAAGGGGGGTCCGTGAATGATGCCATTCCGGATGTCCTGTGCACGGTCCGGTATACATCCTTCGATCAGGCAGTCAGGGTCGTCCGGCGTTGTGGGATCGGTGCTGAGATGGCAAAATGTGACTTAAAGTCTGCATTTCGCTTGTTGCCGGTGCACCCAGACGACTTTGAGCTCCTGGGTTTTTTGTTCGAGGGAAAGTTCTACATGGATCGGGCCTTACCTATGGGGTGTGCTATTTCGTGTTCAGCTTTTGAACGCTTTAGCACTTTTTTGGAATGGGCTCTCCGTGAGCGGGTTGGTTCCGCCAACACCGTTCATTATCTGGATGATTTTCTTTTCGTGGCCCCCCGGGCTTCAGGGTTGTGCACCTGGCTTCTTTCCTCCTTTTTGCAACTAGCGGAGGACCTTGACGTCCCGCTTGCCCATGAAAAGACAGAGGGCCCCGCACTGGTTTTGACTTTTTTGGGCATCAAATTGGATACAGTTAGGCAGGCTTCTTGCTTGCCGGCTGAAAAGATCGATAGCCTCCGTCGGAAGCTGGCTGAGGTGAAGGGTAAGCATAAGATTTCGCTTCTCGAACTTCAACAGATTGTAGGCCACCTCAACTTTGCGTGCAAAGTGGTGGGCCCCGGGAGGGCGTTTTTACGATGCCTGTGCAATGCTATGGTTGCATTGCGGCTTCCCCATCATCGAGTCAGGATCAATCGGGGTATGCGGGATGACCTTGAGGTTTGGGAACAGTTCCTTTCCGACTTCAGTGGGGTTTACTTTTGGCGTGAGGACATGCGGATCGAGGCCGATCTGCAAATCACATCCGACGCCACGGGCTCTATTGGTTTTGGGGTCTATTTCCGTGGACGGTGGTGTGCGGAGATGTGGCCAACTGAGTGGCTGGATACGGACCTTTGCTGTAACTTGACCTTTTTGGAATTTTTTCCAATAGTGGTTGCAGTTCACTTGTGGGGAAAAGATTTAGCAAACCATGTTGTGCAATTTTGGTGCGACAACATGGCGGTGGTTCAGGTGATTAATACTCTTACGTCTAAATCAGTTCCGGTTATGCGTCTGGTGAGGACTTTTACCTTGTGTTGTTTTATGATTAAATATTTTGTTCCTTGCCAAGCATGTGCCTGGTGTGTGCAATGGGGTCGCGGACGCTCTGTCTCGCCGGCAGATGGAGCGGTTTCGACTTCTCGCACCGGAGGCCAACCTCCTGCCGGCTCGGATGCCCCCTAAGATGTGGCGGCTTGGAGAGTCGAGGCCGACCGGGCAATGAGGCTGGCTTTGGCCCCCTCCACCCGGAAGGCCTATGATCACTCCGTTGAACAGTTCGCGGCTTTCAGGGAGCAGGTAGGATTGGCCGATCTGTGGCCGATTCCGGCAGCACATCTTATGCAGTTCTGCGTGGAGTTGAAAGGTAAGGGACTTGCAGTTAAGACCATCAGGGTGAAGCTGTCGGCCCTGGCTTTTGCCTGCAAGGTACGGGGGCTAGCGGACGCATCCAACGACTTTAGGCTGCGTAAAATGTTGGAGGGATGGTCCCGTGAGCAGGGTCCGCGGCCTGACACTTGGCACCCCTTTTCACCTGAGGTATTGAAAGGTTTTCAGAGAATTTGGTCCATAGTTTGTTTTTCTAAGTTCGAGGCTTTGTTGTTTCAGGCAGCTGCCATGGCCGCCTTTTTTGGCGCGCTTAGAATCAGCGAGCTGGTGGTCAGCTCGCGGAAGGACTGTTCGGGTTGTGCACTGCACACGGGAGATGTAAAAATTGTAGGTGGTTGCGCGACCATTAAGGTGCGCAGGTCTAAGACTGATCATAGCCATAGGGGTGTAATGATCACCTTAGGTCCGTGCCACGACCGTGAAAAATGTCCGGTTGTGGCTCTGAAGGATTACATCTCCGTCCGGGGTGATGATGCCGGCCCCTTTTTCCTGCATGAGGATGGGTCCCCCTTGACCAAATTTCAATTTTGGTCGGTCACCAGCCGGGCCTTAGATAAGCTTGGGCTGTCTGGTTTTCAGTTTGGGACCCATTCATTTCGCATTGGGGCGGCATCGACGGCAGCGGCCATGGGATACCCGGGGCCGGCCATTCAATAGGTCGGGCGGTGGCGGTCCTCGGTGTACAAGGGCTACGTCCGTCCTATGTTGCCCAGCAAGTGTTAGCTGGATTGGTTTATAACGTTGTTTGTTTTGTTCTTCTGTTTTAGGTGCTGTGGTGCATGGCAAGAGGCAGAGGATACTGATCGCCGGCCACAGCATGGTTTTATTGGGCTGCCCACCAGGCCCGGCGCTCACACATTGGATCGCAGTTGGGGCTCAGTGAGTGGTCAGTCGTCGAGTGGCAGGGATGTCGGGGCCTCCGCTGGGACGGGCTCCTGCCACTCTTGTTTCGGGGGAGGAATGGTCCTCCGCCCCATATTCTGGTCATTCACCTTGGAGGCAATGATTTGGGCCTGGTGCAGGGGAGGGCCCTGTCACTTCAGGTGATCAAGGACCTCAAGGTGATCCGGAGCAGGTGGCCTGAGGTGCGCATACTGTGGTCCGCCATCCTTCCTCGCCGGGTGTGGAGAGCGGCTTGGGACCCTGCGGGGTTGGAGAGAGCCAGGCGCAAGGCCAACAGAGCAATCAGGAAGGCTCTTGTTGGGGGCCTTGGCGTGTACTTACCACACCCGGCTATCAGGTCGGATCGGGCGGACCTGTATCGGCAGGAGTAGTCCACCTGTCCGTGTCGAGCAACAGGGCATTTTTGGCTGAGCTGCAGCTGGGGCTTCGGCGGGCTTTAGCCCAGCCGGTGGGCCCAATTGCCTAAGCTGAGGCTTGGCATTGTGGTGGCAGGTGTTTAAGTAGGTGTACAGGTTTCGGTGAGCACCCACTGTTTTCCCGGGTTTAAGGGAAGTAGCGGTATCGGACGGCAGCGGGGCTATACGGCCCTCTGCTGTCTTGCCCGCTATCGGGTCACCTCTTCTGGCGGGCCGTTCCTGGGTGGGCGGCTGTGCTGTTGGGTGTATACCTAGCCTGTGCCAGCCTGGCAGCAGCCGGCTTTAGCGGTCTGCTGCCGGGGGCAGGGTGGCTCGCCCATCCGGACAGGGAAGGGTCCGGGGTGTTCCCTTGGCCTGTCTGGTAGCAGTTTATTTCACCCCAGGCTGTTCAGTTCAATAAAGTTGCCCTGTTTTTCACCCAATCTACCATGTTGTCTCGTTCTTCCGACTGGGGGGGCAATCCGGCCCTTTCCCGCCCGCGCTGCCGTCAGGCGGCTTAGGGCGGGGGCCACGTTTTGCCTCCCCGGATGGAGCGAGGCAAACGGTCCTCGCCCATCCGGGTGTTTGGCAGGGCGTGGCTTGGGGCTTTATAAGCCCAGCCACGCCCTGGAGCACGCACTTCGCTGCGTTTGTCGGCCCACCCTTCTGCCCTATAATAGTACAGGTTTTTTCCGGTCGCCAGTTTTCAGGGCCAGGTAGGAATTTTTTCATCCCAACTGATTGGCCATTGCTGGGATGTTTTTTGCCTACCTTGTACTATTTGTTTTTAGGTTGGGTCCCGGTTGGTAACTTTATTGGCGGGTGTTTAAGTAGGTGTACTGGTTTCGGTGAGCACCCACGGTTTTCCCGGGTTTAAGGGAAGTAGCGGGATCGGACGGCAGCGGGGCTATATGGCCCTCTGCTGTCTTGCCCACTATCAGGTCACCTCTTCTGGCGGGCCGTTCCTGGGTGGGCGGCCATGCCGTTGGGTGTATACCTGGCCTGTGCCGGCCTGGCAGCAGCCGGCTTTAGCGGGCTGCTGCCGGGGGCAGGGTGGCTTGCCATCCGGACAGGGAAGGGTCCGGGGTGTTCCCTTGGCCTGTCCAGTAGCAGTTTATTTCGCCCCAGGCTGTTCAGTTCAATAAAGTTGCCCTGTTTTTCACCCAATCTACCGTGTTGTCTCGTTCTTCCGACTGGGGGGGCAAAACATCTTTTGCACCATTTGGTGCATACAGTCCCAATAATAAGGGTTTTTTGCATTTATTATTACTTCCACTGCCACAAATCTTCCATCTTTATCTTTAAATATTATTTTTGGGTCCAATTCTTGTTTAATATAAAAAATCACACCCCTTTTCTTCTGTTCAGCCAATGAAAAAAATTCCAGTCCCAATTGTTTATTCCATAAAAATTTATAATCCTTTTGTTTAATATGAACTTCTTGTAAGCAAATTATATTACAGTTTTGTTTTTTAAGCCAATGAAATATTGGGTCCAACACTCATGACTCTAAACTATGCAATAGTTTTGGTTGTTGTGATTTACAAGAATAAGTATATAGCTATGGTTTTACCAGATATGCTTGATAACATAAGCAAAGTATTTTAATGGCACAGAAGTTTCTTTCCTCCACCTCACAAATTAGTCAATATAAGAGTAGGGGCAGGAGCAGAGAAACATATAGACCAAATAGCAATTTCAGATTTGCACAGGAGTCAGAGCATGAAGAAAAACAGAATATGTGTTAGGGGTGAAGTGTCCAAGCTGTTGCTGCCTGGGAATCTCATGCAGAACTAGAGGTTGTGTTATTTCTTTGCCTCCTAGGGCCATGTTTTCCTTGGATGTGCGTGTGTGTGCACGCACATACATGTGCGCCTTCAATTTGTTTTGTTGTGAATGCTTGCAGTGATTTCTTTGAGATTTGTTTTCTTTCTGACAAGATTTATGCGTTGGTGTTAGGCAGATTTTCCAGTCTTCAACAATCCAGATGGCCGTCCAAAAATGCGATATGACAATTTTTTATAGAGGCTTGAGAACTGAATCCATCAAAGGAATAACAAGTGTAAATTCTTTTTTTTCTTCAGAGATTTTGAACTATTAAAAATAAATATTTCCCTGTCTGCTTTTGATCTATAATAAATAGCTGTAGGGATATCTACCTAACTTCTATCTTTAGAAAAATCAAAATCTGTGTACAATTTTTTAAAAAAATCTCTTTGGGAAATTAATAAAATGTAAATTTTCTCTAATTGGAGGCATCCAGTAGTTATCACCAGAGCTGAAATGTGTAAAGCTTCTGGTAATATTTAATAGGCATATTGCTTAATTAATAGGATACCAGCTTTCAACTTGATGTACACTTTTGTAAAAGTGAATTCAAATGATAATTATTGAAAAGGGAGCAGAAGAATTTATCTTATGGATTTCTTTAGTTCAGGTCCATTGAGAGAATATAAGGACCCTGGGAAACAAAAGTTCAAAGTGTCCATGACTGAGCCAATGACAGCATGATTAGAAGTCAACACTTGCTAACTAAAAAACAGAGTTGTCAGGGGATCAAAGCATGAAGGTGGAGTAACATGACATTGCCATCAAATAATTTAAGATTCTCTTGAGCTTCCTTTACCTGACCCAAAGTAAGTAATTTAAAACTAATCAGAACATGAACATCTTTTGTTGCTCAGCATGTTTGTTTTATCTCTTAGGGTTATAGAGAGCCAGCATGGTATAGCAGACGATAATCTGGAGGACTTGGGTTTGTTTCCCCACTCCTCCACGTGAAGTCAGCTGGGTGACCTAGGGTCAATCACAGTTCTCTCAGAGCTCTCTCAGATCCACCTACATCACAGGGTGTCTGTTGTGGGGAGAAAAAGGGAAGATGATTGTAAGATGCTCCAAGACTCCTTCAGGAAGTGAAAAGCAGAGTATAAAACCAACTCTTCTGTAGTAGTAGCAAGGGTGGCGGTGGTGGGGACCATGTAACTTTGGAATTTAGAGTCATGGGGAAAGGGAAAGCTATATGTTGTCAGATGTATAGGTTGGACTTCAGGAAAGTAAAGTGTGAACTTAAGTAGAATCCCATGGCCAGAAATACTTAAGGAGAAGGGAGTTCAAGAGAGGTGGGAATTTCTTAAAAATGAAATGTTTAAGGCACAATTGCAAATGATTCATATGAGAAGGAAAAATGGAAGGAGCTTAAAGAAGCCCAAATGGCTCCATAAACGGTTTTCTAAGGACTCAAGAAATGAAAAAGACCCATTTAAGAAATAGAAGGGGGGGGTCTTATAAACAAGGATGAATATAAACAAACAACCAGTGCTTGTAGAGAAAGAGTTAGGAAAGCTAAAGTTCAGTGTGAGCTTAGGCTAGCAAGAGATGATAAAAACATTTTTAAAGGGTTCTTTTCTTATATTCAAAGTAAGAAAAAGAGCAAGGACATGGTAGGCCCATTGCAGGGACATGAAAGAGAAATTGTAACAGGTGATGAAGAGAGAACAGAACTGCTCAATTCCTACTTTTCCTCAGTGTTCTCTTGTGAGGGAAACAGTGCTAAACATGGCAAAAACATGATGTGGGAAGGGAGTTGAAGCCTGGGATCAGCATAGGGGTAGTACATAAACACTTCATTTCTTTAAATGAAACTAAGTCCTCAGGGCCAAATAAATTGCATCCAAGGGCAGGAAAAGAACTTGTGGATGTAATTTTTGAGCCTCCGTCCATTATTCTTGAGCATTCTTGGAGAACAGATGAAGAGCCATGAGATTGGAGATAGGCAAATGTTGCCCCATCTTCAAGAAGGGGAGAAAGGAGGATACGGGTAACTAACAGCTTGTCAGCTTGATGTCTTTACCTGGAAATGTTTCAGAACAAATCATCAATCAGTCCTTGAGCATTTAAGAATGAGCAAAGGTTTCTCAAAAACAAGTAATGTCAGACTAACCTGATCTTTTTTTGAGAAAGTTACTACCTTGCTGGATCAGGGGAATGCTGTAGGCATAGTTTATCTTGATTTCAGTAAGGCTTTTGAAAAGGTTTCACATAATATTCTTGTTGAGAAATTGGTAAAATGTGGTTTAAGTCCTATTTCTGCTTGATAGATCAGTACCTGGTTGACAGATTGCACCCAAAAGAGAGTTTGTGAATGGTTCCTCATTCTCTTGGAGAGGAGTAACAAGTTGAGTGTCTCAGGGATCTGTCCTGGGACCTGTTTTGTTCAACCTCTTTACAAATGATTTGGATGAAGGAATAGAGGGAATGTTTATAAATTTTGCAGATATTAAATTTGTAGTAGTGGCAAATACAGTAGAAGACAGGGTGATCTTGACAGACTGGAAAACTGGGCTAAAACAAATAAAATGAATTTTAACAGGGGTAAATGTAAAGCTATGTATTTAGGTAGGAAAAATCAAATGCATCATTATAGGGTGAGGGAGACTTCTCTCAGCAGTAGTATGTGTGAAAAAGATCTAGGGGTCTTTCTTGGACCATACACTGAGCATGCGTGATGTGCTAGCTAAAAAGGCAAATGTGATTTTGGGTTGTATCAACAGAAGTATACTGTCCAGATCATGCAGAGTGATGGTATTGCTTTACTATCTCTGGTTAGACCTCATCTAGAGCATTGTGTTCAGTTTGGAGCACCACAATTTAAGAAGGTTTGACAAGTTGGGAAGTGTCCAGAGGAGCATAATAAAGATGAGGAAAGGTGGAAGAAGCTGGGTATGTTTAGCTGGAGAGAAAATGACTGAGATATGATAGCCATCTTCAAGTACTTGAAGGGCTGTCATATTGAGGATGGTGTGGAGTTGTTTTCTGTTGCCCCTGAAGGTTGGATCAGAACCAATTTAGGAAGATTATGAGAGGGAGAGCAGGAAGGGTTACATCCGTGCTTAGTACTTGTGGCCCTTTCTTACACACCTAGGGAAATGATGATTGCCACTTTAGGATCAGGCAGCAATTTTTCTCCAGGCCAGTTTGACCAGGGATCCTGGAGGGCTTGTTGGGGGGGGGGGTTGTGCCATCTTCTGGTCATGGAGCAGGGATAACTGTGGCTGGGGGGAGGTATTTGTGAATTTCCTACATTGGACCAGATTACCCTGGAGGTCTCTTCCAACTGTATTGTTGTTTTGTCGTTGCTATTTACTGAGTGTTGCTGTTTTTATCTTTTTATATTTTATCTGCTTATCTATAGCTGCTTTTAATGGTTTTCTTTTTGGTTTTATACTGGTAGTTTTAATTCTTTTTTACTTTTTGTTTTTTTAATGTTGTCAAGTTACCTCAAATAACTCTTGTGGAATGTGAGGAAAACATTGTAATAACACCAATCAATAAACTGGGGGGGGGATGTTTAAACTGGGCTAGTTTTATATAGGTTCATGACCTAACTGCAATAAGCCAATCTAGCCTCTAATGCTGTTAGTTCAAACTAAATGAAAGTACATTTGTGTGGCAAGCAGCAATGGTGAAAATTTCAAAAAGGAACTTTATTCACATTTGAATTTAACATTACTGAATTGTTCATTTACACACAGGTAAATTCTTCAGAAAACAGATGAAGTTACTATTATGATGATACACCAGTAGGAGCCTTCTGGGCAGTGTGGTGGGATGTCAGTGGAGCTAACAGCAGAGGAGGCCAGGGATGCAGATTTGGATGTCCAGTTGCCTCAGCTGCAAGTCTGGCAGAACAGCTCCATTTTACAGGCCCTGTAGAATTGCAATAGATCCCACAGGGCTCTGATCTCAGGCAGGAGCTTGTTCCACCAGGCTGAAGTCAGGGCTGAGAATGTCCTGCCCTAGTTGAGGTCAATTGGATGTCCTTTGGGCCAGGGATAACCAGAAGATGTTGATCACTTGATTGCAATGCTGTAGCTGGTACTCTATAGGCAGCCAGTGTAGTTGATGGAGCACCAACTGAATGTGAGTATGAGCATGACACCTAATTTTAGTTATGCATGTGGTCTTAGATTCTAGAAAGCTTCTGTGTGTGTGTGTGTGCATGTGTGAGCGCTCACTCAAGGCCCAGTTGATGGACTTTCTAGCCCCACTGGTGGACCTCCTGATGGCACTTTGTTTATTTGGCCAGTGTGTGACACAGAGTGTTGGACTGGATGGGCCATTGGCCTGATCCAGCATGGCTTCTCATGTTCTTATGGAAGCTTACCTTGCAATTTCTGTGAGTTTTAATGCTTCTGTCTCTTTCACAATTCTACCAAAATCATTGTGCTTGTATACAGATAATGCTAAATTTGTAGTGGTGGCAAATAAGATCCCTGGAACCACAGTCTGGAACATACAAGTAAAGATCCAATCCAGTAAGGTGCAAACTGGAGGATGAACCAATGGTGCAGCACAACAGATGCTTTTCAAAGGTAACATATAATACAAGATCACTGTTTTTATTTTTCATGGAAGTGGATTCGTGTTCCCTACCAGTTGGTGACCCTTTATAAATTCCAATAGGGATAAGATGTTGGAGGGGGGGGGTAGGTTACCCCCTACTACACCATAAAGTGGTATGATACCAATATGACTATTCTAAAGCATTTCTGTTCCTGTTACTCAGATGTATCCCACAGTAGATAAAAGCCTTTGCTATGATTACAGAAGACAGAATAATTGTAAAATAAAAAAGGGGGAGGGGAGTTCTGATTTATGCATAACTTTCTCCCAAAAAGCATCTGTGAGGAACCTGATTGAGAAACTCTGAATAATGTGTTTTATTTTTCCCTCTCACTATTTCACCAGGATTTTTCACTTTCACAAGTGAAATTTGACAGAATTCTCTCCACTGTACGCCTGACAACATGTGATCTGGACCCTTGCCCATCCTGGCTAATTAAAGCTTGCCAGATGGCGCTATGACATCCTTTGCGGGATATCGTAAATAGATCCCTCTCTGAAGGGCTTTTCCATCATCTCTTAAAGAGGCAGTGGCCCACCCTCTCCTGAAAAAAAACAACATTGGACCCAGCCGAATTGCAAACTATCGGCCGGTGTCAAAATTAACCTTTCTGGGTAAGATTATTGAGAGGACAGTGGCGCAAGAGTTACAGAGTTTTCTGGAGGATGCTTCCATCCTAGATCCCCATCTGTCTGGCTTCCACCCAGGCCATGGAACGGAGGCAGTATTGGTCACTCTTTAGGACCATCTCCAGCAGCATCTGGATCAGGGCAGTTCAGCAGTGCTGATGTTGCTAGACCTGTTGGCTGCATTTGATACAGTCAAACATCAGCTACTGGTCCACCGCCTCACCGACACAGGGATTCAGGGGTTAGCTTTACAATGGCTTTCCTCTTTCTTTCAAGGTCGGGGACAAAGGGTGGCGATTGGAGAACAGTCATTCCAGAGACACCCGCTTAATTGTGGTGTGCTTCAGGGAGCAGTGCTTTCCCCGATGTTGTTTAACATCTACATGTGCCCCCAGATTGCCCAGAGTTATGGGTTGCCATCAGTATGCAGATGACACTCAGCTCTACCTACTGATGGACGGCCTGTTGGACTGTGTCCCAGAAAACCTGGACCTAGCGTTGCACGGAGCGGCAGGTTGACTTAGACTGAGTTGACTAAGGCTGAATCCAATGAAGACAGAGGTCCTTTGTCTGAGTTGCAGCAGTCCTGGTAGGAAAATCCCCTTACCTGCTTTTGACGTAGTGCCACTTACAGTAGTGCCCAAGGTTGGAAGCCTGGGAGTGCTACTGAAGCCTTCCCTAACAATGGAGGTCCAGATAGCAGCTGCTGCCAAATCCACCTTTAGGTGGGTAAGGCAGTTGGTTCCCTTCCTCAAGAGAAGCGACTTGGCAACTGTAATCCATGCTACGGTCACCTCAGGATTGGACTACTGCAATGCCCTCTACATGGGGCTGCCCTTGTCCCGAATCCAGAAACTGCAGCTAGGGCAGAATGCGGCAGCCAGGCTGCTATTGGGGCTCTCCATGCAGGAGCACATACAGCCTGGGCTGCAGATGCTGCACTGGCTGCCAGTGGTATACCGGATCCACTACAAGGTGCTGGTTATTACCTTTAAAGTCCTATATGGCCGAGGACCTGCTTACCTTAGGACCATCTTTTCCCACATCTTCCCCATAGGGTATTTAGATCAGAAACACAGAACTTGTTATCGATTCCTGGGCCAATGGTGGCAACACTGAAAACAATGTGAGAAAGAACCTTCTCAATTGCTACCCCTCACTGGTGGAACCTACTGCCTGAGGATGTCAGAGCCTTGTGGGACCTTGCCTAGTTCCACAAGGCCTGTAAGATGACACTTTCAGTTAGCATCTCCATTACTGAGATGTTAGATCTAGTGGATGCTTAAGATCATTGAACACCATCTTAATCTGTACTAAAACTAGCACCAAATTGTTCTTAAACTGTTTGTAATGCTTTTTAATGTAAATGTTTTATTGTATGCCACATGTTGGGAGCCATCCTGAGCCTGCTTTGGTGGGGAGGGTGGGATATAAATCCAATAAAATAAATAAATATTCTAAAGTTTATTCATAATAAATTCACAAGTTTATTTCTAAAGCCATGCTATCAAAAAAAGATATTCTGTTTTTCTTTTTGTTTTCTCCTCTCTCCCATTTTTTTAGCTGTTAGAAGGAAGGAAAGTTATCTTGGGCTTGTGCTAGAGGAAAGGGCAACTGAGGTGAGTATGTTTGAGCTCCTCTGTACTGTGGTGATGTCGTAGCTTTGCCAGAAGCTGCAGTCCACTTTTTAATAAATACAGCTCTGTGAATTGATTGCTATGAACATGTGTCCTGGCTTTATACAACAACATAAAAAGGATGCAGCTTGTCTTAGACCATAATTGATTTTCTTGTGTTCTAGTCCCATCCCATGTGACTTACCCACAAAACCCACCTGAGCAATCTTAGGTCATGTACTGTTTACCATATGAATTTAGCAAAGTACACATAGCCTAAGTTTGATGTTGAACTCCTGAACAAAAGTTGATTTATAGTTACCGAAGCCATTTTTAATGAAGCCTTTTCCCAAAATATCAACAGTGTTTTTATTTCCAGCTAAACTCCCCTCCCCCTGATTTTTTTTTACTTAAGAATGCTATGAACTGTCATCAGATGCTCCAATATAACCATTATTTCTAACCCTGTCAAGGTTGGACATCACTCCAGAGTCAGAAACGACTGGTGATTGCACAGCGGACTGCCTTTACCATTATAGAACCAACACCTCTTCCCTTGGGGAATGCAGCCTCAAAAAAGCAAGTTCCTCAAGACTTCCAGGGAACATGGCGACCTGATAAGGAGTACTTTCAAAGGTTCCAGTTCACTGGAGTGGGGTGAACAATACCAGGAAAAAAGGAAATTTCTCACTGGAGTGGGGTGAACAATACTAGGAGAGGAGGAAATTTACTTCTCTATCTTTACCTCTTCCCCCATGGAAGAGACCCAACTGACAGGTGAGCCAATAGGCAGGGCTTGATAAATCAGGTTTCAACGGGCAATTGAGATAAGCAGGGCTTTTTGTTAGTAGGGTCAGCTGACCCCAACCAATCTTTTTATTTTAATTCCTTTTTTCTAAACCAATCTGGATTCAGAAATCTTTGCAATATTTGCAATATTTTTGAACTCCTAGAACTGTGATTGTAATTGAAAAGACTGGCAGTTTTCCAGCAGCATTTGAAGTCAGTTTCCAATATATAGTGCTCAGAGGGACCCTCTTCAAAAATGTGTGGCATTTGAAGCTGGAGCCAGAGCCAGTGCCAGGCTTTTTGGAACCCTAGGCAAGGCTACCTATTTGCACTTCCCCCCTCCCCCAACAACAGTAGATTATATTATATACAATGTATTATATCAGGAGGCCAGTCTTCTCTTGCAAAAAAGTTGGAAAGTACACAAAGCTGTCACTGAGGCCTGCCTCCACAGCAACT